>NC_141918.1:32535227-32838257 GCF_057802395.1 Ceratotherium simum simum | reverse complement strand
TCCCTACCTCAGGGTCATAAAGATATTCTATATTTTTTCCCCCAGAGTTTTAAAGTTTTGCTTTTCACATTTAAGTCTTTAATCTGCCTGAAATTCATATTTGTATAGTGTGAGGTGAAGAATCATTTTATTTATTTATTCCCCATTTAGATAACCTCTTGTGCCAGCACCGTTTATTGAATAGTTCCACCTTTCTCCACTGATCTGAAGTTCCTCTTCTCTCGGTATCACGGGTCCGTCTAGATTCTCCATGCTATGCCATTGATCAGTTTGTCTACCCCTGTATCAGTATCACGTTGTCTCAATTACTATAGCTTTAAAATAACTGTTGCTATCACGTTTTGAGCCAGATTCCTCTTCTTATCCCCCACCCCTGACACTTCACGGGTATCTTGGCTTTTCTTAGCTCTTTGCTCCTTCCACATACATTTTAAAATCAGCTTTTTAAGTTCCATGAAAAAAAAGCCACTAAAGAATTTTGATTGAAATTGCGTTGAAATTTACAGATAAGCATGGGGAAAATTGATGTCTTTACTGTATTGAGTCCTCTTATCTATAAACATGGGCTCTTAATTTAGGACTTCTTAATGTCCTTTAAGATAAGGTTTCAAGGTGTTCTGTATAAAAATCTTGTACATCCTTTGATATATTTATTCTTAGGCACCTTATAGTTGTTTTGTTGCTATAGAAATGCTGCTTTGAAAAATTATATTTCCTAGCTTTTTTTTTTTTTTTGCTGGTATATAGAAATACAGTTCACTTTTTCATATTGTTCAATTAGCCAGACATCCAACTAAACTCTCTTGTTACTATTGTTAATAATTTGCCTGTAAATGGTTTGGGTTTTCTATGTAGATAATTATATCACCTGCAAATAACAATAGTTTTGTGTCTGCCTTTCTAATCTGTATGCCTTTAATTATTGTTTTATAGCACTGGACTTATAGTACGATGTTGATTTAGAAGTGGTAATAGTGGGTATCCTTGCATTATTCCTGATTTTAAAGGGAATGCTTCCAATGTTTCCTTCTTAGTTTTTTTAATTTTTTTTTCCCCCAAAGCCCCAGTAGATAGTTATATGTCATAGCTGCACATCCTTCTAGTTGCTGTATGTGGGACGCGGCCTCAGCGTGGGCGGAGAAGCAGTGCGTCGGTGTGTGCCCGGGATCCGAACCCGGGCCGCCAGCAGCAGAGCGCGTGCACTTAACCGCTAAGCCACGGGGCCGGCCCTCCTTCTTAGTTTTGATACATACCCATTATCAAGTTAAGGAAGTTTTTTCTAGTCTAACTTGCTGCGAGTTTTTATCGTGAATGGGTATTAAATTTTATCAACTGCTTTTTCAGCCTCTATTAAGATAATTATATCATCTTCTTAATCTATTAATATGGTGATGGATTTATATAGATTTTCTTATGTTAAGCCATCCTGGCATTCTTGTTTCTGGATTTGGCTTAATAATATTTTGTTTAATATTTTTTCATCTATACTCATGAATGAGGTTGGTCTGAAATTTTTCTTTCTCATACTTTGTCTGGTTTTGTTATCAAGGTTATACTGGCTTTCTAGAATGTGTTGGGAGCATTCTTTCTTTTTCTAGTCTCTGAAAATGTTTGAGTAAGATTGAAACAATCTGTTATTCAAAATTTGGAGAATTTGCCTCTATAATCATCTAGGATTTAGTATTTTCTCAGTAGGAAGATTTTTAACTACAGTTTCAATTTATTTAGCACTTCTTGGTTTCTTCAGGTTTTCTAATTCATTTTGAGTCAATTTGTAGATTAATTTTCTTGACTGTGTCTATTTTGTATACATTTTAAAATTGATAGATATAAAGTTTTCATAGGGTTTTTTTTTTTTTTTTTTAAAGATTTTATTTTTATTTATTTTTTCCCCCCAACGCCCCAGTAGATAGCTGTGTGTCATAGCTGCACATCCTTCTAGTTGCTGTATGTGGGACGCGGCCTCAGCATGGCCAGAGAAGCAGCGCGTCGGTGCGAGCCCGGGATCCGAACCCCGGGTCGCCAGCAGTGGAGCGCGCTCACTTAACCACCAAGCCACGGGGCTGGCCCTCATAGGGTTTTTAAATCTTTCTAACCTTCATAGATCCTGCTCTTACCTTATCTTTTTGCTTCTACTTTCTTTTGGCTTATTCTGTTGACTTTTTTTTTTTTTAACTTCTTAACTTGGGCATGTAATTATTTTCAGCCTTCCTTCCTTCCTAACATAAATGTTTAAGGCTATAAATTTCCCTTGTAAGTACTCTATTAGCTGCATCCCACAGTTCTTGATAGGTAGTATTTTCATTATTTCATTTCTGAGTATTTTAAATTTCTTCATAGTTTCTCCTTTTAGATCTGAGTGATTTGGAGGTATTTTTAAATTTTCGAATAGATGGAGTTTTAAATTTATGCTTTTGTAATTGACTTTTAACTTAATTGCATTGTGGTCAGAGAATATAGTCTGTTTGATAACAATTCCTGGAAATTTTTTTGAGACCTGCTATTACACAATCAATATTTATAAATGTTCCATGTTGCTTGAGAAAAATGTGCGTTCTCTAATTATTGGGTAAAAAGTTGTGTATATGTTCACTAGATCAACCTTGTTAATTGTGTCTTTTAGATAGTCTATATCTTACTAATCTTTTGTCTGCTTGATTTATCAATAATTGAGAAGAGTGTGTTATCATTGGTCTTTTCCCTCCCTGAAGTTATATCAATTTTTTGCTTTATATATATTTCAAGTACAGAACAAGTTTCGGAGTGTTGCCTCTTCCTGGTGAATCGAAACTTGTATCATTATATAGTTAACATCTCTATTCCCAATAGAGATGCTTTTGTCCTAACAGCTATTTTGTCTGACATAACTATAGTTGATCCAGCTTTCTTTTAGCAGTTTGCCTCATATATCTTTTAATAGCCTTTTCCTTTCAGCTTTTGTGGTCCTTCCACTTAAGTGGATCTCTTGTAGAGAGTATTTGAATGGATTTTGTTTTTAATCCAATACGGAAAAATATGCTAAAAGCAGGAAAATGTATTGTTTTAGTCCGTAGGCCTAAGTTAGGAAGTTTTTCCTCTGGAGGGGGTTTCCTTTTGCTTCTGCTGGTAGCATCTAGGTTTACTTTAGTCCCTTTGAGAGTCTTGGCTGATTGTAGGGTAGCAGGCTCAGCTTCCTTACCTTGCTGGTGACCCAAGATTCAGTGTACCCACTGAGGTGTGTTATTGATATCTGCCCTCAGGCCCATCCTGCCTTTCCTTCACTCTCCAGCCACAAGGATACCTTATTTGGGGTGGGGCTCGGGGTTGTTGTGGATGTTCCCAACCTCTTGTGAGATCAGGGCCTCTTGAAGGAATGCTTCTTATGCAGCTGTTATTCTGTAATGGCAGGTTCCCTCAGGGCACGTAGTCAGCCATAATACCAGATGTGGAAACCTCTTATTCTCCTTGTTTTATTTTTTTCCACAGTACTTATCAATATCCAATGTACTGTACATTTATTTATTTATTGCCTTTCTCTTTCCACTAGAATGTAAGCTCCATGAGGGCAAGGATTTTTCCTGGTTTTGTTTACTGCTATATCTCTAGCATCTAAACCACTACGTAATACTTAGTATGTGCTCTGTCAATGACTCTGGAGGGTGGAGAGGGCAGTGTAAAGGAGCAACACCAAGTCTTGAACTTTTACCTCGAAATGCTCTTATATATTCCTCCATGACCACTGTCAAAAGTTAGAGTGCCCTTGCTTTTCCCTAGACTATTGTAGCCCACTTCCAACTGATCTCTGTCTCTACTTTGTGGTCCATCCATCCTTTCCAATTCTTCTTTCACATTGCTACTGGAGTTTTTTCCTAAATATAGATCTGATTATCTCACTGTCTTGTCTTGGCTTAGCCTGTAGAATAAATTCCAGTTTCTTTAATGTGGCGTTTTATTTCCAACATAGTTTCCAGTCTTATTTCTACACTGAGCATTCTATGCTCTAGTCATATCAAAATACTTGTAGGCTCTTCTAATATACAATGTCTGTGTTTTTATGTAACTATGCCCTTACTTATAGGGTTCTCTGAGCCTGAAAAGTCATTCTTTTGTTTATTCTTATCAAAATCGTAGTCATCCCTAAATTCATCCAAAGTCATCTCCTTCCTAAAGACTATTCTGATATTCGCTGAGAAGAAGCATTTATTCCTGGCATTTTATTTTGCTGTTTTGGTACTTTTTGTAATCTGCCTTGAATTATAAAAAGCTGTCTGTCTGTCTTTCCCTCCTAGTTTTAGGTTGCTTGAAGTCAAGGGCTTCATGTTGTATTTTTCTCTTTTTCTGGCAGTCTGCAGTACAATGTTTTATACATAATGGATCTTTGGTAAATAGTTGTCTAACTTGAATTTTGAAGGTTCAGTTTTTGTTGGATGCTATTTTTCTCTTTCTACTATGATAAACTAATCTTGTCTCATGTCTTCAGTTATCACACTCCAGTGACAATAACTTTCAAATCCAAGTCTTCCTATTTCCACTCCCCTGGCTAGTATGATTTAGGCATCTCACATTACTCAAACTCAATGTGTCATCTCCTCTTTGTGGTTCCAGCTCCCAAACCAGTACCTCTCATAACTTTTCTGTATAAAAGGCACCATCATTCTTCCAGTCACAGAATCTCAAAACCTTGGTGAAATCTTTATCACCCTTCATCTTAATCTTCTGACTTCCACTAGTCACAAAGTCCTATTAATTTCTCCTTTAAAATATTACTCAGCTTGGTATCCTCTCCATTTCAGCTGAGAAGACCTTGGACAAAGCCCTTATCACCTCCCCCTCTCCTGTAATCTCGCTGCCTGGAATATAAAGGTCAGATTACTTCACCTGGCATCTGAGACTATTCAGAGTCTAGGTTCATTATACTACCCCCAACATGAGTCCTCTGGTTTCTGTCAAGTCAGACTCCTTATTGTCTCCTAAGCTTACCTCTCCTACGTAGCCTTTTCCACCTCCTGTGGTGTGCTTGCCTTTCTACTCTGCCATGCTAGTTCCTGTTCATTTTTCAGGATCAGGATAATGGACACCGCCCCTGCCCCCATCTCCAATAAACATTTCCCTTAACAATGGAAACTCTAGTTAATCACTTCCTCCTTTGAACTATTTTTTTAGTGCTTATTGTTTTCATTGAAACTTAAAAAAGAGTCAGCAAATTGGACGGGAATCTTAAAAGTAATCTAATTTAACCTCTAGCCCAAGACTTCAGTCCTCTCCATAACTCATACATAGCACCAGCTTCTAATATTGCACAAAGCTTCTGATTTTTCTTTCTACTTATATAGTGAGCATCTGGAGGTTAGGAACTTGGTTTACTGCGCTTTTGTCATTCCTCTTAATTCTTAGCGTAGTTAGCATGGTTCTTTGTCCCTAGAAGACACTAAAAGTATATTCATTGATTGAGTAAATGAATCATAAATTTTCTCTCCCAAGAGTTTCCGGAGGCAACTTACTTGCCCAAAAGCCTGTCTCCACAGTTCTTCTGTTTCCAAATGTCTACAAATAAGGATGACTTAAAGATGGTGGATACATTTGCAGCCTGCTCTTTTCTTTATATAGCTCTGTATTAACCTTGATTTTTATTTTCCTACATATTGAAATTATATTTGGAATTTCTCACTTTTGCATGAACTACAGCTGAAAAGGTATATGCATTTTAATGGAGTCTGTTGAATGTTGATCATGTTTTCCTACAGTAGTTTAGAAATATTTAGCAAGGAATATTCCGTGTGATTCATTTAAATGAAGGTAATTATTGTTGTGGTTTGAAGTTTTATATAAAAATTTTCAAACACAAAGACTCTGTTGTGGGCGGCACGCAGACAGTTTATAATTTGTGCAAGTTTTTAAATTATTATTATTCATTACTTCTGTGGGGTAAATAGAAATGATAGTTTTAATTCCTTTGTAATTATTTGTATGATATAATTTTGAAAATAAGATGTTTCCATGGCAAGGATGTTTGTGTAAAGTTAGTGCTAACTTCAAGTATGTTATGTCAAATGCTCTAGCTATGTAGAGGGTGCTTAATATTTGATTATAGTTTTGATGAAAATACAGAAGTGCTATTTTCATATTATAAGAACTCTTGTTCATTTTAGAGCATGTCAAAAGAATAAGCATAGTAATTTGAATGCTCCATTTTTATTTCTAGAAACCAGCAAATATCCTAGTAATGGGAGAAGGTCCTGAGAGGGGAAGAGTCAAAATAGGTAGGTAATTATTCCTAAAATAATTTATTAAGAAACTGAAGTGACTGCAAAGATGGTTTCCCTTTTTAATACTGTTATTTAAGTAGTTAATTTTAAAATTACTTCCGCATAATATTTTTAGAAAAGATGTTGGGAAATGTAGATAGTTGATAAAACCTCTTGGGTTTATTTCCAAAATAAGGTTCTATAATTCTAAACTGAGGCATCACTGGGAATTGACAAGCAAGACAACAAAAAATTCATTCCCGTACAGTATCCCAAGCACGTGTTCATGCCACTGTCACTGTCTTCCATAGTCACCCTAAACATAATCCCTAAATCTTACTTTTTCCTCAGCTTTACCAAATGGTCTTTCCCACAATACATCCCTCTCACCCTGACCTAATACATACAGATCTTCACAGATACCTCCTGCCACCTCCTGCATGCCCTGTGCCAGGTACCAACATATCTTTTCCAGAAGAATATATATGTCTATAGACTCTCTTACTTGCCTGTCTTAGATTAAAGCAGGAGTCTTGACTGTACATTAAAATTTTTTTTGCAACCCTGAAGGTTCTAAAAGAAATAGGCATATACCTATGACATATTTGGGGAGAAAATGAGCTAAGAAATGCTTTATTCTAATTTCTTTTAATAGAAATTACATTTATTGAATGTTCAATGCTTTTTAGAAGGATTTTAAAATAAATTTGTTTCATCAACCTGCTTTTTTTGCTATTAGAATATATCATGCTAGGGGTGATGCAGAATTGTGCTAACTTGACCTCCTGCAAATGCGTTCTGTCCTGCTTCAACTGAGTCCGTCCTGCTGCTTGCTTGGTTTTCCACTTCTTCAGTTAGTTCGCTAGCCCAGTTCCCGAAGAAGCTGTTCTAAACCAAATGCTCTTTCTTTAAACCTCAGCTCTGAGGTTTCTGAGCTTCAGAGGCATTCAAAAATTTTGTTGATGTTAATTAAGAACCAGGTAGCTGCTTTCCTTCCCCTTCCCCTCCCCTCCCGCTTCCCTCCCTATCCCCTTTCTACCTCCCCTCACTGGTTCTCTTTCGCTCTCATACTCTCTTGTAGTGTTTATTGAGTACCTTTTTGCCAGACACTGGTGAAAGTGAAAGGCAGATGAAGGATGGTCCCTCCCTGTGAGAAACTGTAAAATAAGCAGTTTACACCCAGTGTGATCGATACTTTCATATGTTACCTTATTCATTTTACACAACCGCCCTCTATGGTAGCTATGGCAGATAAGGAAAGCTGGATTTAGAGAGATTGTAGCTTGCTCAGCCTTTCACAGGAAGGACTTGAGTTCCAAGTCCAGAGTCGCTTTCCCTACAAACATTGCTGCCTAGTGATAGCAAAGCTATCCGTGTGACCTTACTGACCACTTTTTGTCAGCACAGCTCTGCCTTTGAAACAGTCTCAGAGAAAGAGTGACTCTTCCTCTCTAAATCCTATGTAGTGTCCTTCCTAGCTTCTAAATACCTTCCTGCTGTACTTAAGCTCCTCACATTACAGTATCTCCATTCTTCCCTCTCAGGCTTCTCCTCTTCACCTTTAAACGTTCATCGTCCTTTTCCCAATTTTAAAATAAATTTTCTCGTATCCATTTTGGTTTTTTTTCCATTTGTTCTGTTTTTTCCCTCTACTGGTAAACATGATGTTTACCCATTGGTTCCACTCACCCTAATTTGTTATACTCTGGCCTCTAATTCCATCCCTCTATTGAAATTGCTCTCTGAAAGGACACTATGACCTCTGTCTTAACCAAATCTAGTGGCCTGTATTTAGTCACCATTTTCCTTACTGCCTTTACATTTGTTCTTCTAACCAGTCTGGCCTTGGGACTGTCTTTTCCCTTGGTCTCTATGACATCACATAATTCTATTTTTCTACCTACCACTTTTGCTGTTACTTCTGTATTTTACTCTTTATTGCCTCTTACTCCTAATAATCTTTTGTTTCAAGACACCCTAGGCACTGGCTTGGGACATGGCCTCCCTCTATAATTACTTCTATAGGGAATTGATCAGTTGTGGCCTCAGAATCTTGGATTCTATGAAAATGATTCTAAGATCTGGATCTCACAGTCTAGTGTCTCACCCTAGCTAAAATTTTTATCTCTATTTTGGATGTCCTGCTGGCAACTTATACTCCATTGTTCCAAATCAAATTTATCATCTCTTCTTATACTCTCCCTTATTTGTACCCATCATCACATTTATCCCAGTCACCCAAACTTAGTGTCTTCTACTTCTGCTCCCAAATATCTCTGCTACACCTCAACATATATTCTGTATTCTAGCCTGACCAGTTAGTTGCCTTACTGTTAAGAGTTTTAGGATTGTAATTCTGTCCAAGATTAGGGATAAAACCAGGGTTAAAAGTAAGAAATAATTAATAATAAAAGTCTAGTGAACAATTAATCTAGTTAAGTTGCTTTTAAATTTTGTTTTAATAGCACATTATTTTTTAAAAATTAGTAATGTTCTGGGGCTGGCCCGGTAGGTAGCCGGGTTAAATGTGGTTAAGTATGTGTACTCTGCTGCAGCGGCCTGGGGTTCGCAGGTTCGGATCCCGTCACACCGACACACCACTTGTCAAGCCGTGTTGTGGTGGCGTCTTTTATAAAAGAAGAGGAAGATGGGCACGGATGTTAGCCCAGGGCCACTCTTCCTCAGCAAAAAGAGGAGGATTGGTGACAGATGTTAGTTTAGGGCTAATCTTCCTCACACACACACACACACACAAAATTAGTAATGTTCTGATGCCCATGCTTACCACTTTAATACAGTTCTTTTTTGGCTGGAAAGAAAAGCGTAGTCGAATGGGAAACACATTGTTCCCTCCCTGTATCTGGGCCTTCCCCTCCAGCAACCTAAAGACTTCCCAGGCCTTACCTAAAACCTTATTGCCTTCTTTACCATTCACAACATTCATCCTTCAGAATCCAGCTCAAGTTCCACTTTCAATTTAGTGCACTTCTGCAAATGTTCATCAAACATTGTTCCCGATAAAACCATGAAGGAGACATAGACCCTTCTCTCAAGGGACCTAGAGCCTAGTAGAAACCGGTAGCAACTTTCTTTTATTCTGACAGTTCTTGTCCTTTGTTATTTTTATTTATCCATGTTCTTTGTCATCTCATCTTCATGTACGCTCCTTGGTGGTAGACATTGTCTTTTGCTACTTTTCTCTCATTTGATACTGCTTAATTAGCACCCACACCAGAATTTTGCTACCGCTTTCCACTTAATTGAACAATTTCATACATATCTAATTTATAGGAAAACAACTACTAGTAGTGTTTAGGCTAGTTACCTTTTGTCTAAATTAGTAATTATTATTATTATTATTTTATTATTTTTTTTGGTGAGGAAGATCAGCCCTGTGCTAACATCTGCCAATCCTCCTCTTTTTTTTTTCTTTTTTGCTGAGGAAGACTGGCCCTGGGCTAACCTCCGTGCCCATCTTCCTCCACTTTATACGGGACGCCGCCATAGCATGGCTTGCCAAGCAGTGCGTTGGTGTGCTCCCGGGATCCGAACCGGCGAACCCCAGGCCGCCACGGCGGAGTGCAAGCACCTAATCGCTTGAGCCACCGGGCCAGCCCCAGAATTAGTAATTATTTTTAAAATGGTTAAAAAATCCTTTAAAGTTCATACAATAGACAGAAATTGTTTCTAAGAATATTTATTGTTTCCTCTGGCCTTGATTTCATCTGACAGTGAATAGATGTGGCATAGATAAAACTAAGGAGGTAGAAAATGAGAGTAATGCTGGCTTTAGCCTTTACTTAAAAATAAATTGCTTTTTAATGCGTGAAATGGCATTCCATCATGTTGCTTTGCCATCAACAACAATCAGTATCTATTAAATATATAAGGCAGTGCTTTGAAGTAGATATAATATTGGTAGAATGATTCTGAATATTTTTTTTTGCTATAGGGAAATTTAGTTAAGAAAGGGGAAGCAGCAGCACCAGCTTCCTTGGGCAGCTTTGTTTTTTAAGACCTGAGTCCTCCAAAGCATTCTCAGGAAGTCTTGTAAATTATTCATGTAAAGAAACAAAATCACTGGAAATTAAAATTTTAATGTATGTTATATCATAGCATATTAGTTTTAGGTTAAATGATTCTCTGTAGTTGAAACTTTAATATACTATTTGTGTATTTTGTATTACATTGGGGCCCCTTGTACATTCAAAATATATTTTGTATATCATATATTTCACATCACAGAGTTTATCATTCTTCTGATTTCACCTTTGTGACATGCGGTTATCACATGTGTCATTTATTGGATGTCAGATCTGGGGTTAAGAATGTAGCTGCTAAATTATAACATGGTTTTTATTTGAGTACTGGCATCTTTGCTTACTATTCCTGTGACCTTGGGCAAGTCATTTAACTGCTTTGGGCCTTAGATTCTTCATCTCAGAAGTGGGGAACAAAATGCTTATTAAACCCATGTTCTTATGAGGATTAGATGAAGTGATATATGATGTCTGTGAAAACCATTTGTAAACTCTAAAGTGCTGTATAGATTTAAGTTATTTGTTATTTATGAAATCTTATGAAAACTAGATAGTCTCCAGGACCTTATTATAGTAACAAATATCCTTTTTTCTACTTTTGCACACCTGTAATATTTAAATCTGTTAGCTTTGGTATAGAACTTTGTTGAATGCCGAATTGTAACAAATTATCTCTTCTTATGTGTTCTATACATGTTCTTGGAAACACGTATGTGATGTGCTGGTAACTGTACAACAACTGGCTCTCTGAGGGAAAAAACCCCAATTTGTAGCATTTGCTGTTTTCCATGATGTAAATACTCCCACCATAGCCAATTGCAGGTCACCAACGTGCCATCACTGAACACAGAGTTGGGAAGAGATGTGTGCACATTGGCTTCTGTGAGTCCCTAAGAGCTGACTCCAGCACATATTGACCTATGGTGTAGTCAGTTTTTAGATGTATAGGCACAGAGAAGTCATAATTAATCACGGAAACTTGTAGACTATTTTTGATTTTAAAAACATTTAAGAATATTATTGTGACTGTCTCTGAAAGCCAGGAATCTGAAGTCAGACCTGGATTCTAATTTTGACTCTGTACTTACCGGCTGTATGACTTGTGGCAAGTCAGAATATCTTTAAGCCTCAGTTTCTTCATCGGTAAAATAGGCACAATAATAGTATCTGCCACGGAAGGGGAGATCTGGTGCCTGTTGCAGACCACTGGTTGAAAAGGGAGGAAAAGGATTGCTTTATAAGATTGGTGGCTATTGTCATCAACCTTGCATGGTTCTAATAGCATGCCAAACTGAGTTTTATATTAATTTATTTTATTTTTTAGCTGACATGGGTTTTGCCAGATTATTCAATTCTCCTCTAAAGCCACTAGCAGACTTGGATCCAGTAGTCGTGACTTTTTGGTATCGGGCTCCAGAACTTCTGCTGGGTGCAAGGCATTATACAAAGGCCATTGGTAAGTTAGTCTAAAACGATTTACTGTCTCAGCATCGAACTAGCATACATACCAAATGGTATAATAACACAGCTGCTTTGTAAAAACTGCTGTATCTCTCTTTGTAAAAGTCACGTTGTCTTCTGTATTCCTAGATTTTATATTCTGGTAGATTTGGAGTTTTAACTATATAGGAGAATATGGTTCTTTTAAAAGAAGGAAGCAGTTCCTTTCAGAGAATAGAGGTATCTGATCCTGTTGAGTTGCTATGGAAACAATAACATGCAGATTTTATTTTGTATGTACCTACTATCGATCAGAAGAACCAGAGAGAGGTTTAGAATTGTTTTCTTCATAAAAAGAAAAAGGAAAACGGGAGTAGTGTGGTGTTGGAGAGAGCCCCTTCTATTTGGGGAAAAGGTAGTCAGTCCTTTCCTAAGCAAGAAACCCTATGACTATCTTCGTCTGTTGCCATTACAGTCATCAGAATGGCAGTTTCTCCGTTAAGGTAGGAAATAGATAGAGTCGGGCAGATTAGCTGTGCTCAGCATCTTGCCATCTCAACAATTAAAAAAAAATGAGTAAGAAAACCTGTTATAAACACACTGTGTGTAGGATTTAAAGTCTGCTTCTGAACAGAGCCTTCAGAGATTTTGCTACCTGGTCGCTATAGTGTCCTCAGAAGGCCCAGCTGTGCATTGAGGGAGTCAGGAAGAGAGCCCTCCTCAAGCCTAGAGATTTCTTTAAAGGAGGTAAAAAGAGGATAGGGAGGGAGTAAGCAGTACTGCTCCTGTGAAGGGCTGTTCCTGTAAGGTACCTACATTTGCTAAGAGTATTTCTTTCAATTTTCCTTTTGTTGAATTTTCTATTTACTGGTATTAGACTAACAATCAGTTTTGACTATTATTTAGCTGCTTTTGTTGAGTTCTATTTAATAAAGGCACTAAAAGTATAAAATTACTAAAAATAGACAAGTAAGCACAATCCCTTCTCTATTAAGCTTTTGCAAAACCTGGTGGCACCCGAAGAAGTACAAAGGAAGTTCTTACATTTGGGAAGATTAGACTGAGAATTAACCTATTCATGAGTAGAAAGGAAAACAAAAATTTTGAATATAGTAATGTCCCCATTCATCAGGAGGTCTGATTTCTGCAAAACTCAGACACCCAGAACACATTTATACTTGTCCAGGGATTGAGATGCTGGCACGGTGCTGGAATATTGTAATACTTCATAAATATTGCTGAAGGATTTTGTTAAATTAGTGGAAAAGTCTTTGAGTAGCCTCAGCACTGTGAGGGAAGCAGGATGTGTTTGACAGTAGAGGAGAGTGAGACCGACCTTAGACCCTTCCCTCAGCAGTTGAGCCCACAGCAGGGCCCCACCTCAGAGGCTGCCAAGGCCACGCTATCAGCAACGGACGATGGCAGCTGTTTGTGAAGGGGGAAAAAGGGAGAACTACAAGAAGCAAATGGAAGGAATGGGATGGTCCTCAGAATGAAGAGTTAAAATCAGAGCCTGACTCTACTTACATTCCAGTGAGTGACTTTTACTGAGGGGCTGTATTTTTGAGACTTTAGACTTATGTTTGCTTTTTCTGTTATTAGTTCTTTCTATTGAGAACAGTAAAATCTCTTAGACAGTCTCAGAAGGCACCAGAGGATAGGAGGAGACTGAAAGTAAGCCAGAGAAAGGCGGAGTGTTAGTTGGAAGCAACAGGTGGTGCCTTAGAACAGGACTGATTGTGAGATAAGCCAGGGCATGGGGTAGGGAGCGGAGGATGTGACAATAGAAATCTGTATGTGTTGGGCTCTCACCAGGCACTCTACAGCCTATATCTAGAAGGGAGACTTCCAGTAAGAAAAGGTAAATTCAACCAAAACCTTCTGTTAAACTAAATGACTCCCCACCAAAGTCTGTCCCACTCTCGGAGATTCTTATACAGCAGATCCATGGTAAGGCCCGTTTTTAACATGTACCAGTAGGTGATTCTGTTGTATGTTTTCCATACACTTTGACAGCCCTACTTTGAGAAGTGCAGTTTTATGAATATTTTCTAATTAACTGCTCTACTGTTGAAATAAAAATAGAAGTACTTTTTTTTTTGGAAATAAAGGTAATTGGGTATGAATTGGAAACCAACTATATTTCTTATTTCCTTAGGGTAAGGAGAGCCGGAATTGAATTTTAACCAGCTTGCAACTTACTTGCTCAGTAAATGAGATTTACTACTTAAAAACTTAATCACTAATTTCTAATTTTAGTGAAATCTCAATTATCCATTCTGGATAGAAATTAGGAAAAAAGTTAAGACACAAAAAAGAATAATCCCCAAATCAGTTATCTTGAAGCTTGAAATATATACATAGCAGACATGTAAATACACACACATTCACTCATTCTTACTCTTTTCCATACCTGGTTCATGTCAGAAATGAGTATTATTTCTATTCAGAGCATGGAAAAAAGAGAATTTGATGATTTGATATCAGTGGAGGTTTATGGAGTGACATGTAGTGGGGGGAGGGGAGTGGCAGCGTGTGTGTGTGTGTGTGTGTGTGTGTCTGTCTGTCTGTCTGTCTGTGCGCTCGCATGTGCGTGAGAGAGAGAGAGGAGAACAAGTTATTGGTAGAGGAAAGAGAGCTGAGAAATGAGTATAGATAGTACAGGATCCAGAGGACCATTTAAAATTAGAGGCTAATATGGGACAGGAAACCCTAGAATTTAACACTGCCTGCTACACTGAGGTTCCTTCTCTTAGCAATTCTCAGGGAAATCTAGATCCTAGCTCCTGTCCTTTGAATAGAGGACAAATCAGGAATTGGCGTGACCAGCAACATACAGTCATGGTCCCAGTTGACTGCATGATAGAGGCAGCCATCAGGAAGAGAGACGGGATTGTCAGAGGCAGCTGTCAGGGGCAAGAGTGACAACCCACATGACGTGGGAGAGAGAAAAGAATCCAAAAGTAGACACTGAACAGTGTTATTACTCTACTCTTTAGTGACGGATGTTCATGATGATGATGACCCTCCTGTATCATTAAGAACGATTAAATTATATTTTATAACCTCTTAAGATGGCAGGTAATGGTGTAGTAAAAAGATGGTTATTGGAGGCATATATTCCCATTATCCAAAAGGCTAACTTATGTGGAAGGAAGCCGTTCTTGAATGGAGTCAGATATGTGAGACATTTACTGTATGGTTTTTTCCATTTGCCAACTTGTTTTACATAATAGCATACCAACAGTAATTCTAGCTAATGGATATAATTGGATTTTTTTCTTATTTAGCTTGTTTACAGAATGTGATTCCCACATTTGGTAGGCTACTAAACACTGTACTTTTCTATACTATATCAGAGTCTGTGCATTATTATCTTTTTTAAAAAATACTTATTAAACAGCATTTATTTAAGTGAGCGAGTGTGAATATACATCTAACAAAAATTAATTCCCTTGTGCATTTGGCAAAGTATTGTGAATATAATATTATAGCCTTAATCTAAATTGCAGTTTTTCAATGTGTAAAATCCAAATAGAATAATCTTTAATTGGTGATTTGAAATAGTTAATAAAACTTTTAATAATGCCTAACTTTATCCTGGGGTATTAGAGGGTTGGGGCAGCATCTAAGTGAATATGTTTAGATAATGTCTGTTTCTACTGGATTCTACTGGTATACTTATCAGCTTCTAGACTTTACAATTTGTTGAAAAAACTGAAGTCAGTAGTCTTTCAGACAGAAGTTGAGTTTTTTCCAAATCATTTTATGTGGTTTGTACTGTCTGTCGGTCTAGACTTACAACTCAGAAATTTTGCTCTATCATTATGCATTTGATTGCTCTAAGGGAATGTATTGCCAGACCTGATGATGATATTGTTTTAGTCTATCAGATCTTGAGTATCATGCCCTGAATGAGATTATCAATTGAATGCGTCGGTGATCGCATTATTAACAGTGGTTAGAAAGGCTTTTGCCTAAATCTGAAGTAAATTCATTGCTTGCTCAATTGAGTTTCCCAAGCTTATCTTCATCAGGAAATTTACAAGTAAATGTTTTTTATTTGGCTTTCAATCTGTTCTGTGATGGTACAGCTGTTTCATGTCTCATAGATGTGTTTTCTTAATACACTTATTGTACTTTTTAAATTGCTTCACTGAAAAGTATTTTTATATGTAGGTTGTGATTATACAGGAATTATAACCAAAGAAATATAATAAATATGTATAAAAATGTGTTTTTCTTCCTTCGTAGATATATGGGCAATAGGTTGCATATTTGCTGAATTGTTGACTTCAGAACCTATCTTTCACTGTCGTCAGGAAGATATAAAAACAAGCAATCCCTTTCATCATGATCAACTAGATCGGATATTTAGTGTCATGGGGTTTCCTGCAGGTAATTTATTTTCCTTTTCAAAATAATATTTGAGTCATATTTCAAAATCATTCCTTTTCAAAAGCATATTTTAAGAATTTTTAAGCTATAATAACTAGGAGATTTTTGATAAAAGTAACACATTATTTCCTATAACAATATTTAATATTTTTTTGTAAGATAAAGACTGGGAAGATATTAGAAAGATGCCAGAATACCCCACACTTCAAAAAGACTTTAGAAGAACAACGTAAGTAATTCCATATTAAATATAAGTAGTAACTTCAATGGGAATATTTAAATTAATCCTTTTAAAAACCAGATATAGATTATTATTTAAACCAGAAACTTAGATTTTAGTATATTAATTATGCCTGTTATTTAAAGAAGATATTCCAGATGTTGTTAACATATATGCAGGGTTAGGCTGTAGCATTTAAAAATTTTTTAAGAATGTAAGGGTCAATAGATAGTTTAAATGTCTCTTCTGATTTAGCATGATAAAGGGCTCAGTTCAAGGCCGCGACTGTGATTTTATCTTATCTGAGTAACGACTGGTGACTGAAATGCTGGGCTAGGCAACCGAGAAGGATGGCAGAAAGAAGGACACAGGACCCGGGATCTGAGTAAAACAAACTGGTGGGGACATGTACGCTGGATAGCAATGAGAGGAGAGTAGAAGTTACACCATGAGAGGAGTTTGTTATAAATATGCACGCCTAGAGGAAAAGGTGGAAAAGCCTCTCTTTTGGGCAACTTAACAGAAACATTTCAGGACAGGATGGCTTGTAGACACAAAAGCAGACGTAATGAAGAGACACAGAGAATGTCACTAATCATTTTTGGCCCCCTGTTTCACAGTCCTTGGTAGGGTCCTTTGCCTCTATCCATCTCTTTTTTTAAAAAAAAAAAAAACCATGGTTAGATGCCCATTGTCAGGCTCCAGGGCCTTTTCCATCCTTGTCAAGGGGAGTGCTAACCTTCTCTCCTTTCATACAACACGTGTCCATGTCTTCCAGATAGCACCGATATTGCTCAAGGGTTTCTCTTGGCTCTCTTCTCACTCTAGACATTTTCCCAGGCAGTCTCCATGATTTTGATGGCTACAGTTTACCATCAATTATGCTAATAACTCCCAATTTATATACCCTACTCAGATCTCTTCCCAGTTTCAGACCCATTTATCTAATTGCTTCATGGAATCCCAACTTGAATGTTTCATAAATACTTCAAATTAAATGTCCAAAACTGAACTTCACCATTTATCCTCCTAAACCTCTCCTCCCACTGTATTTCCTGTCTTAGGAAATGGCTCCGTGATTCACGTAGTTGTTCCAGCCAAAGACATGAGAGATATCCCTGATCCTTCCGTCTCACTCTCTTCCATTTTACCCTCCCGAGTCCAAACAATTAGTAAATCTAGTCAGTTCTTTGTTCTTAATATCCTTTGAATCTTTATATTTCTCTCCATTTACCTGCCACTATTAAAGTCTAGACCACCACTCTCTCTCACCTAGAATCCTGCAGTGGCCTCCTAAGTGGTATTTCTGCCTCCTTTCTTCATTCCACTCCCTGTCTGTGCTGCAGTCATTGCCAAAAGCCAACTTGATCATGCCGGTCTCCTGCCTGCTTGTAATTCACTACTGCTCTCAATTCCTTAGTACGGCTTACAGAGCTTTGGCTGCTACATCACGAAATTCATCTCCTAAACCGCTTTCTACTTTGTATGGCCTAGACATCGTGAATTTCTTTAAGAATCTGAAAAACCCTGAGCTTTCTTTGACCTCTGGATTTTTACACATGCTGTTCCCTCAGTCTTGGATGTACATTCCTCTCACCCATTTCATCAGATTAACTCCTATTTATCCTTTCTATTTATCCTTTAGGTCTTGGTTTAGGCACCACTTGCCTGATGAGGCCTCCCCTGACCTCCCAGGTCTGAGTTAGGCGCTCCCCTCTGCACTCCTGTAGCATCCCATGCTGCTTCTCTCAGTACTGATCACTTTGCGCTACAGTTAGCTTCTGAATACTTATCTGCCTTTCCCTCTAGACAGTATGGATCGTGTCTATTTTATATACTCTTATATATACATCCCCAGGGCCTGGTATGTAGTTACATGCTTGTTAGTTACTTGTCAAATGGGTATTAAATGAAAGTGATTCAAGTAATTAAAGATACTCTAATAATATAAAAGATGGAGAAAATTAATGAAAGCACTTAACATTTAACTTAGTATTTAAGACTAAAGGAAAATTTTTACATAAAATAGTACTGTTTACAATAACCAGAAATAAAATTTAGGAGAGAAATTGAAAAAGATAAATGAAATTCAGTTAGAAAAGTAACAGGAAAAGTTCGGAGATAAGAGCCCAGACTTCCTAAGCAAACAATTCTACCCACAAAAAAGCAGGCTACTAATACATAGGACAAAACAGGATTTATTAAAAATTAGCTAAATCTAATACAATACATTTGTCACTAAAGTAAAATATAATAAAGAAAAAAATTCCAGAAAACATTTCAAAGGACCTAAAAAGTAAAAGAATAACTTATTGTCATTGTATCAGATAAAAAGAAAAGAACCCCTTACCCTCATAATGAACTGGAAAGGATAACAATAGAAGTTTCTGTAATCTTTCCAAAGTGTCAGCTCTTATTAGCTCATTAGAAGGCAAGGTGAAAATAGAATTAAAAAGAAATCATTAAGTTGACTTTAAAAACTGAATGTTCAAATAAACATGTCTGATAAAATGCTTCATAATGTATATAAAGAGTTTGAATTACTTTGAAAACTGTTCAGCTCCTACACTGTAGCAAATCTGAAAGAGGATAATTCAGAAAATGACAAACAGTTCAGCTTAACTTTATACTAGGAAAGATAAGAAAAAACCACAATGGGAATTGAGCGAAAGGATTTCTCAGGTTCAAGACCTTTTATATTATGGTAGAAACAAATAATCGAGAATCTGGAGTTAACCCAAGAAATCAGTTGATTCAACATAAAGACTCAAGACACATAGACTCCATTTCTACATAAACTTTAAAGTTTCCTCCCGTTACCAAACTTAGTGGCTACCTTGCCAATAAAAATGTACCTGGTATTGGAGGAAAAAAATTTTAAATTAATACGGCAAAGATTTTTTAAATGAAAATACCTAGTGTTGGCACGAGTATGATAAAATGGGCATTCCTACTCGTGTGCTACTGGTGAGAATGAATGCTTGTCAAGCTTGGATGTACCTACAAATCACCTGGACGCCTTGTTAAAAATGCAGATTCTGAATCAGAATCTGAGACAAGGCCTGAGAATCTGCATTTCTAATGCAGGCTCTTGGGTGCCCATGCTGCTGATCTGAGGGCCAGGTTTGCGTAGCAATGTTCTAGAGCACATAAAAATGGCTTTGAAATGTGCTTTGACCTAATAATTCCAAGAATTTATCCTGTGGGAACAATCAGAGCAGCCACAGATAGCAAACCAAATTCTTACTATGTGCCAGGCCTGGTGCTAAGCCATTTACCTACATTTTCTTGTGTGATCCTCATAACAACTCTATAAGGTAGGTATAATTATAATCCTCACTTTTCAGATGAAGAATCTAAGCCTTTCCTAGAGGTTAACTAACTTCCCAAGATCACACAACTGATAAATGACTGAGTCAGGGTCCGATAGGGGTCTCTGAGTCTCACCTGCTATGCAGTATTATCTCCCTATGATGTATACCAGATTTACCTACAAGGACCTGTGTCTTATAACTATTTTGAAACAAACAACAGTAACAATAGGAGATATACAACCACTATAAGTAGTAAGTTTAAAGAGCATTTGACAAGGAAAAGTGTTTATGAAACAATATTAAGTGAAAAAAGGACAATTTATATAGTATGATCTCAATTTTATAAAAACAAAACAAAAAAATCCCTCTGTTTGTATCATATATATATATGCATAGAAAAAAATGCCAAAGGAAAATTATCAAAATATTGACAGTGGTTCTTTAACACTGAATGGCTTGATTAGGATTGAGTTTAGTTTTCTTCTTTATGCTTTTCTATATTCTCTAAATTTTCTACCATGAACATATATTACCTATTTTTGACCTTTTTAAAATGTTTCTTATATATAAGAAAAAATATATATATGATGAAAGTACATGTAGTCTATTTAGAATAATAAAATGAATACCCGTCTAGTCACCCCTCAACCAAAGAAATAGAACATTACTAAGATTACTGAAGTACTCTGGGTGCCCTCCCTTCCTATTCACTTCCCTCCGAAAGGGTAGCCATTATTCTGAATTTGTATTTATCATACATTCTACATTTTTCATTATAGTATTACTACATATGTATGCATCTCTAAATAAATTATTGCTCAGTTTAATATATCTGTGAACTTTATATAAATACTATCATACTGTGTATTTTCTTCTGCAGTTTGCTTTTTTTCCCACTAAACCTCTGTATTCATTTTTACTATTATATAACATTCCATTCTGTGAATATATAACAATTTAATTACCCATTCTTTAGTTGATAGACATTTGGGTTGTTTACAGTCTTTTTCTATTACAAAAGTGCTGCTAAGAACATTCTTGTCCATGTATCTGTAGTACATGTGCAAAAATATCTCTTAGACTAGAGTATGTACCTAGGAAAGGAATTGCTGGGTCATAAGATATTCACATATTCAACTCTAATGGTTAATGCATAATTATTTTCCAAAGTGATTGTAACAATATAAACTCTTGCATGCAGTGTGTAACAATTTGTGTTTCTTTACACATTTAGCAATATTTGGTTATGTGTTCCTTTTTTTTTTTTTGTGAGGAGATCAGCCCTGTGCTAACATTCGCCAATCCTCCTCTTTTTTTGCTGAGGAAGACTGGCCCTGGGCTAACATCCGTGCCCATCTTCCTCCACTTTATATGGGAGGCCACCACAGCATGGCTTGACAAGTGGTGCGTCGGTGTGCACCCGGGATCCGAACCAGTGAACCCTGGGCTGCCACAGTGGAGCACGCACACTTAACCGCTTGCACCACCGGGCCGGCCCCTTATGTGTTCCTTTTTAATAGGAAAAAACACATACCTTGTAGGAAAACCAATCTTGGAGCTTTCCATTAAGAAACATAAATGATGTGAGTGTTCCCAGTGATGTGTAATTGTCATATCCTTGCAGGTATGCCAACAGTAGCCTCATAAAGTACATGGAGAAACACAAGGTCAAGCCTGACAGCAAAGTGTTCCTCTTGGTAGGTGCATCTCTCCCAGACTGGGCAGTGGGATCCTTAGCATAGTTCTCACCTCATCCCATTTACTGTGGAGTTGTCCCAGCACTTCCTCCTCTTTAGAAACAGAAGAAATTGGTGGATGCTGGGGCAAAGTTAGATATTTTTCTTTTGAGATGTCACCCTTGACTTCTAGCCTTAATTTTTTCTAATGATTTATCAGCAGAAAAAAAGTTAAATTCCAAAAGGGCTTTAATGCTAATGATTTCTGCCAATTTCATAGAAATGTGTGTGGTGTGCTAATAGTGCAGTGAGGTATACGAAATGGCTTCTGATATTAATCAAAATCTGTTAGACATTAACACGAAAGTCAAAACATTGACTTGTAAACAACCTTTTCACGTGCTCTCAATTTCTTATGTGTTCCTGTAGCTTCAGAAACTCCTTACTATGGATCCAACCAAGAGAATTACCTCAGAGCAGGCTCTGCAGGATCCCTATTTTCAGGAGGACCCTTTGCCGACATTAGAGTATGTATTCTACCTTTTCTGTGCCCTTTGCTCCAGGTTGAGCATGTCAGATGGTGGCTGAAAGCAAGAAAAGCACTTGTTACTGAAGTATTTTACTTTCTTCCTTAATACTACCCCAGAGAAAAACTACTCATGAGAAAGGTCCTATATTTTGAAACAGGTAAAGCTGTAGAGAGGTATGAATGAAAACAAGTATTTTAGGAATGACCATTAATCAGTTTTACAGATAAAACTAAAGCTGAGAACAGATGGGAATTTAATTTTTTAATTTTTTAAATTTTTTGGTGAGGAAGATTGGCCATGAGCTAACATCTGTTGCCAATCTTCCTCTTTTTGCTGAGGAAGATTGGCCCTGAGCTAACATCTGTGCCCATCTTCCTCTATTTTATATGTGAGATGCCACTGCAGCATGGCTTGATGAGCGGTGTGTATGTCTGTGCCTGGGATCCAAACCTTCGAACCCTGGGCTACCAACACGGAGCATGTGAACTTAATGACTCCCCACTGGGCCGGCCCCAGATGGGACTTTTATACATTGGTCAGCCAGATCAGTTTAAACCAAACCAGTAGGGAACTGAGAATTTAAAATTCTGTGTGTCCACAGCACTTCCAAACCGTGTTTTTCCTCAGCCTTGTTACACCCATATATATAAATTGTGCTTGGATTTATTAGAGGTGCAGCTTTTCTTGAGAAAAAAATTTATTTTCATTGTTGAAGCACATACAAATTCAGTTATTTTTAGTGCTGATAAGTTTGTGTGGAGAAACTTCTATGTCAAAAATGTCAACTAGCTAACAACAATTAAGATTTGTTATTGAAAGTGGCAATTAGTATAAAACTTCAGACGACTAATTGTTTTTTTGTTATTGCTTGAATTAAGTTGTGCTGGGAGGGATCCAGGAAACACTAGCCAAAGATGAAGAGTAGGAAATAAATTAAAGAAAAAAAGTGGAATTTTAAATTAACAAGGTCAATGATATTGTAGATTTTAGTCATGACATGTATTTTTTTTTTTTTTAATGATTTTTTAGTGTGTTTGCTGGCTGCCAGATTCCATACCCCAAACGAGAATTCCTCAATGAAGATGAACCTGAAGAGAAAGGTGATAAGGTATAGCCTGCACGGTATACTTTTACATCCAGAAAGTAAGGAAGGCAAAAAGAGAACTTAGGGAAGTATAATTCCTATGTATTCAACTGCCTTTTATTTAATCAAGTATGTATTTACTTCTTTGTAGGTGTACTTTGAAATTTGACATATAGTAAACCTACAGATAAATGAACTTCCTGATTTGTTTTATAGCCTACTTTATTCCCTGATTCTGAATTCTTGTTCTTTTGGTTCGTTCAGTGTCATCACCATCCCTTTTTGCAGGCTGCTTTTCAAAGCCTCATTCTGTTCTTTGATGGCAATTGATTAATCAGGCCCCTCCCCATTCTCCTCTACTTTTCCAAAATCGTAATCGAAGAGACCGTTAGAGCTGGTTTAATGAGTGCAGAACCATTTTCTGTGTGCCTTATGGTCTTCAGTAAGATGTCTGTGTCTGATTTGGAGGATTACTCTGCAATCTAACTGAACTTCAGAGGGTGAGTCCTGTTCAGGGCTCAGTACTTTGACCTCTGGGGATGCTATATTCCCTGGGTGCTCCATCCTCCCATCATTCCCGTCACTTTGGTGTCCCCCATAGGTCGCTCCCCAGGTTGGTCAGCAGTCACACGTGCATGTCAAGTAATGAAAGGAATTTGCTGTTCATTTAGTTCCATACCAAGCTTGCTTTTTGTTTTTCTTTACAAGAATCAGCAACAGCAGCAGAACCAACATCAGCAGCCCACAGCCCCTCCACAGCAGGCAGCAGCCCCTCCACAGGCACCGCCACCACAGCAGAACAGCACCCAGACCAACGGGACTGCCGGCGGGGCCGGGGCTGGGGCTGGGGGCACCGGAGCAGGGCTGCAGCACAGTCAGGACTCCGGCCTTAACCAGGTGCCTCCCAACAAGAAACCGCGGCTGGGGCCGTCCGGCGCCAACTCAGGCGGGCCTGTGATGCCATCAGATTATCAGGTACTGCTCTGAAGTCTGCACTTTCTCACGTTCGCACGTTTTATGAAGTAGGAAGTAGGTTTATAATAGATCCTTTTAGAATTAAGTAGTACTTAACTCTAAAATTTGATTGTACAAACTGTACAATCTTGTTTCTAAGGCATCATATGGAGATGACGATTTTTGTCATATTTCATGTAATTGCAAGATATTTCGTCTCTTGACTTGTTTATCCTGACACCCTGAGAAGGGGAGGTGGGGCAGGCAGGTGGTGACAACTGCCTGTCATCTTTGGGTCAGAAAAAGATACCTGGGTAAGCAGTGGAAAAGGGAGAGGAGTGGCAGCTCATTTTGGACAAAACAAGCCGCATACTTCAGAAAGATTTCCTGTCACTGTGAGGAAATAACCAGTAAGTAGCCACTGATTTAATCCCATCCAAAAGGATTAAAATCGAGACTTCTCAAGTAACTGTTAAATCTCACTAGAAATAATTTTGAGACTAGGAAATACTTTTGGTTATTAAGATAAAAGAGAAAACTATAGTTGTACTACTAATTCAAAAAATTAAAAAAAGTCTAAGGATTGGTATTTGGAGAGACAGGTAAAAATACTTGTGAAAATCATAGGGAATCTCACAAAAAAAAACATTTACAAGGTAGCAATAAGCTAAGAAAAGATCTAAGAAGAAGGGAAAAAGACTTAAATGAAAGGTAAAAAAAAAAAGAAGCTTTAGAACCATGGTCCCTCGGGGAACTGATGGAGGAGGAACACTTAGGAGGGAGATAATAGAAAACCAAACCACAGGCAAGGGAGCCATAAACTCACTGCAGAGGAGCTGGAATCAAGAGAAGCATCAACAAGAAAGACATAAGAGGAGGCCGGCCCCGTGGCGTAGCGGTTAAATGCGCGCTCCGCTGCGGGCGGCCCGGGTTCGGATCCCGGGCGCGCACCGACGCACCGCTTCTCCAGCCATGCTGAGGCCGCGTCCCACATACAGCAACTAGAAGGATGTGCAGCTATGACATACAACTATCTACTGGGGCTTTGGGGAGAAAAAGGGAAGAAAAAAAAGAATAAGAAATAGCTGCCTAAAGCAGCTTTACATTTTGAATATCTCAACAAACTAATGTGTTTTCACACAACTACTTATCTGAAAACTTCTCTTTGAAGACTCCCTGCGAGCAGAGAAATATATAACAGCGCTTCCATTTGGTTCCAATTAAACTAATCAAGGCTTCAGTTTGATCCACTGAAAACAGCTTGCTCTTTGAGTAGTAGCCATGAACATATTTGAATTTGATTATAAATTCAGTTTTACCCTAACACTGGTTTACTCCTATTATATGAGCAATAAATCTTTATGATATATTAGCTCCTCTTTGTGTCTGTGATTGTATTACATTAACGTGATTATAGTCAATCATGGACAGAATACTTACCTACTGTTTTTACTCCTTTCAAATCCAAGACTTCTTCAAAATGCTTTTCTTTGTCCACACTGTGCTATCTACTTAAAAATAAAACAGCATATCCATGAAATGGATAGATATCTCAGCTATTGAGTTGGAGAGACGAGCGTGAGATGGGTGAGGGAGTCCCTTTGCACCGATTTGCAGATCTCGTGTCATCAACATGTGTGTTCTTTATCTAGCCTGGAAGAGCTATTATGCTGAATCTAATCTGTTCAAGTAAAAGTAATCACAGCCAGCCTGACAATCTAGGGCTTGTGAGTGGAAAGCATATTTTTTTCATAATAAACTTCAAAATAAAGCATGTAGCTAGAATTTGGAATTTTGAAAGGCTTCTTACACCAACACAGCTAGTCAGAGTTATGTAACTTAGGAAGGAGCGAAGTGGAGTTATTTTTAACCAAGACTATCTTATTGCCCTTTGTCTTGGACCAGGTTTTGCAAGTCCGGGTGAGGGGGACCTTGCTGATTTGTCCTTCCTTGAACTCCTAGTACCGCCTCAAGGTCATTTGCATTTTTAACTACAAGTAATAGTTTTATTACGTATATTCTTTCCCACTTTGCTCACAGGAAGAACTAGCCTTCTGAGTGTAGCCAAAGACACTGTTCCAGTTATATTTAACCAGGCGCCATGTTCTTACTCTATAGGTGAATTTTCCTTTGTTTTCTTTTTTTTTTTTTTTTGCGAGGAGGACCAGCCCTGAGCTAACATCCAATGCCAATCCTCCTCTTTTTTGCTGAGGAAGATTGGCCCTGGGCTAACATCTGTGCCCATCTTCCTCCACTTTACATGGGATGCCGCCACAGCATGGCTTAACAAGCAGTGCATTGGTGGGCGCACGGGATCCGAACTGGCGAACCCCGGGCAGCCGCAGCAGAGCGCATGTGCTTTACTGCTTGTGCCACCAGGCCGGCCCCATGAATTTTCCTTTTATATATATTTTCATATTTGCCCTTGGTACTATGAAGATGAATGTTGCATTTAAAGTAATAAAATACATTGAATTGAAATGCATTTGTCTCTGCCTTCTCTTGAGGGCGTTTTCACATATGAACATTTTTTATTCTAAATATTACCTGAAGTTTATGAAACCCACCTCTGCTGCCCCACCCCCCAGCCCCATCTTGCTTTGTCAGGTGGGTGGTGCTGCTGATGCCACTCTAGCCTCTATCTCTGAAAACTCTTTTCTCTACAAATGATTTCTTAATCACAGCCTTGTTATTTATAATGAGCAAATTAACAGCATGTCAGTATACATTATGAATACCATTGATTCAATATGCCTAATTGATTATTCTTGTTTGCAAATCTCATTTTTACAAACAATAACTAATTTTTCAGAATTTGTCAGTATAAACAGCAGTGGGTCATAAGTTTCCCCTCTGCCCTTCTTTGCCAGTAGCTTATCTTCCAAAGAAATCCAGCCAAACTTCATGCCTGCCGGAAAATGTGGTTACAGTGGTGGCAGGCTATGACTTCAAATAAGCAAAATGCATTAATTAACAAACTAAGTTAGCTGTCAGCTACCATGGATCTGATCTAGGAGCCTCTGAGGGAAATGCTTCAGTTCTCCATCCTATTGGGATTAATCCTGAGCCACTCTCTTCTTCTTTCAGTAATTCCCTTTTCCTGTTTCCTTCTCCTAGCACTCCAGTTCTCGCCTGAATTACCAAAGCAGCGTTCAGGGATCCTCTCAGTCCCAGAGCACACTAGGCTACTCCTCCTCATCCCAGCAGAGCGCGCAGTACCACCCATCTCACCAGGCCCACCGGTACTGACCAGCCACAGCCCAGAGCACAGACTCCAGCAATATGATGTCTGCATTGAAAAGAACCAAAAATGCAAACTATGATGCCGTTTAAAACTCATCCACTTAGGAGGAAAACTACATACTCAGCATTTTGCAGAGCTGACTGATGTCTCTTCTTTATTGACTAAAAGAAGATTTTTGTGAAGTTTCCCCAACACCCTTTCCCTGCATGTGTTCCATTGTGACTTCTCTGATAAAGCATCTGATCTAATCCCAGCACTTAACTTCTGTAACCTTCAGCATTTTTTTGGAAGGACTTCCTGGTGCACCTTTCTCATGCTGTATCAATCACTATGTTTTCAAAGCTCTTTTAATAGGATTTTAATGTTTTAGAAACAGGACTTCAGTGGTGTATAGTTTTATACTTCATGAACTGATTTAGCAACGCAGGTAAAAATGCACCTTTTAAAAGCACTACGTTGTTTTCACAGAATATAACTGTTTTGCTCATGAAGTCTTAAACAGAAACTGTTACTGTCCCAAAGTACTTTACTATTATGTTTTTATTTATCTAGTTTCAGGGAAGGTCTAATAAAAAGACTAGTGGTGGGACAGAGGGAACCTACAACCAAAACCAGCCTAGATCTTTTTGCAGTTACTATGCTTTATGCTACAAAGACCTGAAGTCAGTGGTGATTTTTATATAATCATTCATATGGAACGTAGTTCCCAGAATCATCTTATTCTGAATAGTAGTCAGTAATTAAGAATTATAATTTTAACCTTCATGTAGCTAAGTCTACCTTAAAAAGGGTTTCAAGAGCTTTGATGAAATACAGTCGTCTGGTGACCCACTCCAGAAGGCTGAAGAGAATATTAACTGCACTAGGATTTCTTTAAGGAGTAATGTTGATCAAAGGATGTATTACTTCCCTTTGAAGGAAAAGCTTTTAGGGTGTATTGTACATAAAGTTGGCTTCTCTAAAGAACTGTTGGTTTCTTCACATCTGGGTTAGCTTGAGTAACATTCTTACATAATCAAGGGTACTCAAATAGAAGCCTGCAAATTAATCTGCTTTTAAAATAAAGAGCAGAGTCCTCCATTCATATTTGCATTAGACATAGAGTGACTATTTTTAAAGCATGTTAAAAATTTAGGTTTATTCATGTTTAAAGTATGTATTATGTATGCATAATTTTGCTGTTGTTACTGAAACTTAATTCTATCAAGAATCTTTTCATTGCACTGAATGCTTTCTTTTGCCCCTAGGAGAAAACTTAATAATTGTGCCTAAAAGACTGTGGGCAGATAGTATACGACTATACCAGATAAAATGCATATTTGCATTTCCATGATCTATGAATTAAAGGCTGAGTTCTTTCTTAGCCAGTGTAAGGAACCCCTTACTCCCCAGAGTCGCAAGGAAATATAAAGACTTAAGCACCCATTGTAATGTAAAGGGCAAGAAATTTGTGTTCTTCTGAATGCTACTCGCAGCACCAGCCTTGTTTTAAACATTTTCTTGAGCTAGAAGAAATAGCTGATTGTTGTATATGCAAGTTATATGCATTTTTTTTACTATTCTTTGTGAACTTATCTACCTGGTTATGATACTCTGGGTCCATACACAAGTAAAATAAGATTTTAGACAGAAGCCAGTATACATTTTGCACTATTGATGTGATACTGTAGCCAGCAAGGACCTTACTGATCTCAGCATAATAATGCTTATTAGTAATAAGGACTATATGGTGACACTCATCAACACTGAAGATGAAACAGTTGACATGCTCCATTGGAAGGAATTTTTGATTGTCTCCATGGTAATTTACCCCTTGCATTTTTTTTAAATGAGAAATTAATAGCCCTCTGTGTAATGTAGCTACTGTGTAAAGTTATATCCTGTGCCCTGAAGCCTCATTGTCCAGAACTCTTGGTCATCAGATGCTCACTGCACCCTCACCATGTGCCCAATGCCATGCTGGGTGGAAGACACAAAGGGCAAGACGTACTCCCCATCCTTAAGGAGCTTATGATCGATTCCATGAGGGAAGCTTTCCTCGGAGGATTGGCTTATAAGTGAGACTGTCTTAGAATATGAAGGTCGTTTTGTTTACTTCTAAACCCACTTAGGTAGAGTAATTATTCCAAATTCTGCTCTATAATAAACAGTGTTATGGAGAGGTTTCTATGTTTCTAACTACCTTCGAGAAAGCCAGTGATTAAATATCACAACAGGCATTAATGTAGATTTGAAATGTTCACAGCAGCCTTTCAACAACAACTGGGTGGTCCTTGTAGGCAGAACACACTCTGTGAAGTAGTTGTAGGAAATTACAATGAAAATAGAAGCTCTGCTCTTGCCCTCAATGAGAGCTTACATTTGTAAATGGAAAATCCCAGTATCTGCAGGAACCAAAATACCATGCCCGTGAATACTTTCTAAGCAACTTTGATAATCAGTTATTATGATATGTGTTTATATGACCACAGGACTACCCTGCTTTCCTTGTATATAGTGAATTTTACTGGTAGAACTGATATAGAAACTGTAAGGGGGTTTCGTCAGTTGCTTCCAGTACGTAGTGTTCAGGATTTAGCCAGATAGCCCCATTACACACATGACTGGGTTTCCCGTCACTGCGCTGGTCCTGGCCCTTTCCTCCTGTGTTCTTGCCTCGGGGTTGGTGATACCCACTGGTGGCCATTACCCTTTGAAATAATTTGGTTCATATATGGGCCCTAAAATTGTGGGACCTCAAAAGAGACCTCAAAGCTTTTTGAGGTTAAAATTTACCTTTGTGGTCCCCAAATGACCACATTCCTCTTTGAAAACTTATTACTATCATGTCCCCTGAGAATGCAGGTGTGCATCCCTCAGCATATGGGAACACCCAAACCAGGAGAGGTTATTGAAAGGAAGGAAGGAATCAAAGTGAAGATTTTCTGCTCTCCATATTACAAATCACTTTTCAAGTTAGTTTTCTGGTGAGGTGTGTGTTCGGGAAAAAGGATTCTAGAATTTCTGGACAGCTGAGCTCAAGAGTAAGGTCACCCGGCGGCAGGGCTGATACTATGAGACTGAAACAATCCTTGTGATGAAGTAGATCATGCAGTAACATACAAAAACCGATGACGTGTATATTTTTATATCTGTGTGGTTTTAAAACTCTAGTACTTAGAATTTTGGCCTTCTGCACTACTCTCTTGCTCTTGTAAACATAATTTGCATTTAAGAATGGAAAGGGATGACATTTACCTATGAGTTCACTGCCTCATTCCTGGTGAAGCTACTGCTAGTTGTATGCCTCTAAAATGATGCTGTTTTCTCTGCTAAAGGTAAAAGAAAAAAACTAGTTGGACAATAAGGCTTGCAGCTTAATCTGCTTTGAATAAATTTATGTAGCAGAAACTCTACAATGAAGGAAAAATTCTATGAACATTGCAAATCCTAAACTCTGGTGTTATCTTCCTAGGGAATGGAGGAAGGCGGTGAAAGGGCAGTTAGACTGACGGAGGCTTGAAGAATTCAAGTATAAGTAATGTTTTATATAAAACATAGCAGTTTAGGTCCCCATAATCTTCAAGAATAGTCACAAATATCATAAGCAAAGTTCATTGTTTTAGGATTTTTTAAAAATGTGTTGTACCTAAGGCCATACTTACTCTTCTATGCTATCACTGCAAAGGAGTGATACGTATGTATTATATGAAAAAAAATCCTTAATGCACTGTTATCTCCTAAATATTTAGTAAATTAATACTATTTAATTTTTTTAAAGATTTGTCTGTGTAGACACTAAAAGTATTACACAAAATCTGGACTGAAGATGTCCTTTTTAACAACAATTTAAAGTACTTTTTATATATGTTATGTAGGGTATCCTTTCTAAACTGCCTAGTTTGTATTTCCCTTAATTCCTACTTGTGAAGTGTACCTGTCATTGTCGCTTTTTTCAGTCATTTTCTGCACGCATCCCTCTTTCTATGATTATAGAGATGACTGTGTATGCTTTCCGCACTGTGCTGTGAGGTGTGCGCTCGGAGCCGGCTGCACCCCAGCAAGGCCTGCTCCGTGGGCTGCAGCTCTGGAGCCTAGTGCTCCCTGCTTCTGAGCTGTCCTGACATCCTTCTTGAAATGACTGTTAAAACTAAAATAAATTACATTGCATTTATTTTATATTCTTGGTTGTAATAAAACTTAATTGACTTTGTTTCTGTGTGGATTTTTTTAACGATAGAAAAACTCCTGTTATAAGTTTTAGTGTTAAAATTTTATCTGTGTGCCTAGAAGCTTTTCAGATTACACTTGTCCTGCAGAGATGCAAAGTTTCCCTTCAGGATGCTTATGATGTCACAAAACCACAGGGGCAAGGCTTGCAAATACCTCAGAAGCAAAATTACAGTTTTTTAAACATCTCTAGCGAAAACATCCTCTTTTTAAAAATGAACATTAGAATGATGTCTTAGGAAAAACAGGCAGCATTTTGTGGGTAGAGAGGCATTGGGAGTTTCTCCTTTTATAAGAACATTCTGTTGTACCTGGCTGCCCCTTCTTAGAATTTACTTGAAGCTTCTTTGGTTGCTCCAATGGTCAAAGGCGTCGTGGAGTGAATTGAAGAATGTTTAAGTGGCATAAACACAAAACTTCCATTTCTATTTAAAATAGATATTGCACACATCCAACTGCTTCCCTGCTCAGCACAGATTGTGTATTAATACTGTGCTATTTGTAGGGTAGAGCTTTCCTTGGAAAACTGTTCTTTGACCACAGCTGCCTTTCTAACCAGCCACCTGGGCAAGAGAAAGTGGATGACTGCACAGCTCCTTACCACTCCTGGGAAATAACTTACAAGTGCAGATCTGTCTCCCTAGCTGACTGTAAGTTGTTTGTGGAGGGCCTGGGTTTTATTCCTCCTGTACTTGCAGCAGCCGGTATGATAGCCAACACAGAGCAGACGATTAATACGGTTGATTAACATCACTTTGTCATTAACATCACTTTGTACATTACTTTGTACACTGGCATGGAATTCCTGGATCATTTAATATGCCGTATTTGTATATGGACAGGGATGAACGAATGTAATTTTGTTCCATGAATAATACAAATGCTAGACATAGGCATCATTTCCTTAAAATAGGTTCATTTCTTATGTTTTTGGCTGCAAAGTTATAATAAAATATCACCCTAAAGGAATAAACAATTCAAATTGCATTTGAATAAAAAAATTGAACCCAGTTAGCCATACTTGCCAATCTTCTTTAGAAACCATCTTTCTTTTGGCTGCCTAGAGGTAGGCATTTTAAAGCCTCACATAGCATCATTTTATTGAGCAGGCAGTAGAAAGCCAGCTTGGCCAAGCAACACACAAACCTAATAGGAAAATTTGTTCATATGGTCTAAATGAGAGCATATAATATAGGGAAAGGAAATGAAAATATTGACTTAAAACTTTAAAATGTATTTAGCATATTCCTTCTGCTTTTTCAAACTTTTTCTGCTGCTCAGACTTTTCCAGAAAGTGCTGCTAAATTTTTTCACACAAGGATGCTATTATGGACTGAATGTTTTTGTATCCCCCTCCACCGACCCTCCCCTCCCCGGCAAATTCTTATGTTGTAGCCTTTATCCCCACTGTGGCTGTATTTGGAGATGGGGCCTTTATGGAAGTAATTAAGGTTAAATGAAGTCATAAGGGTGGGGCCCTGGTTCAATAAGATAAGTGTCCTTGGAAGAAGAGACACCAGAGGGTGCTCTCCCCTTCTCTCTCCCCTCTCCCTTCTCGCCACTGCCTTTCTCTCTCCCCTCTCTCTCCCCTATCTTCTCTCTCTTTGTCTCTCTCTCATCCATCCTCCCCACTATGTGAAGACACAGCAACTGGGCATCTGCAAGCCAGGAAGAGAGCCTTCACCAGAAACCGAACCCTGCCAGACTTTGATCTTGGACTCCACAGCCTCCAGAACCGTGAGAAAATAAATTTTTGTTGTTTAAGTCACTCAGTCTATGGTATTTTGTTATAGCAACCTGAGCAGATTAATAAAGATTTTGGTACCAAGAAGTGGGGTAGAAGGGGCTTTGGAACTGGGTAATGGGTAGACGCTAGAAGATTTTTGATGTGCATGCTGGAAATATGAAATGTTAAAGGCAATTGGGGTGAGGACTCAGACAGAAAAGAGGAGAGCTGGAGAGAGAGCTTCCATCTTCTTAGAGAACACGTAAATAATCGAGCAGAATGTTGATAGAAATATGGATGTTAAAGGCCATTCTGGTGAGATCTCAGGTGGAACTGAGGAGCAGGTAATTGGAAACTGGAGAAAGGGCAGTCCTTGTTACAAAGTGGCAAAGAACTTGGGTGAAGTGTGTTCTAGTGTTTTATGGAAGGTAGAATTTTTGAGCAATGAAATTGCTCTTGGAAAGATCTCTTTTGTGGTGGTGGGGACGATGGACTGGATGGGTCCAGCTCACAGAGAGCATGTTGGAAAGCAGACGGGATTAAGAAGACAAACTAAACACTTCAACTTTTGCCGTCCTCTGGTCTTGCCCTCTGCATTCATTCTCTTACTTGCATTGGTTGGTCCTGGGAGCCCCCCTTTGAAAGATCTGGGTCCTCTAAGCAAATGCTATCATGTAACAAGCTTTCCCTTTTGGTTGCAAGATTAGCCTAAATTAATTGAAGCCTGTAGACCTTAAATTATAAACAAGATGTGCAAGATTTGATTGAATTCAGGTGCAGTGCCATGTTTGCGTTGTAAATGTATGATTAAATTTCTCTTTATTGACATAATTCATAATCAGTGAAACACAGAGATCTTAAGGGTACAGTTCAATGAGTTTTGAGAACTGTATACATCTAGGTAATGAAAACCCAAATCAAGAAACAGAACATTTCAGGGCCGGCCCCGTGGCTTAGCTGTTAAGTGCGCGCGCTCTGCTGCTGGCAGCCGGGTTTCGGATCCGGACCCACACCGACGCACCGCTTCTCCGGCCATGCTGAGGCCACGTCCCACATAGAGCAACTAGAAGGATGTGCAGCTATGACATACAACTATCTACTGGGGCTTTGGGGAGAAAAAATAAATAAATAAAATCTTTAAAAAACAAAAGAAACAGAACATTTCCATCACTCCAGGAAGTTCCTGTGTTCTCCTTTCTAGTCAATACCCCTACACTCACAGAAGCAACCACTCTTCTGATTTCTATCACCATATGTTGGTTTTGTCTTTTTAAAAGACATATATATGGAATCATACAGTTTGTACTCTTTTGTGTCTGGATTCTTTGGTGCAACATAATGTTTTTAAGAGTCATCCATGTTGGGTAAATCAGTACTTTGTGTTTATTGCTGAATAATATTCCATTGTATAAATATACTACACTTTGTTTAGTTATTTGTCTGTTGATGGATATTTGGGTTTTTTCCTGTTTGGGTTATTATGAATAAATCTACTGTAAACATTTTTGTATAAGTTTTGTTGTGGACATGTTTTCATTTCACTTGGGTATACTTAGAAGTAGAATTGTTAGGTCGTAGGATAGGTATGTATTTATCTTTAAAAAATTGCCAAAGTGTTTCCTAATATTTGTACCATTTTATACTCTGCAAGTAATGTACAAGAATTCCAGTTGCTTTACATTTTCAATTTCATTTAATATTGTCAATTTTAAAAAAATTTTAGTGATTCTAATACATGTGTAATGGTATCTCACTATGGCTTTAATTTGCATTTCCCAGCTGACTGATGACGTTGAGCATTTTTCTTTTTATGTGCTTATTGATCATTAGTGTTATCTTGTTTTGGGTAGTGTCTAAGACTTTCTTCCAGTTATAAGTTGTTTTTTATTGATTTGTAAGCAGTCTTTATATATTCTAAATATAAGTCTTTTGTCAGATATATACATCATAAATATTTTTTAATTTTGATGAGGTCCAATTTTTCCATTTTTAGTGTGTGTGTATATATCCTAAGAACCCTTTGACTATCCCAAGGTGTGAAGATATTCACTCCTATTTTCTTCTAGAAGATTTATAGTTTTATCTTTTGTGTTTAGGTCTATAATCCATCTTGAAATAGTTTTTGTGTAAGATGTGAGGTAGAGGTCAATGATCATTTTTTAAATATGAATATTTAGTTATTCAAGTACCATTTGATAAAAAGAAATTTCTTTCCGTCAGTGAATTGCATTTGTGTCTTTGTCAAAAAATCAATTGAATATATATATATGGATTTATTTCTGGACTTCTTATTCTGTTCCATTTAACTGTTTTCTGTCCTATGTCAATACCACACTATTTTAATTCCTGGAGTTTTATAATGAGTCTTGAAATGAGGTAGGGTAAACCTTACAACTTTGTTCTTATTTGTGAGATTGTTTTGGCTACTCCAGATTCTACACATTTCCATATATATTTTAGAATTACCTTGTCAATTTCTATAAAACCTGCTGGCTTTTGATTGGAATTGCTTTGAATCTATAAATCAATTTGGGGAGAGTCAATATCTTAATAATATTGAGTTTTTTGGTCCATGAACATGATATATCTTTCCATTTATTTAGGTCTTGTTTAATATTTCTTAGCAATATTTTGCAAATTTCAGTGTAGAGATCTGCACATCTTTTGTTAAATGTATTCCTAGGTACTGATGCTAGTATAGATGGCACTTTTAAAATTTCATTTTCCAAATATTTGTTGCTAGTATATAGAAATACAATTTATTTTTGCATATTACCTTTATATCCTGCAACCTTGCCAAATTCACTGTTCTAATAGCTTTTTTCTTTTTGGTGGGGGAGGAGTCCTTTAGATTTTCCACATGTACAATCATGTCATCTGTGAATAAAGACAGTAGTACTTTTTCCTTTCCAATATGAATAACTTTTATTTCTTTCTCTTGTCTAAATCCATGGGCTAGCACTTCTAATACAATGTTGAATAGAACTGGTGTGAATGAACACCTTGCAACATTCTCAATCTTAGAGAGAAAGTTTTCCATATTTCACCATATAACACCATTATGGTGTTAGATAAAGGTTTTTCATAGATGCCTTTTATCAAATGGAGGAAGTTTCCTTCCATTCCTATTTTGACAAGAGTTTTAATCATGAACAGGTGCTGAATTTTGTTAAATGCCTTTTCTGCATATGAGGCAATCATATAATTTTTCTCTTTTATGTTGTTAATGTGATGAATTACATTGATTTTTTTTTGGCTTAACACAAATTTATTATCGCACAGTTTCTGTGGGTCAGGAGTGTACTCATGGGTCGACTGGGTCCTCTGCTCAGGGTCTCCCCAGATCTCAAGGTGATACCTGGAACTTAATTACTGAGTGGAGAGCCATTCTTAGCTCCTAGAGGCTGCCCGCTGTACCCTACCATGTGGCCCTCTCCACAACTTGGAAATTGGCTTCTTCAAGGCCATCAGGAAAATTTCTCTCTCTGCTACAATGGAGGTTTATGTTATATGATGTAACCACAGATGTGACTATTCCATCATATTCACAAGTCCTGCTCAAGTGAGGGCAATTGTATAGGGTGTGGACATCAGGGGCTACATTGATTGATTTTTGAATGTTAAAACAACCTTGCATTCCCGGGATAAACACAGAAGAGAAGGGGATGTGAAGCTTGAGGCAGAGATTGGAGTGATGCAGCCACAAGCCAAGAAATGCTGTCAGCCACCAGAAACTAGAAGAGGCAAGGAATGAATTCTCTCCTGCAGCCTCTGGAGGGAATATGGCCTTGCTGACACCTTGATTGCAGACTTCTGGCATCCAGACCTGAGAGAGAATAAATTTCTGTTGTTTTAAGCCACCCAGTTTGTGGTAATTTGTTACAGCAACCATAGGAAACTAATACAGACTTTGGTCATGATGTATTATCTTTTTTCTAATTTGCTGAGTTTGATCTGCAAATATTATGTTAAGGAGTTTTGTATTTATATTCATGAAAAATGTTGGTCTATAATTTTCTTGTGATGTCTTTGTCAGGTTTGGTATCAGGCTTATGCAGGACTCATGAAATGATTTGGAAAATGTTTTCTCTTCCTTTGTTATCTGAAAGAGTTTGTGCAATATTTGTATTATTTATTCCTTAAATATTTGGTAGAAGACACCAGTGAGGCCTTCTGGGCTTGGAGTTTTCTTTATGAGAAACATTTTAATTATAAATTTGATTACTTTAAAGGATACAGAGTTATGCAGATTTTCTATTTCTTCTTGAGTCAGTTTTGTTAAGTAGTATTTTCCAATGGATTTATTTCATCTAAGCTGTGACGTAAATATCTCTCTTAAGATACATACTTAGACACGGGATTGTCAAGTCAAAAGAAATGAGCATTTTAAATTATGATAACATTTATTGAGCTAACATTTACCGAGCATTTCCTATATGCACTTTACATATATTAACTCATTTAATTCCCACAACAACTGTATGAGATGGGCACCATTATTGTCCCCATTTTTAATAAATGAAAAACAAAACTGAGACAGAGAGGTTAAGTAACTTGTATAAGTCACACAGCTGATAAGCATCAGAGCCAAGTTCCTAACCATTTACACCAGTGCTTCTCAAAGTGTACTCCCTGGACCAGCAGTGTCAGCATCATCTGGCAACTTGTTAGAAACGCACATTCTTGGAATCCACCCCATACCACTGCATCAGAAACTCTGGGGGTGGGGCCAGCAATTTGTGTTTTAATGAGCTCCAGGTCATTCTGATGCATGCTGAAGTATGAGAACCACTGACGTATACCATACTCTTCTCACACATAACTCCCAATTACCTTCCAAAAAGGCTATATTCATTTACTCCCACCAATAGTGTATGATAGCGCCCATATCCCTTGGCCTTACCAAAACTCACTATGAGCAATCTTAAACTATGTACCAATCTGATAGGCAAAGAGTAGTGCCTTGTCCCTTTAAAAAGTATTTCGGTCCTCCTTCCAGCGAGAGAGTCAGTTTCTGTCCCTTCTCCTGCCCTGCTTGGGCCTCCTCTCTTCTGCGTGTCCTCTGGCTCCACTGACCTTCCTTCTTTGGGAGTTCTCAATCCTAACACTTCTAGCTTTGCCAGGCAACCATGTGGAGTTTGAGTGCTAAATTAATCTCACTCTTTGGGAGTAGGGAGAAGCAAATAGGTTATCTTATATAAATACAAAAATCTTATTTTTGTCTACTGAGCATGAACCAAAAGTCTTCTTCAGCTTTTGTTAATGACAATCCTTTTCTAAATTGTATGTTTTTGTTGGCATTCCATGTACCTCTTGGCACCATGGTGCCAGTGTATTGAACATCAGTGAGGATAATAGGTATAGGAGCAGAGGAGATCTGGAGTCACCCCAAGTAATAGCCTCAGAGGTGTCTGGGGGAACCTAATCACTGATCTCAACATTTTATTGGGAGAGGATACCTTTCTGACGTCCAAGAGCAGAAAAACCTTGATTGACCCTTGGGATGATTTCATGGTGTTTCCTGTTATATTTTCACATTACAGAAAAAGCCAAAAATATTGGACTGGTTAAATACCATAGGGCTAATTACCACTTATAGTCTCTAATAATTATTGAGTTGTGTTATTTACCTCCACATCAGCCAACATGGCATGACAGAAAGAACATGGATTTTGGAGACAAATTTAAGCTTGAAACCCAGCCCTTCTTCCTCTGAGCTGTGTGGCCTTGGATAATTTACTGAACCTCTCTGGTCTTGTTTTATTATCTATAAAATGCCCAAATAGCATCTACCTCATAAAATTTAAGGATTAAATGAGATAATATGTAGTGTGCCCAGCAGAATGCCTGCCCCATAGTAGGCTCTCAATAAACATGGATTCCATGGATTTTCTCTTCCCTCTGCAATTTCTATGTACTTGAATGTATATTTCCAGTATAAACAAGAAGTTTAATATCCTTTATCTCCTTCATTTGGTGATCTCTCTTTTTGCAGAGGATGACATCTACATCTGTGCAGACTACTAGGTCAGCCATTTGAATGCCAAGAAAGACACCACCTTCCATGCCAGGGAGTACTCTTATAAGCAGAGGGCTGTGTAATAGGCACCAGGGTTCAGCTTCTTTAATGAAACACTCTCAAAAAGTGAGGGACTCCTTCTTTGTGTTTTGGTGGCATCACCCATCACCTTTTTTTTTTCCTACCTCAACAAGGAGAAGTTCATTAAATTGTGTTTCCAGACCATTTATAGCTGTGGTTATACCAAGGAGAGAAACCGTCTCTTCTGGACGTGCAATTGTAACATGAAGCAGAAGTAATCCACCTAGTCTGGATCCAAAGAGAACATAATTCCTCCATTTCCCGCCTCTGGTTCCCATAAATTACCATCTGTGCTTCCAACTCCTGAGTGATCATATCTTATAAAGGCATAGTCCAGAGATTTGCAAAACTCCTCAACTTCCAATACTTTTGTACCAGTCATATGAGAAAGAGCTCCAGGAACAGAAATAACTCCAAGTTTTGCCTTTTAGCTCTTATAGGCTAGGTCTGGAAGGTCTGGCCCTCTGAGGGGAGAAGAGGGAAGAAAGAGAAAGGGATCCTCTTTCTGCAAGCAGATAGCGTGAGAGGTCCTCCTGAGAGAACAGCCCTCAGTGGGTGTCTGGCATTTTCTAGACTCCAGTCTGCTGGGGAGTGCCACAGCGGAAAGACCTGATGGAGTTGGAGCAGTCTGGGCCCAAACTCCAAACCCATAAAACAAAGTTCCCTTCCAGAAAGTCCTGCAATCAGGAGAAACTGCTGGAAGCATCATCCAAATTGATCAGGACATGGGCTACAGGGTCAAAGGAAAGAGAAGGTCCAAACGAAAATAGGGGAGGGAGCAGAGGAAGTGGATCCAGAAAATCCAAAGGCATTTTTTTCCCTAAGGTGTTTGTAGAAAATTATCAAGCTTTTTAAACCATGAGCACTTCAATTCTACCCATTTATCTAAAAATCTTTTTAAAAAACACTTTCTCGATTTTCCAATGGCTTTAAAAATTCCACATATTTTTCCATATAAACAGGACTAGATTTCCATTTGCTTCTCCGCCCACACTATGTATACAAAAGCTCTTTTGGCATGAACAAGAAGCTTAGCATTGATTGTAATATACATGTGTACATAGTTTTCATCTATAATTACTTGTTTGCAATTCATAAGAATTTTCATAGGAAGAAGATCATCCAAAAGAGAACTATAGGTTGCCAACTAAATTATGTGAAAAGTCCTTGTATGATTGTTTGTAACATGTTCGTTATTTTTAGTGAGGACTGGACAAAGGAAAATAGGTTTTTAAGCAGAAATTCAGGGTGTGTCTCATGTAGTCTTAATGCTGCCTGGTGACTTTTCTTATGAAGTTGCCCTGAATCATTTAGCTATTCTATTATCATTTTAACATTTGGACTCATATCTTGACACCAACTAGAGAGTGCACTTGTTAAAGCAAGGACAATGTTTCTGGGTTTGTTCACCTTTGAAACTTCCACGTCCTTGTAAATATAACGAACGTTCAATTACATTTGTTAAGTGAGCCATAGCAGATTCAGATTGGGTATATGGAACAACTTCCTAAGTTGAAACTTTTCTGATTGGTTAGTGAGCTCAGTGAGGCCATATACCCTCAGTATTGGAAACTATTAACCATTACGTTGCCCTTGGGGTGGTTTAAGTACCACATGACTTGGATAATCTCTTTGGATTGTCCCTGTCCCTGTCTTCTGTGGGAAAACAAAATAATAGAAAGCCTGGACATTTTAGCTGGAACTCACCCTGGCCAACAGAATTAACTTTTGTTTGCCCCAAAGGCTAAGCAATGGAAACAATGGATCTAGAATCTAGATCTTTTCTTCAGATCTCTTTTCATCAGATCTATTTTCAGCAAACAAGTCAGTCTCCAGCCTACCACGGCCACCACACCCTTTCTAATTCAGAGAAGGGAACAAATGAATTCTGCAACATTTTTAAGCTCTTGCAAAAATGCAACAAAACATTCCAAAATAAAATTGTCTAAAATTCTTATACATGCATCTGCACAGAAAACTTATTAACACCTAAATCCAACTTAAAATATTGTTAACGAAAGCCGAACAAATACCCAATATCTGACCAGCATCTCACAAACAGATGTTTCACGGAACGCTACTTCTGCTGGATTGTTCATAGATTTTCCCAAACAAAAGTTTACATGGTCAAATACATCTGGAAAATTCCGGGTTAAACACACAGTACAGGCTTTCTCAGAGCCTTTAATATGCTGATGACATTGTGAATTTCCAGGAAAATGATCTAGTGCACCCTTTTCCACTCTTATTTGACCAAAGAACTCCTGTTTCCTGCACCTCCGGAGAATGTTCTGTAGAAAACAATTTGGAAATCCCTGGCTGTGGCAGACACTGTTGTTGCCTCCTCTGTAGACTTCCCCTGCTTCCTGCTTGCTGTCAGAAGCCCTATTTGTTCACTCCAGAGTGGCCATCTCCTTCCATGGGCCCCTCACCCATGAGGCTCCAGCGGGTGAATATTGATTGGACCAAACCAACATATTGGTCTCATTCCCTTCACCAAGCCATTGGTTCAAGCATGGGCATGTAACGCAATTCTGGCCAGTAAAATGGGAGGGAAAACCTTCTGGGGAGTTTTCTGGGAGAATTTATTTCAAGCTTAAAAAGATAATCAAGACACCTACATTCCATTTTCTATCTCTGGACTTCTGCATTTGAGCTGGCAGCCATCTTGGGACCACAAAGGGAGGCAGCCTCAGAGGCCATGCTGAAACACTGAGGGTCACTGGGAAGGAAAGTGGAAAGAGCCAGGATCCTTGAGAACTGAATGGAATCACTGATTTTACCAGCCCTGGAACTGCCTCATCTCTGGAATTCTCTTCTAGGACGTTACAAATGTCTTTATTTAAAAAATCAATTTCACTTGTGATTTTCTTTTTTTTATTTCAGTGAAAATCATCCAGATATGGGGGTCCAACTAGTTGGATCCTTAATGCTATTGGCACGAGTACAGAACATTCAAAGCACTGTGTCTGGAAATGTTAATTGTTAAGAAGCAGTAGCTTATTACAAACTGAGTGTCCCCTACCATTATTACTAGGATCTGCAATCTTTATATTTAAATGAATGACTCTAATATTACCATTTTTAGTGTCTCTAAATTAGAAAATTAAACATTTATTCCTTAGCAGCGGCACAGGCTATGAGGATAAACAGTCATTAAAGCGCTGTAACAATGAAATCCATAACAAACCAGTGAAATCCCTGGGAGCCTCTTAGGAAGCAGAACATGCACAACAGCCCCATGTCTCTCCATGGTCGCCTGGTGTGTGCTGCTCAGTGTCTGGGCTAAGATGGTTCTCCCTTTGCATTCAACAAATTTGCACCAAGTCCTCCCTGTGTGCAAAGCTCTGGGAAAGGTTCCCCTCCTCAGCCCTCTAAGTCCCACTCCCCCCATGAAAGTCCTGCTTAAGTCCCATTTCCATGAAACCTCCCTAATTACTCCAGCCTCCACTAAGCAACCTTTTTGAAGAATTCTTCCTAGATGCCCCATTTGAACCATTTATTGTGGCATTTAATTGTAGTCACCCCATATTTTCTCTTATTAGTTAATGTTTCATCTGGGCCCCCCAGTTGAATGAAGGTAGTAGAGAGAAGGTGGAAGTGATAAGAATATTGTCTAAGTTGATGGTTCTCAACTCTGTCAGACCAACATCCCCTTTTTATGAGAAATATTTTTATAATGCCCTTCATCTAGCATGACCTACACATATAATTTCAAAATATATCAGTACAATGCCCTGCCTGTAGTATAAAAGAGAAGTGTGTATTTCAATATGTAAACATTTGATATGATTGCATTAGAAGCCACAATGAATTAGGGAGAAAATGCAAACTGATGCAAAGTGTTGTAATTACCCCTCAAATACCACAAGCCATGGTGCTATTAATCATGCAAATTTCTGAAATGATGAACAATTTTTACTAAAGTTAAAAACAAAGCCAAAGTACAACTTACCTTGATTTTCTGTGGTAGTCTCATTCCTAGCAATTCAGTGCATATTAAAACTATGCAAAAAATATTTTTTGTTTATATGTAAAGCGAGTTTGGTTCTAGGCTCAAATAATTATAAACAGGTATAATGAATGAATGACTAATGAATGACTGAAAGGATATTCAAAAGTTGCAAGGGATGCAGGACAATTCTTCATTGTGGGGAACAGTCCTGCACATTTTAACATGCCTGGCAACTCTGGCCCTCACCCACTACAGGCCAGCAATACCCCCAATCATTAGATAACCCCAAAAGTCCCCACTTTTCTAAATTTCTAAAAAGGCCTCAGGGGGGTATTGATTTTAGTGCGATCCACCAAGCTAAGTCAAGGCCAGCTGGGGACGGGATTATTCCTAGATAATCCAGAACCTCACCCTCAGTTCTAAAGGCCCAGAGAGCCTGAGGTGAACCCCCAAATGACAGTTTACTGGATCACCGCCGTGATCCAAAAGAGGCAGCAAGTCAACCTGGGGGTGGAGGGTGGTCTGCTTCATCCTCAGGCGTTTCCCTTTTTACCATTTATCAGGTGAGTCCCCATCCATACTTCTGTTTGAACAAAGGGTTCTCCAGTTTTAAGAAGTAAATGTTATATATGTTTCGATTGTTTTGTCCAGATTTGTCATTTCTGGGAGAGGGTGTATTGACTTCCTCATTCCTTCACGCCAGAAATGAATGTCGCATTTAGTTCTTTTTTATAGTTTCTATGTCCCTATTGAGACTCTGTACATATTGAGTCATTGTCATCATAGTTTCCATGAATTCTTTCAACATATTTATAATAGCTGCTTTGACGCCTTTGCTAAATCTAACTTCTGGGCCCATGTGGAGTCAATGATCTCTGCTGGTTCCTCAAACCTGAACCTCACATCTCAATGTTCAATCAGCACATTCGCTCCCTGTGATCAAAACTTCATGAGAAACTATGTCACTGTAAGTAGCTACTTTAAAAATTCACCATGAAAAACCTCTGTCCAAAGATAGAAACCTCTCGGGTTACGGACTTGCTCATCAGCTGCCACTCTCCTCTGGGGTTGGAACAGTCAAGAATAGAGGGTTCTAGGGTGAGAAAGAAGTATGAACCATGGCTCAGCGGTCAGGGCCTTCTGGAAGAACTGTAGTGACAGGCATCACCCAGGATGAGAGAAAGTGTTCTCTAGCTGGCATGTCCTCTCTTGCCGGCAACCCATGAGAGAAGGCACAGTCAGCCTGGACACAGAACCTTGGGGAACTGGAAGAACAGAAGATTCTCTGGCTTCAAGCTTGAAAGGCTGATTACTACAGTCCACTCCTACTTAAAACACTTCTGATACCAAATGTGTGGGTTTTCCACGCCAAGCATTTCTCCAATTCTCTGCTGTCTCTGAGTGTCCCTCCATTTAATTCAATTCTGATGTTAACTACTTGGAGTTAGCGAGGACCACACAGTTTGAGGGCTCAGTCCCACAAGACCGCCCCCACTCAAGACGCCAATCATATGTCTGGGCCTCTTGTATTTCTAACTGTGTGGCTATCACTGGTTCCCATGACCCCCTCCTCAGGTTTGATAATATGTGCAAACAGCTCACAGAACTCTGAAGAGAATTTACAGGCATATCTTGTAGATAATGTGGGTTTGGTTCTAGACCACTGCAATAAAGCAAATATCACAATAAAGCAAGTCACACAGGGCCGGCCCCGTGGCTTAGCGGTTAAATGCGCGCGCTCCGCTGCTGGCGGCCCGGGTTCGGATCCCGGGCACGCACCGACGCACCGCTTGTCCGGCCATGTTGAGGCCGCGTCCCACATACAGCAAGTAGAAGGGTGTGCAACTATGATATACAACTATCTGCTGGGGCTTTGCAGGGGAAAAATAAATAAATAAAATCTTTGAAAAAAAAAGCAAGTCACACAAATTTTTGTGTGCATATAAAAGTTATATTTACACTTACTGTAGTCTATTAATTAAGCGTGCAATAGCAATACGTCTAAAAAAACAATGCATATAACTTAATTAAAAAGTACTTTATTGCTAAAAAACGCTAACAATTATCTGAGCCTTCAGTGAGTTGTAGTCTTTTTGCTGGTGGAGGGTCTTGTAAAAAACGCAATATCTGGGAAGCACAATAAAGTGAAGTATGCCTGTACTTACTATTTCCAGTTTATTATAAAGGATATAACTCAGGAACAGCCAAATGGAAAAGATGCATAGAGCAAGGCGTGAAGGGGTGGGATAGGTGCCATGGAGCTCCCATGCTCTTTCTGAGCACACCACCCTCCCAGCACCTTGATGTGTTCCCAAACCCAGAAGCTCTCCAAGCCCTGTCATTCAGAGTTTTTAATGGAGGTTCCATTATGTAGGCATGATTGATTAAACCATTGGTCATTGGTTATTGAACTCAATCTCCAGCTCCTCTCCCCTCCCCTCCCCAGAGGTCGAGGAGTGGGGTTGAAATCACGCTTTAGTCCTTCTGGTGACCAGCCACCATCCTGTGACCATCTAGGGACCCCAGCCACCAGTCATCTCATTAGCATACAAAAAGATACTCATCACTCTGGAGATTCCAAGGGTCTTAGCAGCTCTTATGTCAGGAAATGGTGACTAAAACCAAATATGATCACAAAAGATAATCCTATCACCCCTATCACTCAGAAAATTACAAGGGTTTTAGGAGCTCTGTGCCAGGAACTGGGAATGAAGACCGAATATGTATTTCTTATTACAACACAATATCGCACTGATATACAGTTATGTGTTGCTTAACAACAGGGGTATGTTCTGAGAAATGCTTCCTTAGGCAATTTTGTCATTGTGCAAACATCACAGAGTGTACTTAAACAAACCTAGATGATATAGCCTACTACACATCTAGGCTATATGGTACTAATCTCATGGGATCGCCATTGTATATGTGGTCCATTGTTGACCGAAACGTCTTTTTGCGGCGCATGACTATATTCATCTCATAGTTGGACCCCCTGGGAGCCTGTGTCTGGGTTAGAAATACTCAACTCCTCAGCTGAGTTCCGGTACCCTGACTGTGTTTGTGTCTGCCTTATCTTTATCTGCCTTGGCCTCTCCTTTCCTGTCCTTTCATGGCTGACTCACTCCCAGCCCCATCTGACAACTTTATTTAGACATTGAATATATTGCATCTGGTGACAGTAGAAGCTTCTGGGCCTGGGAGCTACTTGTGAATATCTACTCTTTGATCCAAAGACAATTTAACCCTCATAGAGTAATATTATTTCTCATATTTCCAGTTCCCAACGGAGCTCACTTGAGTCTCCAGGTACAGACAACATCCTCCTCTGGCTAGTGAACCCTGGAGCGGCACAACACAATTTTGAGTCTGGCAGTCCTGGGTCTCAGCTCTTCCTTGACCAGTTGTGTGTGTGCATGTGGGTGAGCTATTTCTTTCTCAGAGCCTAGTGTACTAAACTGTGAGATGAGGATCATTAGACTTACTTCATAGGGCTAACACGATGACAAAATGAGATCAGGTATGGACGGCATCTGGCTAAAATGTTATTGATAAACATTATTGTCTTTTCCTGTCTCTTCATGGCAGGGCCCATATTTCCTGTGTAACTCCTGTAACATCTAGCCTGGTGCCTGCTTCCCAGGTGCTGCTTAGTAAATATTTGTTAGAGGAATTACTTGCTGCTACTCTATTCTCCTGCATTTTTGTTGGTAATTTTCACACCATGCTCAGTGCATCTGTCTTAGGGGTTCTGAGGAGGTGCCCAAGGCCCCAGGTGGGTCAAGGCAGGTCAGAACTGATAATGGCAGAAAATAGGGAAGGGAGCATTTGCGCTCCAGGCCCACTCCCGTGTTAGCTCTGCTATTTTACATTTTAAATTGGTTTGGGAACAATATTTTCCTTTTTTAAGAAGGGATTCTGTGATTTAAAGTTTGAAAATAACTGCCTTATACTTTGAATAGCTTAGAGGAGGAATTTAATTTTATGAATGACACAAATGTCTATATCTTCCTTCTCCAAAACAATAGCCACTATAATCAAATTAAATAAAGAATCCAATTCAGTTCCTCAGTTTCACTAGGCATATTTCAAGTACTCAACAGTCACATGTGACTAGTGGCTACCATTTTGGACAGTACAGATATGAACACTTCCATCATTGCAGAAAGTTCTGTTAGACTGCACTATTTTATATTATTTAAATCATAGGACTTAATTGACAGTGGCTGTGGACTCCGTGTTATAATACGTTTGTAGGCTTAAAGGGTAAGTTGAATCGCCCATTGATGTAGGTTCGGGTCCTCTATTAATTTGCCAAGTGGTCTGCTGGACTGGCTTCAGCTTCCCTCATCTGTACTAGGGAGGTCTGTCCACATCAGAGGTTTCCAACTATTTTATCTCCAAGAGTCCCTTTGATTGTTACTTTGTTCCCTTGGACCCACACCCATGTTTAAAATAAACCGCTTTATTAGGTAATAATTGGCTTCATCTCTCACTTTTGTTAACCAGTGCTATTTATATCGACCAACAAAAACCTCTGATCAGCATAAGATTACCAGAATTCTTATTTTGAGTTGAAGTAATTCCAGCCCAAAGCTTAGAAATGGGACAATGTGGTTAGCTTAGCCTTATCTCTGGTAATTGTACAATTTCCATGTGATGTTTTTGAAATATGGAAAATAATGTAGTAGTTGCTCCTCCCTGTCCCTGTTACTACTTTCTCCCACCTTTAGGGTTTCAGGGCCTAAGTTAAGAGTCTCCTGACTATATGATCATTTAAGATTTCTTTGTTTTTTAAGGGAGTTCTAGGTCAAAGGAGGTAATGATCCCAAAAGTTCAATTGGAGAATTTAGAAAATCAGTGAAAAGAAGCCAAGTTATCAAACTCACGGATCAAACTGAAAATCTAGAATAGACTGAATTTTTGCTGTAGAAACAGAGTGTGCAGTGTGATTGCATTTTTAAAATATATATTGAGTGAGACTTCTGGCTACAGCAGAGTGAAGAGGTTGGCAAATTTTCACCCCCAAAAATAAAATATAAAACTGGGCAAAATTGTAAAAAGCATCAATTTCAGGGCTTTGGAAATCAACCAAAGAGAAACAACATATTGAGAAGCATTTAGTAATGAAAAGCTGCTAAAATTTTATGTAAAAATAATGAGAGTCTGTGGCCTTCATGCCTAGAGCTGCTCCCTTCCCTGTGCCCCCAGCACATTTAGCCTGGTAATTTTACCAGGGCAATACTGGCTGTGAAAACCAGCAGCCTCACTGTCAGAGGGCAGTGGATTTGATTTGGAATGAAAGGTGAAAACCCACACCCAACAGTGTTGTCAGTAAAAGCAGCAAACTTAGTAGGAATTAAAAAGGAAAACTTGTCGCTTGGCTAGCCTAAGATTGCTGTTTCTGGTTGGAGGGAGCAGCTGACCAGCCAGAAATTTAATAGAGAAATCCTAGAAATGAGAGAGCCATAGAAAAGCTCTATAAGCTCTACACGCATCCCTGGTTGACCAGGAAACTAAGCATATGTACTAGGGAGAGCCAAGAGAGCCTAGAAGAAATTAAAGTCAGGCAAACTTGAAAACTGACTGAAATTTGAATATATTCTGCACCCATACACAGATCCACCAGCAAAGGTTGAATCTTATAGGCTTAAGGTATTTGAGCACAGCCTCTGCCCAATCATTGGCTGACCACTAAACTATGCAGACACAGCGATGACCCTTAGGGAGTCAGGCTAAAAATTAAACATAAGAATTAAAAACAAAAAACTGAGCAGAGATACTAGCGGCAACACACCGCAGGAGACACAGATTCTGCAGATTAAGTCCAGGCAAGTTAATAAAAACAATAATAACCACCTCAGGAAAAGAAATCAGAGTCCAGAGTTGCTAGGATATATTATCTAAAATGTCAAGTTTCCAGTAAAAATTATGAGACACATGAAGAAACAGAAAATATGATTCATACTCCAAAAAAAGTGTGACCCATACTCAGGGAAAAAAACAAACATTAGACGCTGACTCTGAGTGGGCCCAGAAATTAGATTTAGCAGACAAAGATTTTAAAGCAGCTATGATAACTATGTTTGAAAAACTAAAGGAAACCATGCTTAAGAATTAAAAGACAGTGTAATGACAACAACTCAACAAATAGTCTCAACAAAGAAATAGACATTGTAAAAATAAACCTAATGGAAATTTTGAATTGAAATATATAATAACAGAAATTTAAAAGTCTACTAGAGGAGGTCATGGAAGAAAGAATCAGTGAAGTTTAATACAGATCATTTAAAATTATTTAATCTGAAGAAGAGAAGGGAAAAAGATTGAAGAAAAATAAACAGAGCCTCAGAGACTGGTGGGATAACATCAAGCATACCAATATACATGTAATCAGAGTCCCAGAAGGCTAAAAGAAAAAGTGGCAGAAAAATATTTAATGACATAAAGGCTGAAAATTTCTCAAATTTGATAAAAACATTAATCTACAGACCCCAGAAGCGCAACAAACCCCAAGTAGAATAAATAAAGAGATCCGCACCTAGACACATCATAGACAACTATTGGAAGCCAAAGACAAGACAAAATTTTGAAGCCAGAGAAAGAAAACGACTCACCATGTACAAGGGAATAATTGTTCGACTTCTTGTCAGAAACCTTGGAAGCCAAAAGACAGTAGAATGATATATTCAAATTGCTGAAAGAAGAAAGGAAAACTGCCAACCAAGAATTCTATATCTAGTAAAACTATCCTTTAATAATTGAAATGAAAGAAAGATATTCCCAGATAAAGACTGAGAGAATTTGTTGCTGGCTGGCCAGCTCTATAAGAAATACTAAAGGAAGTTCTTCAGGCTGAAAGGAGTGACACCAGATGGTAACAATTCATTTACATCCAAAGAAGAAATGAAGAACATAGGAAATGGTAAATATGTGGGTAAATATAAAGGACTTATAAATATATTTCTTTACTTCTCTTAATTTCTTTAAAACCATAATATTCTGTAAAGCTATAATATAACACCATTTTTAAGCTTATAACACATGTATAATGTATAAACAATTGTAGCATAAAGGAAGGGTGGAATAGAGTTATATTGGAGCAAAGTTCATATTTTACTAGAATTGTTAGTGTTAACTTGAACTAAATTGTTATAACAAAGTAAGCTGTATATTTTAATCCCTAGAGCAACCATTAATAAAATACATTTTTAAAATACTTTAAAAATCATCAATGGAATAAAGATGTTATACTTAAAATATTTGCTTAACACAAAAGAAGATAGTAAAAGAGCAACAGAAGAACAAAAGTCTGCAACATATAGGAATTGAATAGCAAAGTGATAGACATAATACAATCCTATCAATAATTACATTAAATTAAAATTATTACATTACTAATCATCCAATGGCAACAAAAATTCACACAGTGGATATAAAACAAGATCCAATAATATGCTGTCTATAAGAGACAAACTTTAGATTCAAAGATAAAAATAGATGGACAGTAAAAGAATGGAAAAATATTACTATGTAAACAGTAACCATAAGAGAGCTGGAATGGCTATATTAATATCAGATAAATAAACTCAAAAACAAGATATATGTTGGAGACAAGGAGAGGTATTTCATCATGATAAAAATGTCAATAAATCAAAAAGATATAATAATTATAAGTGGTATACACCTAACAACAGAGTACCTAAATATATGAAGCAAAAATTGACAGAACTGAAAAAAGAAATTGACAATTCCACAACTATAGTTAGAGATTCCAATCCTGAACTTTTGATAATTGACAGAATAACTGGACAGAAAATCAATAAGGGTAGAGAAGACTTACATACTCCAACAGCAGTAGAATACACATTCTTTTTAAGAGCACATGAAACACTCTCCAGGATAGATCATATGCTAGGCCATAAAACAAATCTAAATAAATTTAAAATGATTGAAATTATTAAAAAGATGTTCTCTGACCACAATGGAGTTAAACTAGAGATCATCAATGAAGGAAACTTGGGAAATCTCCAAATATTTGGAAGTTAATGCACTTCTAAATAACCCAGGGACAAAAGAAGAAATCAAAAAGGAAATTTAGAAGCTTTATAAATTTAATGTAAACAAAACTCAACATATCAAAATTTATGAGGTGCAGCTAAAGCAGTGGTTGGGGGAAATTCATGACACTGAATACCTATATTAAAAAAAAAGAAATATTGTAAGTCAATTACCTCAACATTCACCATAAGAAATTAGAAAAAGAAGAACAAATGAAACCTTAAATAAGTAGAAGAAAGAAAATAATAAAGATCAGTGTAGAAATCAATAAAATAAAAAACAGAAAAACAATACAGAAAATCAGTTCAATTAAACCACAAGTATGTACTATGAAAAGAATAAAAAGAAAAAAGATAAACCTTTAGCTAGACTGAACAAGAAAAAAAAAGAGAGAAGAAACAAGACAAATTATCAAAATCAACAATGAAAGAGGGGACATCACTACCAATCTGACAGAAATTAAAAGGATTTTCTGGGAATATCATGAAGGACACAAATTATCAAAACTGACTCAAGAAGAAATAGAAATTCTGTATAAGTAACAAGTAAAGTAACAAGTAACAAGTAAAGGAATTGAATTTGTAGTTAAAAACTTTCAATAAAGTAAACTGAGTCTAAATGTTTACACTGGCTAATTCTACTAAGATTTAAGGAAGAAATAATACCAATTCTAGACAATCTTTTCCAGAATACAGAAGAGGAGGAAACACATCCCAACTCAATTTATTAGGGCAGCATTCCCCTGATACCAAAACCAGACAAAGATATTACCAAAAATAAAATTACAGACCCAAATTCTTCATGAACAAACATGCAAAAATCCTTAACAAAATGTTGGCAAATCAAATCCAGCAATAAAAATAAAAAGACAATACATCACAATGTAGAAGGGCTTATCTTGGTAATCTGAATTTTGAATAACGATTGTCTCTGGATCCTGGGATTATGGGCAGTTTGTTTTCCTCTAAATTTTCAGTAATGAACATGGCTTAGTTCTTCAACAAAAGTTTAAATACTATTATTTAAAAGAAATACAAAGAATTTTCTTTCAGTATTTCCTGGAATAGATAGGGAGGGGACAAATACTGATTTGGGTGAAAGATTCACAAAGAAAAATCACTTCTCACTTTCTACGATGTAAAAGATGAAATGAAAGCATGAAACAAAAAATAGTAAACAGTAAATGTAACAGGATGCCCCCTCCTCTTTCCCGCCAACATGCAGGGGTCAAGCAGAGTCCTCAGTGAAAACCAGGGGCCTCTCAGCCCTCCAGCCCTGCAGAGGAGCCACCTTCCCTGCATGATGGGGACACGAGGACAGGAGTCAGGTTTTGTAATTTCCATGGCTCTTAGCTGCTCTTTGAAGGAAATGTGATGATGAAGTCATCAAAGTGGTGATTATTTAAGATGGCATGTCATGTGCAGAAAAGAGAAATTCCTAAGTAATAATTCATTCTCTGTTCTTAGCTGGAACCTTGAGCATTCTTATAAATAAACAGTTACTCTAGCACCAAAGACTGAACGAGGTTATTGTGCATTTGAGAAGTGTGGTCTTTGCGGGCGGGAGACCAGAACCCTTCTACCTCTGAAAGCACTGGTAGAGATTTTTAATTTAATCTTATTTCATGTTTCATTTTATATTTTGTTTTGCAGTTTGCAGAAGGAAAGGATGGTTGATAAATACGGTAATTTCTCTCCTTACCAATCTCCTACCTTCCCCGAAACTCTGGCTCACAGCTCTGGTGACACAACTTCTTCTCCCTCCTCGGTTTGGACTAGAATGGGCACATTTGAAGGCTAAATTTTGAGAGCTGAGGTGGACCCACCGAGCTGGTGCTGATGCTGCCGATGAGCAGGGTGCCAAGCTCGGGCCTGCCTGGGCCTGCCTGAAATGTGTGGGATCCCTCTCTACCAGGGCCCCAAACGCCTCCCCACCTATTTGACGATGCCCCAAATCCCTCTAACAAAAAGCATTTACTCACACTAGAGACAGAATGTCTAAAATGCTAATAACTGTAGGAGAGGACAACCATGGGCTGGTATTCAAACTAAAATGCAAATGACTGACACAGAGCTGGTTCAGAGAGCCGGTTGGGGAGGCCCTGACTCCTTTGGGACAGCTCACCCTTGGCACCCACCTCTCCCTGCCAACCCTAAATACCACCTGCATGCCATGTCACCTCAGAATCAGCTCTGTGTGGGTTTGGCCATGGCCAGGAGGCACAGGAGGAACCTGAGCAGAAGCCCCCTGGGCTTGAAGGTCAAGTTTTTCTCTTCACTCCTGTGATGCGCAGCCCCAGGGTCACCGTTCACAGTCACACGACTGGCTTTCCTCCACTCCCCGTGTCCCCGGTCTTGCACGTGCTTCTGTCTCCTGACTCCGCAAGCTCTTGTTGCTTTATCGGCATCTGAACCTCACTCTCCTCACTCTCCAGGCACCCGCCCAAAATTTTATTGAAAGGCAATGTAATGTGGTGGTTAAGCAGGTAGACTCTGGTGCCAGACTGCCATTTGCTGTGCAATCGTGGGCAAGCTACCCAAGCACTTTCTGCCTTAGTTTCCCTCTATGGAAAGGCGGATAATGACATGGCCCGTTTCCATAAGGTTGTTGTAAGAACTGAATGAGTAAACACATATCAAGTGCTTAATGCCTGGCATTTGGCACAAGGGTTGACTCTTGCTCATTTATTTATTCATTCAACACATTTTTATTGAGCACCTACTTGCCACGGGCTGCCTTAGGTGATGGAGAAACGAGGGTGAGTACAAAGAAGCACCATCCTTGCCCTCAGGAAGCTTCCAGTCTAAATGAAGGATGTTTACTCTTTAATTAAATAATTACACCGTAATTATTGCAAATGTATTTCATATGTAATATAAAATATCTAGCTGTATTGTAAATGTAAACAACAGGAAACAGGGCTGCAAAGCGGAGGCATGTGGTACTAAGAGAGTATAATAGGGAATCTCACTCAGGGGGTGTGGGATGTCTGAGGAAGGATGACGGGCGTCTCAGCTCCCACCTTCTCACCTGGCATCTTGAGATCACCGCTGGCTACCCCTTGGACTGTGGTTCATGAAAAGGAACCAGTTAGCTTCTTGAACTGAATCAGTGCCCCAAGATTAAAGCAGTCTATTGTCTCAACCACCACACAGTGTGTCAGGAAAACACAACTGACATCTTCCTGGCTCTTCCACCAACTATGGGACATGGGACAGATTCCCAAGTTCAGGCAGGCCTCAATTAACCAGTCCCTGGAGTTAAATAGCCACCATAAGCTCTACTCCCAGAGGTCTGTGCGGGCCCTGGTGCCTGAGGAGAGCCTTGACCTCTGCAGCGGGTGGGGTGAGCCATGTTGGTTGGGTCCTGTCCAACTACAGGGAATATTTCAGACTCTTTCAGAGCCATTATACCCAAAGTGACCAATTACAACAGAGGTGCCGAGGAGAATGTAAAAATCCGACGACTACATTAGACATATCTGAAACCGTTCAGACTCTCAACTCTCAAAGATACGGCTCAGTATCTTTGGGAGAATGCACAAGAAAATGGTACCTGTGGTTACTTCTGGGTGGCTAGGATGAAAAATAAAACTTATTTTTCATTGTATTCTTTCATACTTTTTGAATTTTGTACCATGTATCTATATAAAAATATAACATATTTAAAATAAAACAAATGGTGAGCTTTTAAAATAGAACATTGTTAAAAGCCACAGAACCTGATGTAAAATGTAAGATGCAATGGAGATTTTTTTTCTTGTCTTTAAAAAAGCTGTGGTTTTTGTCTTTCGGTAACTTTACTGGAGCAAGTGATTAAAACAGAACATTTAGCAATTAGTTTTTATTCTTTCATTCAACAAATACCTACCATGTGCCAGACATTGTTCTAGACACTGGGGATACAACGGCGAACAAAACAGCCCCCCACTGCCCTTCAAATTTCCTTTCCACATGGAGTTAGAGGACCCACATTCTAGTCCTGGGTATGTTACAAATTAGCTGTTTGACCTTAGAATCTACGTGCTCACATGTTCCCATCCTTAAAATCGGCACTATACTCGATCTTAGATGTTTTAATCATTGATTCTGACTCTAAAACATCGACAGTACGTATGCAGTAAGCTAGACTAGGCGCTATACTAGTTTTCTACGGCTGTGTAAAACATGACCACAAATTTAGTGCTTAAAACAACACAAATTTACTTTCTCACAGTCTGGAAGTCAGAAGTCTGACCTGGTCTCACTGGGCTAAAATCAAGGTGTTGGCATGACCACGTTCCTTTGGATGTTTTACAGAGAATCTGTTTTCTGGCCTCTTCTAGCTTCTTGGGGCCGTCCGCATTCTGTGGCTGGTGGCCCCCTTCCTCCATCTTCACAGCCAGCAGCCCCGGGTCCAGTTCTCACGTCGCATCATCTGACTCTTCTGCCTCCCTCTTCCATAGTTAAGGGCTCTTGTGATTACGTCAGGTCCACCCAGATAATCCAGGAAAATCTCCCTGTTTTAAGGTCATCTGATTGGCAATCTTAATTCTATCTGTAACCTTGGTTCCCTTTTGCCCTGTAACATAACATATTCACAGATTCTGGAGATGACATCTTTGGGGGGCCATTATTCCACCTAATATAGATGCTAAATAAACAACATGAGCCAGCAGTGCTCTGACTTTTGAATTTCACAAGCCATCTAAACAAACAAGCTGTTCTGGTTCTCTACTTCTGTGTAACAAATCATCCTCAAATTCAGTGGTTTAAAACAACAAAAATCATTTGTTTTCCTCACAAATCTATAATTTGGGCAGGGCTTCGTGGGACTCATCTTTGCTCCGTGTGGTATCAGTTCTGGCAGCTCGACTGGGGCTGTAGGATCCACTTCCAAAAGGGCTCACTGGATGACCAGCAGGTTGGTGCCTGCTATCAGTTAGGAGCTCATGCAGTGCTACTGGCCAGAGGCCTTGCTTCCTCTCTCAGTGGGCCTCTTCTCATGGCTACTTGGGCTTCCTAACAGCAGGGCAGTTGGGTTCCAAGAGGCCTGGGAGGAAATTGCAAGGCTCCCTATGACCTCATTTCGGAAGTTCTAGACTGTCACGTCAACCACGTTTTATCAGCCAAGTAAGTCACTAAGGCCCTCCCAGATTCAAGGGGAGGCAAATTAGATGCACCTCTCAATGAGAGAAGTGCCAAAGAATTTGAGACCATCTTTAATCAACTCCGCATATGAACAAAAACAAACTCACAAACAAACAAAATGGAGGACTAATACAGTGTTGCTGTATTTTATTTTGATAAATAGGAATACTAAAAAGCAATACTAAAAATGTTATCATCTATTACATTCTCCCATCTGTTTCTTAAAAGTAAGTATGTTTTTTTCCTACCAAAAAGGGAGAAAGGACATAATCCCAGAACAAATGGCAGTTCTTTAAAATTAAATAAACTTAGCTTAATGAAAAACTCACTATGCCATCCTTGTTTTTCTCATTTCAGTTTAGGTAGAAAACTAGGTCACGGATAGGGCATCCAGATGGGCCTTGGGAAACCACAGGCAGAAGGCATGAGCGCCTCTGTGGTTCAGAGCAGCAGTCCACTACCCGCTCCTCAGCCTGGTGTGCAGCCAGACTATCCACGAACCCCATGTCCTGCTGGCTCTGGGGACTTCCTGTCCTAACCCAGTCCCCAAGGAGCTGCCAACGGACCCACAGGAAGAAGGATCTGCCTGTTGTCTGGGGTTTGCCTGGGGGCATCCATGATGGGGTTTTCTCTGGCGGTGTCAGGCTCTCGGGCCCCAGCTTGGGCTTCTTCCAACGTGGCTTTTGCTCTGCAGGCTGGGCTATTCTGACTCTGCAGGCCCGGACAAGGCAGTGATACAACCGGCCTGAGGCAATGGGAAGCCTGCCCGAGACCACTGCCATCACCTCATCTGAGCTTATCAGACTCCCGGGGGAAGCTTTTCAGTGCCAGCCCCCACCATCCTTGAAATTCCAGCGCCTCCAGGTCCCACAATGGAAACGTTTTGCTAGATCAACAGGGGACCTTTACTTGGTCCTCTGAGACCAAGGATGAGAAGACCTCCAGGGCAAGCCAACACTGTTTCTGTGCCTTGCCCACCACAGCCAGACCCGAAGGGCACGGGGCCTGGCATCAGTGAGATAGTTCTCAAAAGGATGACTGAGGTTTTACCTGTGGAAAAGAATTACCTGCTCACAGTCAGCTCCTCAGGTGGTTGACGACTGATTTCTCAAGTATCTCTGACCTGCACAGAGAAGCATGTCAGAGGAGGGGAGCAGGCGGGTCCGAGCCAGAGAGACTCACCCTGAATTACCTCCTCTCTCCAAGGCCTCAGCCTTTCAGGGGAGCAGAGTCCTCCTCCACTTCCACTTCACAAACATCAAAATGGCACATTTCTAAAATTCTTGACGCAGAGGGAGGAGCCAGTATTTATCGTTCACCCTACTGCTTTTAGGTAGACAGTTCTCTCTTAGAGAAATGACCTCAAAATGGACTTGTGGTAATTAAAGGTGTTACTGGAGCAAAAGGGCAAACTGGAAACCAGAGTCATCGTCTAGTCAGGTATCTTGGAAAGATGTCTTGTTGTAATGACAGGTGAGGCGAGGGGGCGAGAACACATCCCCTCGGTGTTTTCCCTGACATGGGACATCAGGGAGCTGGACTGGGGGTCACCGTCCCCACCTAGTGATGCCTCTAAGGAGCAGGTCGGCCGGGCACAGGCCGGCACAGAGCCCTCTGCTTGCAATTAGCACAAAGAGCCAACTCAACAGCCCACTGAGCTCATCCTCCATAATCGTCCTAATTAGAAACATCATACATCAGGAGGGGAAACAACTTCCACCGACTCCAGCATGAGCTCATGGCAATAGAGCTGTTTGTTTCTCAGCCCTGAGGCTATAGACACACGTCTCAAAAAATAATGCATATGTATTTTAAAGACTGATATTTTCAGACACTCTAGAAAAATGTGGCAGCAGCAATATGTTGTGGCAAAACAGCCTCGATCACCACTCTCTCTCCCCCTCACATTGTACTTCCTCTGCTATCTGTCTTGGTGAGTGTTCGGATTTTGTTAGTAGCTTCATCTTTCAAAAAATAATTTACAACCTGTTCTTTCTTCTCTGTTCTCACGTAACCTTGAAATTTCCACATCTTGTCGTCTTCTTTTTGTCCTTTTCCACCAGGCAGACCCTGCTGATGCTTCCCTTGCTTAATGGAGCAGAAATCAGCGTGCGGTTCTGTTGAGCAGGGACGCTGCCCGGAGGAACAGTCAAGTCAGCGCCTTAAGCGCGTTAACATTGATGTTACTTAACTGTTGCTAGGGGAGCTGGAGCGAAAAGACAAAGAGCACAAACCACAGCGTCTCACTGATGTTTTGCCATCAACACTCTTCTCTCTCCTCATTTGGAGCAGGTTTTTTTTTTTTCTCTGCAGTCTCTCCCTTTGTTGTATTGGAGAGGAATTCTCCATCCAGGCTTTGGAGATTCGTGGGGGATGTCATCCTAGCCCTGCACCTTCACTACAACCCTACCCACTATGCATCTCCTTTGCCCCTTGCTCCTGTTCCCCAGCGACCCACAGCAGCTCGTGGATAAATGCATGGTTTATGGGTCCACGCCTCCTGGGTTTGAATCCCGGCTCTAGTTGTGTGATCATGGGTCACTTCCTTAACCTCTCTGAGCCTATTTCCTCCTCTGTAAGATGGGGGATATGCTGATCCCCTTCTTATGGTGTTGTTTGGAGCATTAAAGGAGATACTCCATGTGAAGAGCCTGGTACAGAGTAAGAATTTGATAAACGACATTTATCTTGTTATTAATATTCTCATAGCTTTCTAGATTTTCTTGGCAACTGGTCCTCAGTGAAACTGTGATAATGGAGGATAGCAGAGGGTCCTGAGTACATAGTAGATGTTCAATAAACTCCAGATAATGAGTACCATTCTCAATTAGTCCCAAAACTGTGCTGAACGTAATGAATTGTTGATGGTTTGGAAAGCACATCAGGACTTCCTTGTGTTTTGGGGTTGCTGTTTTAAGAAAGCCCAGTTAGCATTTTACCATCCTTGTGAAGAGGTGAAGACTAATCAATGGACAGAATGTCACTCCAGCCCAGTTGTACCCTGCACCCTCCTTCCTGCCCAAATTGAGGCCTTTTCCTGTGGATTGAGATAAAAAGTCCCTGGAGGCATGACAGCAGTGTGGGGAGTATTAGGTAACACCCATTAAATTTGCCTTAAAGACAATGTTTGAAATAGCTCTCCCTTCAGCTGGGTGTAGGGTGTATTTTGCCATGAGGCTCTTCTTGATGACCCAATTTCATTTCCCCACTCTTTTATCTATGTGAAAAATCTCTACGTTCAGACTCTGTTTAATTCAACTCTTTTTGGAAATTTACAAGTTCATAAAAGAAGTTAAAATAATTACCACAGTATGTACAGATGGGTGTTTTTTGACCACTATAACATTTCTTTATGTGTATATATTGTGTGTTTCCCCAGGTGGACTTCACCCCAGCCCCGCCTCCTCCCCTGCCCTGGGAGCCTGGCTCAGCTCTGGCCACCGATGAACTGCAGAGGTGGAGGAAAGGGGTAAAGAAGTGGACTGAGTGGCTCAGACAACTGCCTGGGCTCTGAACAGAGGAGCAATCGCAAGTAACTCCAAACACCAACACTGTGCTCACAGCACAAAGACAAGTTCCGTTCCTTTGTGCTGCCCAGAGCCTTTGCCAGCTCTCAGGTCACGTTGCCCGGAACCATGTGGTCCTGCAATGAAAGGCTCCATTGTGATGACTAGTCAACAAGGCAAAGCAAGGGTTGCCCCGTGCATCAAAACCTGGAACCTCCTGACTTTTTACGTGCTGAGAAGTGTGTGCTTAGTATTGTATTAAAGTAAATGGGGAGGGGACAGTTCCTTTAAAAGTACCTAAAGCACAGAAAAATAGATACTTATCTGCTCAGTGTCCAAATTAGAGGCTTTTAAAATGACCTGAGAAATGGGCTTATTGCTTTCATTGTTTCCTTCCTTCTTCCTCCCCCTTCTCTTGGACACTAGTTTTCCTTTCCAAAAACTTCCTCTCATAGGGACCCCAGGGAATTCTCACCCTGCTGTGTGGCTGGGCAAGCAAAACAGACGATTATAAGTGCTCTGAAAACATGAACAAAAAGACTTGGAAAAGTCTGATACAGAATTCCAGCTGGGTTTGGAGTGGTTCTTGCAGGTAAACAATGTAGTAAGCTGAACATATATTAAAAATACAGCATCATTAAGAGGTGACTGTTAAACACTTAAGCACATCGTCTTTCAGAGCTGGGCATCTGAGTGCAAAACCAAGATCTTAGCCCTACCTAGGTGTACCAGTGACCCTGTCTGGTCCCAGTTTCCTTGTCTATAAAATGATGTGTTGGCTCAGATGATCTTCAGGCTCCCTTGGGGAGTCTTTGGGGTATGAGCTCAAATCCTAGCTCTGCTATCTGCCTTTTCCCGGTTCTGAGATTCCATAACATCCTTCAGTTATGCTAGGAGACTGACTTGGTAGAGGACATGCAGAGGGAATGGAAGCCTCTACATTATCAATGCATAAATTGAGGTAAGGGGCCAACATCACTGTAGGCAAAAAATATGGGAAATGTTGAAATGAGGAAGACGGTGAGACACCAAGAGCAACTGACTCTACTTACTCTTTGGCACAAAGGAGTCTTGATTTGAAGTTCCCCAAGTTCCTTCTTCCTTCTTTTCTCCCGGGAGCTCACAGGTTTCAAAACAACTTCCATCTGAAGTCAAGAGACCTGGCCCAGTTCAGAGGCTGCCACAAACTCAAGCTGGTCCCTTCTCCCACCTCAGTGTTTTCACTGGGAAATGGGAGGTATGGACTTAGATGATTTTTAAAGCCCACCTGAGAGCTAACATTGATGATTCCAGGAATTCCAGGAAATGCACACTAAAACCAGCATTCTGAATTGAGTAAAAAACCAGACTGAATATTTGAACCAATGATTTTCAGATGTTGGACCACAGGCAGTGCATAATGGCAATTCCTGAGAGAGCGGAAACAAATGAGGGAAGTCTTATGATTGCCCCCAGCTTCCTGCCTGGAGAGAACTTCCAGGTCACAGCACTGGGATGGGGAATACGGGTGGAGCCCGGCAGTATCCCTGAGTAGAGAAGATGGAGCTGGGATCCCAGGGAAGCCAATGAAGCTAGAAGTCACACAACAGAATACTGGAGAGGAGAGAGCTGCACACAGAGAGACCTCTGGAGTTCTACAGAGTGTCCCCTTCGAGTCTTCAGCTGAATACTTATCAGCACATGCATGTGAGGGAACTACCTGAGGCCAGGGAAAGAACCACCTGAAAGGATTAGTGAGAAAAATCCCTAGAGCTCACACAGGACAGGGAATAGTCACAGTTCCCACAAGCTAGAGATGAAAACCTTATAATTCATGGGGCATTGAGTAGAGTATTCAGAAGAGTATTGTCTTAGTAATGGGGCCTAACTAGCCTTAGACTTAAGGCTGCCCTGGTTCTTCCTAATAAAGCTTAAAAGCAAGTCTTGAAAGGATCAAACTATTTCCAAGTAACTTAACTGTGTCCTAGAACCACAAAGAATTTTTATTTAAAAAAATAAAAGAATATCCAGCATTCAACAAGGTAAAATTCAAGCAATAGAAACATGAAGAAAATTATACCAAGGCACATCATAATCAAATTGCTCAAAACCAGTGATAAAGAGAGAATCTTAAAAGTAGTCAGAGAAAAAAGTTATGATGTGAAAAGAGAAACAAAGATAAGGATGACAGCAGAGTTCTTGCCAGAAACAAAGTAAGTGATGAGACAGAGGAACAATAATCTTTGAAGCACTGAAAGAAAAATATTGTCAACCAAGAATTCCATACCCAGCAAAAATATCTTTCAAAAATGAATGGAAAAGAAAGACTTTTCCAGCTATACAAAAACTGAAAAAATGATTCTCAGCTGACCCATAAAAGAAAGTGATTTAGGCAGAAGGAAAATGATACCAGCTAAAATTCTGGCTCTACACGAAGGAATCAAGAGCTCTGGAAATGGAACTTTATTTACCTTAAACATGACACAAGCTATTGAGAGGGACTCTTTCTGTTGCTCTGGACCTGGCTACTAGGGCTCAAGAGTGAGGACAGAGAAGTCCCCAATCCTGAGCTGACATCCGTAGGAGCTGGAGAACCAAGGATTCCCAAGAGGAGACAGATGTGCCCTGTTACCACCAAGCACCATCTTCTAATGAACAACACTAGGAAGGAGACAGAGTCATTGTCAATCTAAGAGTCTTTGGAGTGTAATGGGTATGAGGAGAGGTGATTCCTCCCCTTCCTGTGGGGAGGGGCAATGGGAGTAGCTGTACTTTCTCTCTAGTGAGGCGGTTCTAAGAAAATCATTCATAAAGATTGCATGTAAATTAGTTCCCCAGTTGGACATTTGATTAGGAAAAGGATTTGCTGATTTACCAGTACATTATTAGGAGCAGAGAAGAGACTTGGAGAAAGAAGAGAAGGCAGAAAGAAGCTTTGCAGGGGGCAGTCTGAACGTACCCAGTTTGTCAAGGCTAGGGAATGAGTTCCCTGTGGTTCAAGTGCATGCTACTTAGAAAAGCTCAAAGAGTCTGTAGAGTATACATCCAGTCATGGGAGCTGAGGGGCATGGAAGGGTTGAACCTGGATTTGCCATATCCCTGCCCTGCAAGTCTTTCTAAAGAGACTCACACGAATCCCCCAGAGGAAGCCAGCATTTGGATGTCCCACTCCCAGAGGGCATCGACAGGCAGTCCAGGTCGGCCAAAGAAGCAGTAGCCACCACCAGGCTATCCAAGTGGTCTATTAGTATAAGACCCTTTGCCCCTTCCCTGTCCTACCTCTTAGCCCAACGCACTAGAGGAACCAGCCGTGGAAGGAGAAAGTAGGGGCAGGGGGGTGTCCTGGAAATAGACCTCCAATTAGTCAGGGTCCAGGTCCAGGCTCGCGTTGCATGGGGTGGGGGAGGGGAGGAAGTGAGAATAGAGTCAAGTTTGGAATTGATGTTTTAAACTGTACAGAGGCTTAGTATCTGAAAACAACTGGAAAATTATGGATCTGCCTAAGAAGCCATTAAAAGATCTACTATTCACTGGAGAAGGTAGACTTGGTAGAGTACATTTGGGAAGAGTGTTTAAGAAAAACAAAAAGCTTCTATGTCTTGAAAAAAAATCCAAAAAACCAAAACTGTCTTCTTCCCACAGGCACAATTACCTTCGTGAAGATGCTTTTCATCTTAATGCTCCGGTTCCCAACAGTGGGTGAGGTGCTAATGAGGCCAGGGAGGGTCTCAGGAGACCACTCCCCCTCACTACCCTGCTCCCAGCACACCTGGTCCTTGGGCTGGTGCCTTTTCTCGGCAGCTGCTCTTTAGTGCGTAGCCTGTCTGCCTGGAAGGAAAACAGGAGAGAGTGATGACATGGTCCAGCTCCATGCCACCTGTCCCTTGTCAGCAGAGCATTGGTTTCTGGGTCCAAGCTCAGCTTTGGGGTCATCACTAGGCCTTGGCAGCTGCCGTCTAAGTTGGTCCCACAGGAGGGCCATAGGTGGTGGTGCCTCTGCCTGAGGATGGGGTGGTGGTGGGCACCCTACCTGGCTCTCCTGGGAAGAGCCCTTGGCAACAAGTCACCAGCAGCTGAGCTCTACCCCAGTTGAAGCCTTAACACTTGGTTATTTTATTTCCTTTTTACTCTCCAATTCATACATGTTCTTAGTAGAATAAATTAGAACATACAGGTGAGCAAGTGGATAAATAAATAGAAAAATAAATACCTCCCATAATCTCACCATGAAACAGCCACTGTTGATAACATTTTTGTGTATTTCTTCTCATATTGGGTGAGTGTATGAAATATATATATGTATATAGACACTCACAAACACAAAGTGGATTAATATTGTGCACACCTACAGTGGTGGGACATTCACGTTGTTCATAACTTTCCGCTCTCTTAAATAAGGTGCAATGAACACCCTTGCACATAAATCTTTGTGTATATTCATTACAATTTCCTTCAAATATATTCCAGAAAGGAAGACGTACCAGGGAGGTTGCACGTTTTTAATGGCCAGTAACTGAATTTCCGTGATGGAGGAGGACCTTAGGAAGAAAGTGGAGGAGTAGGAGGAGCTGGACATCAGAGAAAGCTAGAGAAGCTGCTCCTGCCCTTCTCCTCCTTCTGCTTACCTGTTCAATCCACCCCTTCCCTCTCCAGGCTCCCCTTCTCTCTTTCTCCTCATTCACCCTTTAGTTTCTTCATCTTTTGCCCCTGCTGCCATTTCAGCTCTGGACTTTTTCCCTCCTGTGCTCCAACCCCATTCTGTTTCAGGGCTTTGAACCTTCTTGCCATTGCTCAGCCTGCCTTCGTTTCTACTGGCTTCCCCACCAAGTGCCACGTGGTAACAACATGGCTGCAGCAACCTCAGCTTCACACCCTCTCAGATTTGTCTACAGCAGGGAAGAGTAAATGTCTTCTCTAGTGGCTCCCACAATTCCCTAGCAACTCTCTCATTGGATTGATTTAGGTCACATGCTCATCTCCAAACCAATGAGAGTGGCAGGAGAATACAATGTTTTGATTGGCCACATCAGGGCCACTTGCAGGAGCCCTGGAGGTGGGGGTGAAGCATTGCGCAACTCAGGAACTAAAAATGAGGGAGAAGTGGAGTCTTAGATAAAAGTCGAGCTCTGTTCTGGGAACAGTGGGGAATATCCTGGAAACATCTATCTCAGGAAAATAGTGAAATGTTGCTCTTCACATATTATTATTTTTAATCCTTACTACAACTCTGCAAAGTAATTAATAATCCCATTTTACAAATGAGGAAACTGAGGCTGAGGGACGTTTAGTAACAATCCCAGAGTGACATAGCTAATAGCTCCCCCCAAGTGACTCAAGTCCAGCTTGTATATAACGGAATATCTTTCTCTGCTAAGAAAACATAAAGTGCCCTAAACTTGGTTTGGTTGAATTTCTGAGGGCTTTTAAAGCTCAAAGTGCTTTTCCACCTTCAGAAGCTGCAGCTTCAGCTGCTTTTGAACATCTCAATGGCCCCAGAGACAGAAATAGCACTAAATGGACAAGGGATCCAGAAGAAGAATCTACAATTTCAGATATCGTGTAGACAGAAAGATAAACTACTTGGGTCTTTTCAAATGGATTAAAGGATGCTACATCTAGGTTTTCCAAAAACAGTTCTCTTCTCTTGGTGTGGCTGCATTGGTGTGTGTGTGTAGGCTTCTTAAAAGAATTCTGATGCCATCTCCTGGTAAGGTCAAGGGCTTGGGAACCAAAATGCACAAGAAATAAGCACCCACTGGAGCACCTTCCATTCTATCCTCTTTGCGCCTCCAGTGTTTTCTCTGGGTTGGAGTTTCCTTTTAATTTTTGTCTCCTGTCGTTAGCACTGTTTGGCTTCCTGGAACTCTCAGTCACAAGATCTCAGGTTTGAAGTGATAGTTTCTGTTACCATCTTATCTGCACCCGGAGCCCCTTATTCGGAGCAGGAAAGTTGATGCTCTCCCTGACTGATGAGTCACCAAGAAAATGCTTGAGTTCTCAAAAGGTTCCACTTCATGCTGGTAAATTCCACAAGCAAACAAAGCTCTGTTTGTAACCTCGTCAGATAAGGATGATCTGGGGTGTGTTTTCTGTTTGGTACAGGAAATAAGAGGTGGGTGATTCCACTTCGTGGAATTTGGCAATCTTCTCTTCAGTTGGTAGCTCTTATTTTGTTACTCATATTTTACAGAAAGAAAAGAGGTCTTTTAGAAGACTATGAAACCTGTAGTTGAATGGTGAGCGGTAAGGCAGGAAGTGTGGGATGTGCCCAGAGGACAGACAGTTCATCTCTTTGGCTGGAGCAGGGGGTACCGGTGGTCAGGAGAGGGTCAGCATCAGTTCATGGAGGGTGTTGAAGGCTCAGCTGAGGAGTGCAGGCTTTAATTCTCAACGTAGTAGGAGCTACTGAAGATTTTGGATGAGTTGGAGCAGAACTGTGTTTTAGGGAGAATAACATATTAACAATGTGTGAAATGGAATGGCAAATAGAGAGCGGAGGGAGGGAAACCTGACAGAGGTCCACTATAGTCTTCCAGGCTGAAGAAGGGAGGCAAGAGAGTGTCAGAATGGAAAGATGTTGGGGGCGGGGGTGGCGTGGTGAAGCTACTGTAGAGATAAAAGTTACAGGATCAGAATAGATATGGAAGGCAGAGATGGTGCCAAGATTTCCACAGTGGGCGAATGGGAGGATGGTCGTGCCATACGGAGATATGGGGAGACCATGGGGGAAGCACAAGTTTTTGAAAGAAGAGACCATGAGTCCCCTTTTGGACATGCTGAGTTTGAGGTGTCAATGGGACTTGTAGGTGGAGACCTGAAGGCAGCCAGAAATGTATGCCTAGAACTCAGAGGCTTAAGCTAGTAGCCAAGCTTTTAGGCCAGGCTTCAGCTTTAAATGAGTCGTCTGCATGGAGGAGTTGGTTGAAGCCATAACACTGGATGAGAACACGAGAGCTTTCCAAGGGAGCAATCAAAACTAAGAGGAACCAGGCAGGTCCTTGAAGAATCCTGGCTTAGGACAGGGGAGAAGGAGTTAGAGAAACAGTCATACCAGAAGAGAACAGGGGCTGGGAAGCTGAGGGAAGAGTTTTAAGAAGGGAGCGGTCAGCAGGACCCACTTTGATAAAGGGGCTGAGAAGGTGGAGGACGCCACAGGACAGTGGTGAGGGTGGCATCCAAATTAGAAAGCATTGAAAAGGAAGTGGGCATAATGAATGCCACTGAATCGCACATTTAAATATAGTTAAAATGACAAATTTTATGTCATATTTTACCCCAAAAAAGTAATTTGGAGAAAAATATAAAAATTTAAAAAGTCATATTGTTCTCTACACTTTTCACTTGAACCGTATCATAATAAATTGCTTTAGAAAGTAAGTAGAGAAAACATTAAGTGGTAAGTCAGAAATGGAGGTAGCAAATACAGGTGACTCTTTGGAGAAGTTTGATTGCTGAGTGAAGGAACGAAGGACAGATCGCACAGCTGGAAAAGCTAACGGGATAGAAAGAATTTATTTTTCTTTTGATGAGGCAACTTGAATACATTTCTAGATTGAACGTGAGGATTCAGAGGGAGGAGAGAAGGAAGATGGGGGCGTGTAGTGGGTTGAATGGTGGCGCCCAAACAGATATGCCCACGTCCTAACCCCTGGAACTGTGAATGTGGCTTTATTTGGAAAGAGGGTCTTTGCAGATGTAATTAAAGGATCATCAGATGAGATCATCTGGATTATCTGGTGGGCCCTACATCCAGTGACAAGAGCCCTTATAAGAGACAGAAGAGAAGACACAGAGAGAAGAGGAGGAGGCCATGTGAAGACACAGGCAGAGATGGGAGTGATGCAACCACAAGCCAGGGAATGCCTGGTGTCTCCAGAAGCTGGAAGGGGCCCAAAGGATTCTTCCCTAAAGCCCCTGGAGGGAGCATGACCCTGCCCACACCTTGATTTCAGACTTCTGCCTTCCAGAACTATGAGAAAATGTATTTCTACTGTTTTAAACCAGCATGTTTGTGGTTATTTGTTACAGTAGCCTAGGAAACTAATATGGGGGAGGGGGCTTGCGGGTGTGGAGGAGAGTATTTGGCCACAGTCTGAGGACCTGACACAGACCTGGGGCATCTCACTGTGTCCTGCCCAGGGCCACCATTGCCAGGTGCTCAGTTATTAGTGTAAAAACTTTGGGCTCAACTAAACAGAACAGGATTTCACTCACAGAGATAATTTCCTTTTGTCTTCATTTTTCCCTTTCTCCTTCCCACTCCATTTTAGAAAATCGACAAAGATTTTGGTTCTGATGTCTTTCTTTTCCACCTTCCGTCTTTTAAGCTGTGACAGGAGCCGACATGGTCCCAAGGACCATTTTCTAGGGCACATCTTCCCCGGGAGCCTGCACCTTGTGCTCATCCACACAGACCAAGTGACGAGGGGGCCTGTGACTGAGGTGACTGGCAGATGGCAAAGGGGAGAGCTCTGAGGAGGCCTGAAGACGGGCCTGCGCCTCATAACTGCTCTGCATATCAGCTGCCGATTCTGATTATCCCAACCCTGCTGAATGCCAGTGACGGAGGGGGCCTCACTGAGGGATGAGCTCTCAGCAATCAGGGAGACATGACTGTCCCTTTAGTCAACTCTCCGGGGTTTGAGTGAGCCATTTATTCCATGCCCAGCACCCTGACTGATACAGGTGGAAAAACCTTTCCCAGGGAGTAGCTGGAAGCTGGAAGCTCGTAAAGTGCCTGAGGACGGGAGCGACCGCGCCACACGGGGGAGCGCCGGAGTCTTGCACACCCAGCGGATGCCCAGCAACCTCTTTTGCTTTTATGTCTACAAAAGAAACTTGACTCTTTTTACCTTAACCCACATCCCACTCTACTTCCCACGTGGAGCATCTCATCATTGCAAGACTACCAAAGTAATCAACAATTTTAAAAAGCACGCTTTACTGAAGAGCTGGACAAGACCTTGGAATCTGTGCCCCCGAGGGCTCCAGAGCAGGGCTCCAGCTGGGTGGCGTAAGACTTGCTGTCCTGACGTGGGTGGCAGTTTAGAACAGGGACTGTTTCGTTTCATTAACAGAGCAAAGCACGCTGTCAGCAGGCAGCAAGAGCCGCGGGACAAGATGCAACCAAATCTGAGGCTGAAACATCCTGTCCTTGCCACAGGCAAACTCTTCCCCTTTCGGGGTTCTTTTGGGGAGAGCCAGTCATCAGACAAGGAGAGCTCCTTTGAAGAGGAATTATGTAGATGTCAATCTAAAGTGCTCTAAAAGTTCAGCTGCCTCTAAAACCGCCCCCAACACTGTTTGCTACAACGTAGAATGCAGTGTCCAGAGGGGCTGTCTTGGACTCCACCCAAGAGGTTTAGTTTTTGAAGAGCCTGAAGGATTCCCAGCATATCTCTGGGGTGAGTGTGAGAGCCAGATTCCAAAGGATTATATTGTGCCTGGATGCTTGAACACCCTGCTTAACGAGAATTTAACAGAAATAAAAGATTATTCAGCTGGAGTCAATGTATCTGAGGCAAACCTTTCTTAAACCCCACTAATGTACAACCTCAATCCACAACTGGATTCAATTACCACGTGGAAAGAAAGGCATTTTCTCATAAATCTGCTCTGTTTCCGTGCCTGGCTGCGAGCTGGGTCAGCCATGACAAAGACAGGCCTGTGCGTTGTTTTTGGTTGTTTTTCTTTTCAAGCTCTTCCACTGGTACTGCCAGGCCCCAAGCTGTTTGGATCAGTTATGTGGGGCCAGTTGACTTGTTTTGGCTTTTGGCCTTTCTGTCCAGCGTTGGCGATAGAAGAACAGGCCGGCGTCCTGCATGACCAGTGGAACTGAGGGGCTATACAGCATGAGTCAGTGGTTGCACTGTGCCCAGATGTCCCTAAGGAGCAGTATTTGTGAGGAAGTTCACCTTTCTAAGGAAGGAATGTGGGAGAGATTGTAGGGGACTTGAGAGGGGTCTAGCATAGATGGGTCTGGGTGTTAACTGTTCTCAAATATTAGTAATAATACCTGACATATAGAGTGCTTACTATGTGCTGTGGGCTACCTTGTCCTAAGAGCTTTACATATATTAACTCACTTAATCCTCCCACTATTCTCTGAATTAGGTACTATCATTATCCCCACTTTACAGATGGGGAAATTGAGGCACAGAGAGGTGACATAATTTACCCAAGGTTACACAATTAGTAAATGGCTCAGAGCCCAGGTTCTTGGTCACTATACTTAGAAACAATATGTTGCAGAAATTTTATAACCATGATTGACATTCATTTAGCTATTAAACATATTGACAGTATGCTTAATTCATTATTTTCCTTGACATACCTGAAAGACATATTTGTATTGCTATATATATGTTTTAAATCACAAGACTGGGGAGACCCATTTGGTCCAGTATGCCTTGGGGCAGACAAGAAATGATTACTATGGCAAACCAGTGGGCTTTCATAAAAGATACTGCACACAAGGAAGCTAAGAACCCACTCGCCCAGCTGTGTGATCAGCAGCTCAGGCTTCCTGCACAAGCTTGGCTCTCTGACAGGAAAATCCCGGGCTTCCTGCCTGTAATGAACATATGTATAGCCATCAGATAAATTCACTGTGACGGTTACCAATTTGTTGCCTTTCAGCTCCAAACTCACCCTTCATTACTTGTTCTGCAGTGATGGACCTGGACCCTATTAGCATTTCTCCTTTGCCAGCGAGCGTGGGGTCGAGCTTTGTGAGTAGAGGCTCCTGGTGGGATATGGCGAGAGGTAGGGACTCTCTTCCTGGCTGCAGTGGGCTTGCTTTGTTGGGCTCCTCCAGCGTGCACAGCTTTTTCTGCAGTAACCGGTGGCCAGCAGCAGTGGTGCCCTCCCCTGGGCAGCTTCGCTGGGCACCTCCCTGCGAATGATTTCTGTTGGAACGCCCGTAGGTGGCTTCAGAGTAGAGTACCAGAAGTGAGGTCCTTCCCCTTGGGTGGCTTCCCTGGCACCCCATTGGGTGGGTTTGCAGTGATTTCTGGGTCATGTATCCCACCCCATGGCTGGCTTCCTCAGCACTTCAGAGAGCAGGTTTCTGGAAAGTCTTACCAGTGTGGCCCCTTATGGACTTTCCTACCATCCAGAGAGCCGCGGCTCTACCCTCTCCAGTGAGGTCTAGATCTCGGGCCTGGGAGGAGGCGGCCTCTTCCTGAATGTTCTTTCTCAGCCTTAAGGGTGACAGCTGCTCTCCGTGTCTGCTATTCCTGTTTTCCTCGGTGCTCTTTTTACCTCTTACTAGCCAATCTCTGGTTACTCCCATTCCCTGTTAATAATTCTTTATAGTTAACTTTCCTTGTAGAAATTACTGTGTGGTTTCTGTCTCCTGTTTGGATTCTAACTAATACGGTCACCAACTTTTTCAGTCCACCATTTAAAATAAAAATGTAGCCTCCTTTATATGGAAAAAATATAAGCATCATGGAAGCAACACAAACAACATAAAAACACTTTCGCCATAAATTTAATAAATACTAATAAATAAATAATAAATATTTTGGTAAATTAGAAGGCTCTACATCTCTTTTCAATTCTTAGCTCCACGTCTACATGATTCTTACATAGTTGTAACCTTTGCGCATAATTGAGTCTGCGCTCTATGTTTATCAGTTTGACATTAGTTTATGTAAACAGTTTGATGCAGTCCCATAACCCACATGAAGCCACTGTCCACCCAGTCTTCCATTTATCATCAGTCAGGGCAATATAATATTCCATTTTTTTCATATGCTAAAGTTTGCTTAGCTAGTTCCTAATTGTTGGATATACTTGGGTTGGTTCCTACTGTCCCATATTACAAAAAGCACAGCTTGAAATATCTTTGTTCAAGTTGCATCAACCCCACCTAATTTTTCCTCTTGTCTCTCCCTTTCTTACTTCTCTAGCAGCTGGGCTCACACATTTTCCCGCTAGCAGATAAGAGATCACAGGAAAAGGGATGAGAAATACTGGGGGAATGTCTGCCCCAGGAGGATGGAGTGTTTGACTGAAGTAAAGGCTTCAAGAGGCAGCAGGTCCTACTCGGGAAGTACCTCCCGCCCAGAACAGAGCCAGTCTCAGTAGCAGGGGCAATAATTGGTTGGCGTGGGGGCACTAAGTGTTGGCAGGAAGGTCATTCCAGAGATCAAGGCTGTCTTTTCTTGAGTCTCTCATATTGTAACTTGTGTCTAATGCATTAGTCATACTAAGCACGTGGAAACTACACAATATATACTAGAAAAACATTTTAGTTCTCAAAAATAGCCTCAAATCAGACAATGCTTCAAGTAATTGAGAGTGGGAAGCACATTGTGATTACTGCTTTCTGACATTTTAAACCACGAATAACTCAATTGTTTCCTGAATTCCCAGAGTGTCAGGGAGCAAGAGAAACCCTCTTTGTCACTCAACTCAGTCAATGTTAACCTCATACTTAAATCTTTTTTCCATAAAAAAACGTTCTTGGTATGATGCCTGGAAAGAAACTTAAGCATAGCACCCTTCACCCTGTTCATTTTTTTGTTCATATATAATGTTTATCTAAAAATTCTTTATTTCACACATTCTTAAAAGCAGTTTTTCTGCACATGCCATTCTCAGTTGCTGTCTCATCGCTTTGAAGATATCGTCCTGCAGTTTTCTGCTTTCTGTTGCTGTATGAAGATGTCTGCTGACAACCTAATTGTTTCTTTCTAGGGGACCTGCCTTTTTTCTGCTTGTTGCCTTTAAGATCTTCTTTTTGAGTTTAGCGTTGTGCAGTTTTAGTACAATGTGTATGAGTGTAGATGTAAAAAAAGAATTTTATCCTTTATTGTAGTGTACGTCCTGCTTCTTGTATCTGAGGATTCATATCGATCAGTTCTGGACATTCTTCTTCATTATCTCTTTGAATATTATCTTTTCACCCATTCTCTCTAGTCTTTTCTGGGGCTCCTTTGATTAGTATATTAAATCTTCTCATTCTATCCTCTGCGTCTTAACCCTTCCTTCATATTTTCTATCTTCCTGTCTCTCTGAGCTGTATTCTGGGTAATTTCTTCAGACACATTGGTTAACTGATTCTCCTTTCAACTGGGTCTTATTTACTGTTTAATCCAGGGATTGAGTTCTTAATTTCAACAATTATATTTTTCATTTATAAATGTCTGCCTGTTCATATTTCATAATCTCTTGGTCCTTGCACACATGATTCCATTTTTTTTTTTTTTTTTTTTGGTGAGGAAGATTTGCTCTGAACTAACATCTGTTGCCAATCTTCCTCTTTTTTTTTTTTTTTCCTTCAGGAACATTCACCCTGAGCTAACACCTTTTCCAGTCTTCCTCTATTTTGTACGTGTGTCACCGCCACAACATGGCTGATAAGTGGTGTAGGCCCGTGCCTAGGATCCGAACCTGTGAATCCTGGGCCACCAAAGTAGAGCATGCCGGACTTAACCACTACGCCATGGGGCCGGCCTCTTTTTTTTTTTTTTTTTTTTTTGGTGGAAGATTGGCCCTGATCTAACATCTGTGCCAATCTTCCCCTATTTTGAATGTGGGACACTGCCACAGCATGGCTTGATGAGTGGCATATAGGTCCGTTCCTGGGATCTGAACCCGTGAACTCTGGGCTGCTGAAGCAGAGCACGTAAACTTAACCACTATGCCACCAGGCCAGCCAACACTTATGATTCCATCTTGGATTTCTTCAAATATTTCATATACAACATTTAAAATTTTGCATTTGATAATTCAGTACCAAAGTCCTGGAAGGATAAATGTATTTGTTTCTGCTTTCTCTTACATGTTATGTGTGTGGCTTATTTTCCTGCTGTTTGGTGATCTTTGACTCTGAACTATTTTGCTCAGTCTGTGGGAGTCGAAGGCCTAAATTGGAGTTGTTTACTCCAAAAGAGGGTTTCCTTTGGAGGTTTTCCTCCAGGCCCTAGAGGGCTGATTTAGCCCCCTTCAAGGGTCAGGGTTTACAGCAGGAGACTTGAGTTTGGCTTTTGCACCTTGCAGTGGGCCCAGGGCTTAGTGTCCAATGCTGTCCTGCACTTACCACCTCCTGCTTGGATTTCAGCTCACTGCTCGTTTCTTTGGACTCTGGAAGAGTCCACAGTCCACATGCTATCTGCAAGCCCAGCAGTACACATTAAAAACCACATTAGATCAAATAGAATCGTAGCAGGAGGGCCTTCAGAGGACCGGCTCTGCCATAATGCTGGGAACGGATGTCATGTGTTCATAATATTCAGGGCCTATGGACAACACAGCAAGATCTCCCATGCAGGAGATACAGCTTGCCCTTCAAAATTTAAAGATAAGATAAAGATACAAGACATAATTAGAGAAAATTACAAAGCTCTCTCTCCTTTTATATACATGTATGTATGTGTATCCACAAATATACATACACACACATATATTTTTATATATAATAAAAAAGTTAGAGATGGATGAAGAGCTGATACCGAAAGCAAGTCTGAGATTTCCTTTAAGGGACCGAAGCTGGTATTCAGGGTGGAGTAAACAGCATTAACAGAGGCACCAGGAGGGAATAAGTAAGGCCTTATCTTCGAGTTTCTGTTTATAAACCAGGCCTTGCCTCACTGTTATTTTATCCCCCTGGCTTCATAATTATAAGACGTAGCTAGTAATTTTTCATATGAATATCCCTTTTGAAAGTCCCCTATAATTTTCTTATTTACAAGATGGGTGCTCATTAGAGTCCTCCTGGTCTTATCAGGTGGCTTTTATACGTGGACAATGAACGGATGGATCACGTCATTTACTTTCCTTGATAATCTTGTAGTTAAGGATGCTGAAATCAAACAAGATCTCAAAGAGATGTACCTTGTTTTCTATTTCTGCATGCAAAGTGAATGTTTTTTCTTTTAGAAATCCATTCACTGAGGAGGGTTTTGGGAGTACCGGCTTCTGTTTTTTAACCCTAAAACCCCCTCTGACATGTATACACCTCGTCCCTGGTGCAGCAGAGTCCGTCTGCTCAGCCTCCGTCTGCTCAGCCTCCGTCTAGACCTGTGGCTCTTTACTGAACTTTCTAGTTTTCTCTAGTCTTCAAAACAAAATGATCCGAAACAGGGCCTACTTCTGGCTTGGAAATTAGTTGTAGAAAATCTGGGCTCTGAACAAAAACTACATTTGAAAGAGTATGTCTTTTCTTTTATTGGCTTTTGCCCTAAAAAGCAAAAGCTGAAAAACAGCTGTTAGCTGTTTATACAGTATTTTTTATTGAAGTGTTAGACAATAGCTGTTTTCTTCTCCACTTAGAATGGCACATTTTCTTCTGGGGCCATTTAGGTCCTCTCTCCGTGTGGCCACAAGTACTGGTATGCACCTCCTCCCTCTCCTTAGGTTTCTGGAGGAGATTAAGTTTTTGTTTTTTTTAATTCTTTCTTTAGTTTCTGTTTTTTTGTCTGGAAGTCAGATTTTGGTTTCTCAGAATAGATGGCAGAGTTTGGCACCAGGTCAGAACTCTGCAGGTCACCTTTTGGGCCAACTTGACACAGGTACTCACACAAGACACTCCAGAGCAAGTTTCTATAGGGGCAAAGTGTCCATAGGTTTGTGGCTAGATCACAGGAACAGAATTAGATATAGACTTAGTTGTTGTCATCTATTCTGGAGCCCTGAACATTCATGGTTGATTTCCTCTAGTATTTGGAATTCAGAAGACAATTCATGCCAATCCCCATTCCTCGGACATGCTGTAAGGATGCCATCCTTCATCATCACCCTCATGGTCCAGAGCAAAGCAAGATCAGCAGGACTGGTGGAAGTCCCGTAGATGAGTGAAAAATGCTCCCTAACCTGCAAAAGGACCCAGCCAAAACATCCCTGCATCTGCATCTCTTGTGCTGCCACAGCAATTCTTACTACATAAGACAATGGTAACAAGACCAAGTTATGTTATTTCAGGTTTTCCTGGGATTTTATTTGCCCACAGCCTGCTTCCTTTTAATCAGCTTAGCTTCTTTTAGGTCGTCAACTTGTACTGGTTTATATGTGGGGGAACAGTCTAGCCCATGAATTTTAGCAAGGGCAGTAGTATCTTGTACTTCACTAAGAATAGACAGTTGCTGGGTATATCTCCCTGAAGTATCAGATATTCAAATCCTGCTTAACGAACATTGAGCCCCTTCATTTATTAATTCATCACATCATGGACCAGGCTACCTCTAAACCAGTTTTTAGAACTTGGGAATTCTTACAAGGTGACATCTGGGAAACAGTGCAAGCTTGTTGAAATAAGGACGCAGCTGGATGAAGGACAATCTTTGTGTCCTTTACTGGGACCCTAGGTATTTGCCACCTCCAGTCCCCTGATAACCCCCTAGACGTACACCTCAATTTTATTTTTTTGTAACACATGATTAAACAATTTTTGCTCTTACTTAATGAGGAACAACACATTATGATTTTTTTCTTTTGGGATAATTGGACCAAATTAGATGATTAGAAAAACAGTTCCCATGTGTGTAATTCAAAACCCTAGGTTTGTATGACGTTATTTCAAAAAGAAGTTTTGTGATAAAATAACATCTCCCTTTAGGAGACGCAAGTTTTGGCATATTAAAGGCTCTGAGGAGTCCCGTAGCAAAGAAACTTTGAACTTTATTTTCACAGGACATCTCTTAACCTCTCTCAGCACATCCTTTGGGAAAAACTGGTCCTGAAATCTGTCTTGAAGTTCACCTTGTCGGCATCCTCACATTCTGCTTGGCACCTGGCAGCCCAGGACTAGGACCCACTGAGGATCCTGGTCTCAGCCACCCTATTCTACTACTGCCAGCTCTCCACTGTCCTCACCATGTCCCTGTGCTTATGGGGCAGGGCTCAAATCAGGAGCCAGTGCCCAATAATGGGGCCAATCAGATTCCCACTGACTTACTCAGAGCCTTGACGGTTGAAAAAGAATCAGCCTCTTCTTCATGGTTGTCCTCACCTGCCCTCTTGCCTACAGGGGGCTGCTTCTCTTTTGTGGTACGTCTGCTTCCACATGTGTGGATCATCTGCCACCCTGTTCTGGGTGGTGGACCAGTGAGGGTAGGCAGAGCCATAACTAGTGTGAAGGAGAAGGAGGCAGAACTACAGCTACTCTTACAGAAAGGGGCAGGCATGCCCAAAATATAGGGGTAAGGGCATTTACCCTCAGCTACATTAAGGTTGGCATGGAACATGAAGTCTAAGTTGAAATGGGCGTGGCAACCACAAAGAAACACATATGTGTTTGCAAAGGGGAAAGTAGACCGTGACTGGGACCACTGCACCACACCACATAGACGCCAGCTTCCTGAGTGCAGAAACATCCATCTCAGTCCAGAGGTCAGAAACCTTTGTAAAATAGTGCGCCAAGGTTCTGCCCACTCTCTCTGGGTGTCTGGGTGCAGGGTAGGAGGAGCAGAGGGTCAAGGAGGAGGAGGAGGGAACAGGCATGTTCTGGCCAGTAATGGCCTCTCTTGAGCAGGGGCCAGTGGGACTTCTCAAACAAGGGTGATTTCCATTTGTCAATGATAACCGTCTGCGTGTATATCACTCTTGCCATGCATGCTGTAGATTGCATGCGGTGTTGGGCAGCAGGTTTATTTGGTTGCATTCATGCCCACATCCACTATCCATGCACACTCTTCACAAGGAGAAAATAAAAAGCTAGAAATTGATTGCATAACAATCATTAATTTCATAGCTGGGTAAGTTACTCATAACAGTGCTTTCAGCTATTTTGTTACAATCTGCCCGCAGGAGCAAGATGAGGCTGATAAAATGTTTATGGGCTAGTAAATTTTTTCTGCTAATTTGCAAGGCTATAATAAAACCATGAACTTGATGGCCCGCAGGAAACATAATAAGAACTGGGAATGTACAGTAATTTGGAGCTAGAAGGCCCCTTAAGGCCCCACAGGAAATGACTCCCAGAAAGGAGATGAATCACAGTATTTTAAACAGAGAAGAATGATGCTAAGTTTGTACTTAACCAATTATGGCCTGAAAAAAGATTTTCCAGAAGGAAACGGTGGAAATCCCCTGCTTTCAGTTAGTCTTGCTTTAAAGAATAAAATTAATTGAAGTATATAAAAATAATATTCAAATCACAACTACTGGAGCACAGTGTACTATTAACTTTTAGGATTGTCGCATGTCTTGCACGGTATTCACAGTCACACTGTGCCCTCTTGTGGCAGAAATATTATTACGGTTAGAATGTAGAAGATACCCTGGTGTATATATACAGTAATTGATCAGATTCATTTTGAGAAAGTTTGTTTAAGGGAAAAGATGATTTGCAGAAGGCAGTTGGCAAAAGGGTCCTTGCTGGGGCTCCTTAGAGCACGTACGTCTGGGTGGGGCTACCCTTACTCAAGGGGAGCAGCAGTCAAAAGGAATGCTGATGTTTTCACAGCTGCAAAGAAATAACCATCACAGAAAGCTGGCATTTTAATTTTCTGTTTAATGTTAAAATTTACTCATTTTAAACATTTTATGGTTATTGGAATCTATAAATAGCAGTAATTGCTATCATTTAGTGAATGTCAGGCAGTTTATACGCATTTATCTCATTTTATCTCAAAACCATGAGGTTATATAGGGAAACTGAGGCTCAGAGATATTAAGTCACTTTTTGAGTTTACCCAACTAGTAAATGACAAAGCTGGGATTTGAATTAACCTTACCCTGCTTCCACAAGCCTGCACACTTTCCATTGTGCCAAGCTGACTCTCTAGCCAAGTATTTCTTGAGTATTTAACACATGGGGGTGCTCTGGGACTTATAAGCATTAGATACTCCCCATTCTTCAGGAACTTATGACCTACATAGGAAAATAAAATCCATACATGGACACTCAACAATGAAAAGCTGAAAGCTTTTCCTCCAAGATCAAGAACAAGACAAGGATGCCCACTCTCATCACTTTTATTCAACATAGTACTGGAAGTCCCAGCCAGAGCAATTAGGCAAGAAAAAGAAATAAAAGACATCCAAATTGGAAAGGAAGAAGTAAAACTGGCACTATTTGCAGATGACATCATATTATATATACAGAAAACCCTAAAGACTCCACCAGAAAACTCTTAGAACTAATAAATGAACTCAGTAAAGCTGCAGGATACAAAATCAATATACAGAAATCTGTTGCATTTCTATACACTAATAGCAAACCATCAGAAAGAGAAACTGAGAAAACAATCCCATTTACAATTGCATCAAAAAGAATAAAACACCTAGGAATAAGTTTAACCAAGGAGGTAAAAGACCTGTGCATCGAAAACTATAAGATACTGATGAAAGAAATTGAAGAAAATACAAATAAATGGAAAGATATTCCATGCTCATGGATCAGAACAATTAATATTGTTAAAAAGTCCATGCTACCCAAAGCAATCTACAGATTCAATGCAATTCCTATCAAAATTCTAATGGCATTTTTGACAGAAATAGAACAAACAATTCTAGGGGAACCACAAAAGACCCTGAACAGCCAAAGTAATCTTGAGAAAGAAGAGTGAAGCTGGAGGCATCATGCTTTCTGATTTCAAACTATATTACAAAGCTATAGTAATCAGAACACTATGGTACTGGCATAAAAACAGACACACAGATCAATGGAACAGAACAGAAAGCCAAGAAATAAAGCCATGCATATATAGTCAATTAATTTATGACAAAGGAGCCAAGAATATACAATGGGGAAATGACAGTCTTTTTAATAAATGGTGTTGGGAAAACTGGGCAGCTGCACGCAAAAGAATGAAACTGGACCACCATCTTACACCATACACAAAAATCAACTCAAAATGGATTAAAGACTTGAATGTGAGACCTGAAACTATAAAACTCCTAGAAGAAAACATAGGTGGTGAGCTCCTTGACGTTCGTCTTGGCAGTGATTTTTTGGATTTGACACCAAAAGCAAAGGCAGCAAAAGCAGAAACTAACAAGTGGAACTACATCAAACTAAAAAGCTTCTGCACAGCAAAGAAAACCATCAGCAAAATGAAAAGGCAACCTACTGAATGGGAGAAAATATTTGCAAATCATATATCCGATAAGAGGTTAATATCCAAAAATATGTAAAGAACTCATACAACTAAATAGCAAAACAACAAACAATGAGATTAAAAAATGGGCAGAGAATCTGAATAGACATTTTTCCAAAGGAGACATATAGATGATCAATAGGTACGTGAAAAGATGCTCAACATCACTAATCATCAGGGAAATGCAAATCAAAACAACAATGAGATATCACCTCACATCTCAGCATGGCTATTATCAAAAAGACAAGAGATAAAAGTGCCGGTGAGGATGTGGAGAAAGGGGCACCTCTGTGCACTGTTGATAGGAATGTAAATTGGTGCAGCCACTATGGAAAACAGTATGGAGGTTCCTCAAAAAGTTAAAAATAGAAGTACCATATGATCCAGCAATTCCACTTCTGGGTATTTATCTGAAGAAAACGAAAACACTAACTCAAAAAGATATATGCACCTCCATGTTCATTGCATCATTATTTACAATAGCCAAGATATGGAACAACCTAAGTGTCCATCAATGGATGAATGGATAAAGAAGATGTGGTATATATCTATATATATCTATATCTATCTACCTATCATCTATCTATATAATGGATTATTAATCAACCATAAAAAAGAATGAAGTCTTACCATTTGCAACAACGTGGATGGACCTTGAAGGCCTTATGCTAAGTGAAATAAGTCAGACAGAGAAAGACAAATAACCGTATGATCTCACTTATATATGGAATCTAAAAAAAAAAAAAAAAGCCAAGCACATTAATACAGAGAAGAGATTGCTGGTTGCCAGAGGCAGGGGGTTGGGGTGTGGGAGAAACGGGTGAAGGGGGTCAAAAGGTATAAACTTCCAGTTATAAAATACATAAATCCTGGGGATGTAGTTAGTGTACACCATGGTGACTATAGTTAATAATACTATATTGCATATTTGAAAGTTGCTAAGTGAGTAGATCCTAAAACTTCTCATCACAAGAAAAATAAAATTTTGTAACTATGTATGGTGATGGATGCTAACTAGACTTATTGTGGTGATCATTTCCCAATATATACAAATATCAAATCATTATTTGTACATAATTAATGAATAATGAAATTAATGCAATTTTGCATGTCAATTATACTTCAATAAAAAAAAGAAAAAATATATACACGGAAAAGATACCACCATATAAGTCAGTACAGAAGAAATATCTATGTAGAACTATTTTTTAAACAGACAAATGATCTGTATAGTCATATACATTTTTTCCCCATCGATGCAGAAAAGCTGTAAACTTTCTTAAATTATTCTTTTGTTTTCGGCCTTGAGTGTAGGCAGGACCTGTGGCTTGCTTCTAACCAATAGAATATGGCAAAACTAATGGGATGTATGTGATTATGTGTGACTACATGATTATGTGACTTAAGATTTTAGCATCCACTTTGCTGGGGTCACTTTCTCTCTGGCTTTGAGGAAACAAGTGGTTGTGCTGGGGAAGCCCACAAGGTAAGAAACTGGGTGGCGACTAGGAACTAAGGGCAGCTTCTGACCAACAGCCAGCAAGATATTGAAGTCTTCAGTCCTACAACTGCAAGAAGCTGAATTCTGCCAATAGCTATCCCCAGTTGACCCTTGAATGAGACCACAGCCTGGCTGACATCTTGGCTGCAGCCTTGTGAGACCCTAAGCAGAGAACTTGCCTACCCACACCTGGACTCCCTACCCACAGAAATTGTGAGTAACAAATGTGTGTTGTTTTAAGCCACTAAGTCGGTGGTAATATTGTTACTCAGCAACAGACAACTAGTACAGTTATTTTTTAGAAGTTTGATAATTTTAACTCTTACATTTATGTCTTTGATCTGTTTCAAGTTAATTTTTATAGATAATGTGAGGTAAGGGTTGAGATTGTCTTTCTTTCTCTTCCTTTCTTCTTCTTTTTTTTTTTGCATATGACCCTCCAGTTATTCCAGCACTAATTGTTGAAAATATTATCTTATGCCCGTTGAATTGCCTTGGGATCTTTGTCAAAAGACAATTGACTGTATATAAGTGAATTTATTTCTGGACTTTCTGTTCAATTGCTCTATACATCTACCTTCATGCCAATGCACACTGTCTTAATTACTGTAGCTTGATAATAATTTTTGAAATCAGATAATACAAGTCCTCCAACTTTGCCTTTGTTTCCCAAAACTTTTGGCTATTCTAGGTGCTTTGCATTTGCATATAAATTTTAGAATGCAGGTTCATCACAATGAAAGAGCAACCCCCTTTTTTGCTCTGCTGCCCCAGGTCAAAAACGATAGCCTCTGCCTTTAGCTTCCTCAGCCCTGAGTCACCTGTCTCCTGTGTCTCACAATTTCAGGGGACGCATGATAAGCTCTCTGAGAGGTTTCCTGGAAGCTCCTCTTACTAGACTTGTGAGAAAGTGTCATTGCTTCCCACAGCGTGACAGCAGCTCTCGCCAAGGGAATCTTTCCACAAGCCCTCTCCAGTGGGGTTCCGTGTGGCAAGTCACTGGACTTTTTGTGTCTTCAGTGTGGGTTGTGTTCTTGGCGACCTGTGCTGAACATCTTCATAACTTGCTTTGTGTCTGAGATTTGTTATATCTTGGTATCTCACTCAAAATTCTCAATTTAACGTTTGGTTACAGGTTTAAATTTAAATAATTTAAAGGATTTAAATAATTTCGTCTAGCATTTTTAATTGTGCAATCAAGTGTGATCAAGAGAATCAAGTGTGCAATATTACCAGAAACAGAAGTCTGCAATTTTTATCCACCCCTTGATTGCTGCTGTACTCTTCTGGTTACCAATATAGTTATAGATTAATTGTGTGGAATGTACAAATTGTTCCTCTGCAGTGCAATTGCCCCACAGATAGAACACAGATAGAACTTTCCTATTTAGAGGGGTAGAAGAAATAGAGCAAGACTTTGCCTTTTGACCACACTGGGAAGAAGAGAAGTGCTGACAACCTGGGAAAATCTGAAATTTTCCAAGTCCTTTTCAACACTTAAATCAGCTGCTGTGAGCACTAAGCCCCCAGCTGCGGAGCATCAGGCAGCAGCACTTAAATAAGAGATGAACAGTCCTAACCACATGCTGGTTCTGAGGCAGTTTCCTACAAAATGACTATATAAATCTGGGCGAGTGCTTGTTAAACACACCATTATACCCGTGCAGAGCTGGACTTGAAAGCATGTAGGCAGGCAATAAGCATGGTGGGCGCACTTTCTCAGGATTAATAATACGGCTATGAAAGAAATAGAGGATCTCATTGCCTTTTTTTTTTTTTTTTTTAAGGAAAAGGCCAATATCTATACTCAAATGTCGTTACAGTTTGAAACACATTTTTAACTGATGTCATAATAGTTTATAACATTGTGAAATTTTAGTTGTACGTTGTTGTTTGTCAGTCACCATATAAATACACCCCTGCACCCCTTGTGCTCACCCCCTAACTCCCTTTCCCCTGGTAACCACCAAACTGTTCTCTCTGTCCAAGGAAACACAGTTTTTATTAAAACAAATTAATACATAATTTATGCAGCGTATACACATTACGTATCTTGCTTTTGGTCAATACATTTTATAAGCGTGTAGCACAAACCCAAGGGAAATTTTTTTTTTTATTGATGTTTTAATGGTTTTTAACATTGTGAAATTTTGGGTTGTGCATTTTTGTTTGTCCATCACCATATATATGACTCCCTTCACCCCTTGTGCCCACCCCCCACCCGCCACCCCCACTGCCCCTGGTAACCACAGTACAGTTTTCTCTGTCTATGTGTTGGTTTATAGTCCACATATGAGTGAGATCACACAGTGTTTGTCTTTCTCTTTCTGGCTTATTTCACTTAACATAATATGTTCCAGACCCATCCATGTTGTTGCAAATGGAACGATTTTGTCTCTTTTTATGGCTGAGTAGTATTCCATTGTAAATATATACCACATTTTCTTAATCCAATCGTCAGTCGAGGGACACTTAGGTTGCTTCCACTTCTTGGCTATGGTGAATAATGCTGCAATGAACATAAGGGTGCATAAGCCTCTTTGGATTGTTGATTTCAGGTTCGTTGGATAGATTCCCAGTAATGGGATGGCTGGGTCGTAGGGCATCTCTATTTTTAAGTGTTTGAGGAATCTCCATACCATTTTCCATAGAGGCTGCACAAGTTTACATTCCCACCAGCTGTGTATGAGGGTTCCTGTTTCTCCACATCCTCTCCAACACTTGTTGTTTTTTGTCTTGGTGATTATAGCCATTCTAACAGGTGTGAGGCGGTATCTTAGTGTTGTTTTGATTTGCATTTCCCTGATGATTAGTGATGTTGAACATATTTTCATGTGCCTATTGACCATCTGTATATCTTCTTTGGAGAAGTGTCTGTTCATTTCCTCTGCCCATTTTTTGATCGGGTTGTTTGTTTTTTTATTGTTCAGTTGTGTGAGTTCTTTATATATTATGGAGATCAACCCCTTGTCAGATGTATGTTTTGCAAATATTCTCTCCCAGCTGGTGGGTTGTCTGTTCATCTTGATTCTGGTTTTGTTTGTCTTATAGAAGCTCTTTAATCTGATAAAGTCCCACTTGTTTATTTTTTCTTTAGTTTCCCTAGTCTGGGTAGGCATGTCATCCAAAAAGGTTCCTTTATAACCAATGTCAAATAGCGTGTTGCCTATATTTTCTTCTATGAGTTTTATAGTTTCAGGTCTCACCTTCAGGTCTTTGATCCATTTTGAGTTAATTTTTGTGAATGGCGATAGCAGATGGTCCACTTTCATTCTTTTGCATGTGGCTGTCCAGTTTTCCCAACACCATTTACTGAAGAGACTTTCCTTTCTTCATTGTATGTTCTTAGTACCTTTGTCGAAAATCAGCTGTCCGTATATGTGGGGTTTTATTTCTGGGCTTTCAATTCTGTTCCGTTGATCTGTGTGTCTGTTTTTGTACCAGTCCCATGCTGTTTTGATTACTATTGCTTTGTAGTATGTTTTGAAGTCAGGAATTGTGATGCCTCCTGCTTTGTTCTTTTTTCTTAGGATTTCTTTAGCTATTCGGGGTCTTTTGTTGCCCCACATAAATTTTAGTATTCTTTTTTCTATTTCTGTGAAGAATGTCATTGGGATTCTGATTGGGATTGCATTGAATCTGTAGATTGCTTTAGGTAATATAGACATTTTAACTATGTTTATTCTTCCAATCCACGTGCATGGAATATCTTTCCGTTTCTTTATGTCATCTTGGATTTCTTTCAATAATGTCTTGTAGTTCTCATTGAAAAGGTCCTTCACCTCCTTGGTAAGATTTATTCCTAGGTATTTTATTCTTTTTGATGCAATTGTAAATGGTATTATCTTTTTGAGCTCTCTTTCTGTTAGTTCATTATTGGCATACAGAAATGCAACTGATTTTTGTAGATTGATTTTGTACCCTGCAACTTTGCTGTAGTTGTTGATTGTTTCTAATAGTTTTCCAACAGATTCTTTAGGGTTTCCTATATATACAATCATGTCATCTGCAAATAGTGAGAGTTTCACTTCTTCATTACCTGTTTGGATTCCTTTTATTTCTTTTTCTTGCCTAATTGCTCTGGCCAAAACCTCCAGTACTATGTTGAACAGGAGTGGTGAGAGTGGGCAGCCCTGCCTCGCTCCTGTTCTCAGAGGAATGGCTTTCAGTCTTTCCAAGGGAACATTTTTTGAACTAGTCATTTACTTGAGTTTTAAGAACACGCTGATGGGCCTTAAAAATTTCTAGTACATATCCTCTTGTGAGAGTTTCTCTAAGGTAGCAGTGCTCATATTTTCAAAGGATCATTCTGGCTGTTGTGTTGAGAATAGCCTTGGGGTTAGGGAGCAACAACAAAAGCAGGGAGACTGGTTGGGAGGCCATTGCAATAGTCCAGAGGAGTGTTAAGTGGCTAGGACCAGAGAGTGTTGGCAAGGATGGTGGTGACAAGTGGTTGGAATGGAGTACATTTTGGAGGTAAAGGTAACATGATTTGCTGATGCTTAGACATAGCATGTGAGAGGAAAAGAAGAGTCAAAGAAGATTCCAAAGGTTGGGGGCTAAACAACTAAGAGATTGAAGGTACCATTTTCTAAGATACAGGATACTGGGGGATGAGCAGCTTTGGGGAGAAGAGCAACATCACGAAATCTATTTTGGAAATATTAAAGTTAAGTGCCAATCAGATTTCCCAGTGGAGGTGTCAAGAAATCAGAGTTTAGGGAAAAGCTCAGGGCTAAAGATATTGATTTGGGAGTCATCAGGGTAAGGATGATATTCAAAACTATGAGACTCATGAGATAGTGAGTGCAGAGTGAGAAGAGGTCCACGGGCTCTGAGAGCATTCCAACATTTAGAAATTGGAAAGTGGAAAAAGATCTAGTAAAGAAGAAGGAAAAGCTATCGAGGCAGGAGGAAACAAGGGGAGTGGAGGCCTAGCTTTCAGTTAGTTAAATGCTGCTGACTTACAATTGACTGTAGGAATTGACAGTGTGGAGCTCACTGATGTGGGCAAAAGTCTGACTGGAGCGGGCTCAAGAGAGAATGAGAAGAGAAGAACTGGAGACTGGTTATAACTATAACTCTTGAGGAGTTTTGCTTCAAAAGAGAGCAGGAAAAAAGGGGACAGTAGCTTGAAGGGGTGTGGAATCAAGTGAGGATGCTAAGATCAAGATATTGTGACATTCTTGTATGCAGATGAGAGATCTCAAGTAGAGAAGGGAATTTGGGGGAAAGAGGGGGTAACTGCATGATTGACGTCCTTGAGTAGGCTAGAGAAGACAGGGACCCAGCACACAAGTTGCAGGGCTGGCCTGAGTTAGGAGAAGAAAGAGTTTGTCCTTCACAGAAGTAGGGAAACAGAGTATGTAGGCGTAAAGGCAGGAGAGTGGTAAGATGTGGTGCTGGGAGTGTGTGAAATTTCTCTACTAATTTTTCTCTACTATGGTCTCGGCACAATACGAAGTAAGGGTCAGCGGAGGCTGGGGCTGGTTGGTTGAAGGCAGTCATGCAAGGGGTGAGTGAGTTTTGCCCATAATGGAGGAAACTGGTCAAGATTGTGCCGTAGAAGATAAGTGAATTGGCAAGTAAAGACCATCACGCCCACTGGCAAGGCAGGCTGGCAAGCAATTTTAGAAAATCAAAGAAGTTTAAGGCCAGCTGAGCAGGGGAAGCCTTTACTGAACAATTCAGTTACCTTTTGTGGCAGTGCATTCATTCAACAAACACGGGCTGAGAGCTGGCACCAGGCTAGGAGGTCAAGATGTGATCGTGGTGAGATCCCTCGTGGACTATATAACCTATGGAGCTATACCTTTCTGTAAGAATAAGTCTCAATTTTATAATTGAAGTCATTGGGGCTGAAGGGATATTCTCAGGTGTCTGGTGAGAGTGGGTGGAGGGAAGGAAGGTTGTGAGAAATGATGAATGCGTTTGCAGGGGGATGGGAGGCATAAATATTGCACCTTGGAACAGAAACAAACATTCCTCCTTAGGCTCAACTCTCCTTTTTATGTAACTTTTAAGTTATGCAGTTAGTTGCTATGCACTCTGCTACCAACTGACTGTGTGGACTTCGACAAGTCCCTTAATTTATGTGCAAAGTGCGTCCCAGATGAGGTGCTCTCGGAGGCCTCACCCCACGGTGCCATGATTCTGCCACGGCATCTATGTTTCCATTACGAGCAGTAACTGGAGAAGTTGTTTTGTCAAAGCACTGTAAAGAAAATCCATCCCAACTGTTAACTGTTTTCCTAAGCCTCTCAAGTCATTCTGCCCCTTTCCTCTTTTATGGTTCCAGGTAAATCCAAGAAGGTCATCATTAAGTAAACCACAATTGTAAAAGATACCCTAAAACCTAGTGTGCTTGGCCTTCTCCGCTCTTCATCTGGCAGTAATAAAACAATGCATCCCAGCACGAGTCTGTTCCAAATCATATTCTGCAATTATTGTTTTGGCTCCTTTCTGTCATTATTCCAAACAGAACCACGCTGAGCTCGCATACTTTCAAAATGACCATTTGTTTCCCCATACTGCAGAAAGTCGTATAGAATTTTCTATCACAGAGCTATTGTTGTTTTCCCGTGGCACATTTATGTATCAAGGCTGCATTGCCTAATGCATGTTGCACATTATGATTTCCATTTGCTTCTTTGAAATGCCCTTACTTAACGGATTTTAAGTAAATACAGTTTTTAGTCAATTAAACTATTCCCCACCTTTTTTTCATCTTTATATAGATTACTTATTTCTTTATTCCACTGGAAACAAAGCAGTACTAGACAGCAATTAATTCTAGGCGACCACATCAAAGGAGCCATGTAACCATTTCCTATTAAGGGCTAATTACTAAATACGTGGTAAAGACAATAATCTTTTTGTTTTATTGTTCTGACCCTACAAATGTTTTTATTTTCCCACATATCCTTGTGTAGTTCAATTATGTTTATCACACAATGCTAAAAATTAAGTGATTCTAAGATCCTTCTGCTATTGGAGGAATTGCCATGTGACTGCACAAAACATTCTCTTTTTTGCAATCAGGGATAAATCCTCAAGTGCTTTTCTTCATAAGCTGAAGTCCATCTATCCTTAAAGCTCATTATGAGTTTTCCATATACCCTTGTGTGAATTAGGATTCTATGTTGCAAATAACTCAAAGTAGCTTAAACAATAAAGAGAAACACTGGCTTATGTAACAGAAAAGTCCAGAAGTTGATGGCTTCAGGTAAGGTTTGGTCCAGCAAACAATGTCATAGAGGAGAAAACAATTCAAGAGAGAGTCAGAACATTCAGTAAAAAAAAAGTATTAGGTTAGTTTTCAAGATTTTGTGATGTTTTTGTATTGGTCAGCTTTTTGAAACTTATAATGTATTGTGATTTCTTTTCTTACTCTAAATAATTTTGTGTTCATAATTTTTTATCCTTTAAAATGATTTCTGCAAATTGTATAAACATCAAGCTTCACAAAACCTGGAGCTGTCCCTGCTGAAAACAGGGTAGATGGTTGCTCCCAAAAGAAAATATTTTATGACAATGAGGGTGAAAGGACATCTAATGGCAAAAACAAGACATGACCACTAACATTTTAAACTTGTTTTGAACTTTCTTAGCTTTCAATTCCACCTATACGAGTCTGGTAAATATTTTATCGGTAACAAAGCTATTTAAAAGCAGGGACTATGTGTTAAACTTCTCTGGTTGTGCCTTCAGTGATCAGCAAAGTAATTTGTGTGTAAAAACATTGATTTACAAATGCTTCTTTCCAGTACTGTGATTCCAAAATGATTATACTTTCTTTTTACTTGAACATACAGGAAAGTTTCATGGAGGAGTCTAAGCTCCATAGAGGAGTTAAATCATGAACTCAAAAGACCCTATACAGAAATGCTATTGCAACAACAGCAAAACATGTTTATTATTACACAATGACCTAAGCGTTGGCCGCAGACTCACTTATTTCATATAATTACCTGTTGGCTTTGTCCCTGGTATTTGTTGAAATAGAACTTGAACGTAAGAAATTCTGCCTGATGTAACACTGTTATTGATTTAAGAAGTATTAAATGTAACTCAGTGTTTTCTAGCACTCTTGAAGAGCATATGTTTATTTTAAACATTGATCCAGAAAATGCATTTTACAAAAGAGTAAATGTGAAATTACTTGGGAGGGAAATATTTGAATTAGACTGCTCAGCCTGGCCTTTCCGGGAAAGGTTTGGATTCATATTGAGTTTTGTCATTAATTGAAATTCATTCTCAGTGAGAAAGCTTGTGAGAATGAATTTGGTCAGGTTTGTCTAGCGATTGTCATCATGGGTCTGGAGAGGTGAAGATCTTACTCCTGCAGAGTCTGTGGCTTCTCTCAGAACGTCTTTGTTTGGCAGTTATGGGTGACACTTTGGTACATCAATAAGTAACCATAGTTTGGGGCCTCTTGGGGTCTACTGGAAACAAATCCAAACAAACTATTTACCTTGTTTGTACTTTGCTGTTTGCCAAGTCACCTCTCTCAGCACAGTGTCTTCATTTGTAAAAACCAGGGGATTGTTCCAGAATGATCTCTGAGGTCCAAGCAGCTGTGACATTCTGTTATTCTAGGATCTTACTGTAGATATTCTCAGAAAAATGTTGAAAGGCTTGATTAACATGGGAAATAGTTCTCTGAAACTCAGAAATCTTCTTTAGCTTATTGTGAATGTACTGACTAAACTCTTCTGGAAATTTTCTGGGAACAAGTAGTGTTTTCCAAGATTTATGAGAAGGGAGGGGATTTTTTTCTTCCCCCTCAGCAGTCAGACCGCCCTGCCTCAGAAATCGTCTTGGATTGGGAATATTCGTAGAAGTGGTTCGTAGGCCTCAGAATCACCTGGCAGTTTATTAAACACAGGTTGCTGGATCCTACTCCCAGAGAATCTGGTTCTGCTAGTCTACGGTGGGGCCTGAGATTCTGTGTTTCTAACAAGCTCCCAGGTGATACTGATGCTGCTGGTCTGGAACCACACTTAGAGAGCCACTGGTTTATAGCATTTACACATTTAGCTGACCCTTCTCTTGAAAGGTAGAGGACATTTAAGGTCTGTGCCATTATGTAGGATGAGGTCTATTTATTTTTGTCCCTAAAGACTTCTCTCCCTGCCCCCTCCCCAGGCCTGGGAACTCAGGGCTATGGTACTAGGCAGCCCAGCCAGACGGTGGGTGCTCAATTTCCAATCCCTGACCTGAAGTATGGAGGGGCACTGGAGAATATTTTCTTCTTTTCACCAGTAGTTTGTACTGGGAGACTTCTTATTTGGGTGGACTGGAGCCAGCTGGCATTCCCGACCTTTCATCCAGTTAATTCTATAAAGGTTCTTATTTAATCCCAAAATAAGGCATTTCATCCATTTATTTGTCTATCTGCCCATCCATCCATCCCTCCATCCATGTAAACAATTTATAATCACCCTAGGAAAACTGGAAAATAAATGTAAACAACATCCAAATTCCAATTAGACCAAGAAAATCACTTCCAAACATTTTTTCTATAATTATAGAAACACACATTACAAAAATGGGGTCATATTGTTCTGAAACATGCATCGCCATCTATTGTGAACATCTGTCCATGTTAATAAACATACAACTACACCATCATTTTAATTTTAATTTTAAAATGATACATTACTGATTATAAAAGTAACAATTTCCTCGTGTAAAATCTTTGGACAACTCAGGAATGTATAAAAAATGAAGGTCTTATTCTTCCATACCAAAACATTGTTTTCAATAGCTGCATGGTATTTTATTGTATAGAAAACACCATAATTTAACCAGTCCCCTGTAAACATTTAGCACTTAAGTTGCTTCCTTTTTTGCTTTTATGATAAATAATGCCGTATTTAAAAATTATGAATATAGACATTTGCAGATTTCTATGGTTATTTCCTCATTTTAGTAATATTTTAACATCCTTGTGGTTATAAAGGTAATGCAAATTTATAAAATTTATAAATAATAAAAATATTTTTATCTGAGGTATTGGTAACTAGTAGATGGTTGATTAACTGAAAAGTTGGTAAAGCAAGAAATCATAAAAAAAAAAAGAGAGAAATTTTATGAAAGGTATGGATGACTCCAATGCTACTTAAACTGTTCCAGGGTATAGAAAGAGAAATAAAGTATCCAAATTATTTTATATGAAGCCAGCATGACATTGATAACAATATGCAACAATTATTGCATAAGAAAACCACAGAATAATCTCATTTATGAATATCAATACAACAATCCAACATAAATATTAGCAAATAGACTTCAGTAGCACATTAAAAGAATAATAACATCAACAGTTAGGAATTCCAGGAATGCAAGGACTATTCAATATTAGGAAATTTATTATTATGATAGGAGAAAATTAATATTATCTTTCCAATAGGTACTAAGAAGGCATTTGATAAAATTCAATATCTGTTCCTGGTAAAGATGCAATAAACTAGCAATAGGTGGATACTCTCTTAACATGATTTAATATGTCTATCTCGATCTAAAAGCCAACATTGAGCTTAATGAAGAAACAATATACAATTCCATTAAAGTCAGAAACAAGGCAAGAATGCCTAGTAACACTACAATTATTTAACATTATTCTGCAGGTACTAGCTAATTTGATTAGATAAAAGAGAGAAACTAGAGGTATATTAAAAAAATAGGGGCCGGCCCGGTGGCGCAAGAGGTTAAGTGCGCGTGCTCCGCTGCAGCGGCCCGGGGTTCGCCGGTGCGGATCCTGGGCTCTCACTGATGCACCGCTTGTCAAGCCATGCTGTGGCGGCGTCCCATATAAAGTGGAGGAAGATGGGCACAGATGTTAGCCCAGGGCCAGTCTTCCTCAGCAAAAAGAAGAGGATTGGCAGATGTTAGCTCAGGGCTGATCTTCCTCACAAAAAAAACAAAAACAAAAAAATAAAGAAGAGGTAACATAATCACTATTTGCAGATGAGGTAATGTTATACCTAGAAAGTTTAAGAGAGTCACCTGAATAATGATATCAAACAACATGGGAAGTAATTTGGGTAGGTAAACAAAATAAAACAAAAGAAATAAAGTTTTTTAAATATAAAAACAATAATCAATTAGAGGATATAATGAAAGACCCTATTTACATTGTAACTGAAAAAGTAAATTAAATTTAAAAGAAATATGGAAGTTCCAATTAAAGAAAAACTTAAAATCTACTGAGAGATACCAGAAAGAATAAGGACAACGGAAAGGCATGTTCTGCTTTTCAGAAGAAAAACCCAACATCATAATCATGTGAACTTTCCTTACTTTAATGCAATCTCAGTAAAAATACATAAGACTTTTTTTGAGACCAATTAAGATGCCTCTCAAGTTAATATGAAAAATAACTGGGCAAGAACAGCCAGGACAATTATAAAAAGAAGAGCAGGGAACCAACCCAGATATTAAAACATATTACAAAGTCATAACAATTTAGACAGTGCCATGTTGGCATATGATAGGCAGCTCAGTGGAACGGAGTACAAAGTCTTGAAATAGACCCCAAAACTTATATATGACAGTCTATGATATTTATTGTTGTTTGGTATATGATAAAGGTGTGTTTCAAATCAGAGGAGGAAAGAATGGATTATTTAGTCAATGGCATTGGGACAAACTGGGTGACTCTCTGGAAAGAAACTAAGTTGGATCCATAATTCATACCTTATATCAAAATAAATTTCAGGTGGGTCGAAGATTTAAATATAAGAGGTAAAGAGAAGTAGAAGAAAGTATGGAGATATTTTCATCTTGGAGGAGGGAAATAATTTCTAAGCATGATATGAAACCCAGAAGGCTTAAAAGAAAAGTTTGATAAATTGAACTATATAAAAATAAAAAAGTTCAGTATGACAAAATTTACCACAAGGAAAGTCAAAATTCAGACAACAAATTGGAGAGAAGTTTACAATTCTTATCACACATGAAAGTTTTATTTTCCTGTTATAGTAAAGAGCTTTGGGCCTGCCCCGTGGCTTAGGGGTTAAGTGCGCGCGCTCTGCTACTGGCGCGCACCGACACACCGCTTCTCCGGCCATGCTGAGGCCGCGTCCCACATACAGCAACTAGAAGGATGTGCAACTATGACATACAACTATCTACTGGGGCTTTGGGGGACAAAAAGGAGGAGGATTGGCAATAGATGTTAGCTCAGAGCCGGTCTTCCTCAGCAAAAAGAGGAGGATTAGCACGGATGTTAGCTCAGGGCTGATCTTTCTCATAAAAAAAAAAAAAAAAGCTTCAACAAAACAATAAGAAAAATACCAACAACCAAAAAAGGATGTGAACTGTTGAAGGAAAGCACAAAAGGCTCTTAAATATACGAAAAGATACACAATCTCACACATAATAGGAAAATGCAAAAAGAAAAGGAAAACTATAAAGAAATAACATTGTACAGGTCAATTTGGCAAATCTCGTGTTTGCTAACATATTGTGTAGGTGAAAGTGAGGGAAAAATAAACATTACTACACATACTAAATGGAGTTTAAATTGGCACAATGACTGAAGGGCAATTTGGCAATGTCTATCAAGATTATAGATATATTTCCACCCAGCAGTTCATTTCTAGGAATCTAGCCAACAACTAGCTGAAACCAGTGGCCAGGTAGCCATTAATGATTATTCTTAAAAGTCATGTAGATAAGCAATAATATCAGACTTCCACTAGTTTCCTTAGAGATAACATCTCTGATACTTTGCTCACCATGGTAACGGGTGCTTAAGTTGTTTTTCAGGAACCCAGTCAACCCCTTGTCCAGTTAATGCCGGTTGAGACCATTGACTCCTCAACTGTGCTTGTGCGAATGCCCAACAGCTGATGCTTTGATGTCAGGGGGCCGAAAACTCCACCTTCAGATCATGCTAACGCCACCATTTTGTGAACGTGTGTCCCATGAAAAGCCAGGAAGCTTGACCATGCTTGTGCACATCATCTATTACCCCACTTCTCCTTACCTCCAATCGTCTATCCCCACACTTCAGACCACCCTGGCCCTTTATACCATAATTAGCCCCAATCCCCATTTTCAGGGAGGCGGATGTGAGACTTGTTCTCTCTTCTCCTCGCTTGGTTGCCTCACGAATAAACCCTTTCTTTGCTGCAAAACTCGTCATCTCAGTGATTGGCATACTGTGCAGCGGACAAAACCAGCCTGGTTCGGTAACATAGCTCTCCTATGGGCAAATGGCATATGTGCGAAGTTATTAATTGTAATATTATCTGTAATTGCACAAGACTGGAAACGATCTAAATGTTCAGCAGTAGAAGTTTGGTTAAATGAACTATGGTATATTCATACAATGGAAAATATCATGCAGCTATTAAAAAAAAATGTAGTGGCTTGGACTGTCTTCCAAGACAGAGTATGGCAAGGTGCAGAACTATTTGTGTGAAAAAAGGAAGGAAACTAATCTAAATATATCCATTTTTGCTTGTTTATGCCTAAAATATTTCTGAAAGGATACCCAAGAATTTTAGCTTGGTTTGTGATAACAAAATATCATAGACTAGGTGGCTTAAATAACAGAAATTTATTTTCTCACAGTTCTGGAGGCTGGAAGTCTGGGATCAGGGTGTCAGCATGGTGAGAGCTCTCTCCACGGCTTGAAGATGGCTGTCTTCATGCTGTGTCTTCACATGGTGGAGAGAGAGCAAGCTCTCTGGTGTCTCTTCTTATAAGGGCACTGATCTCATTATGAGGGCCCCACCCTCATGACCTCATTGAAACCTAATTACCTCCCAAGAGCTCCATTTCTAAATGTTATCACATTGGGGGTTAGGGCTTCAACATATGAATTCAACCCACAGCACTAAGTAATTGATAATAGCAGTTGCCTCTGGGCCCAGGGAGGGAAACAAGAGCTAGGGGATAGAACTGTAAATGTTATTTTTCACTGTTTGCTCTTTATACCTCCATAGTTCTCCAATTCTCCAACACCAACTGGGTGTCCAACAATTCAATTCAATTCTGACACCATCTACCTGGAGTTAGCATCAGATCCCACAAGGTTAAAGGGCTCAGTCCCACAAGACTGCCCCCACTTCAGATGCCAGTCACGAGTCCTGCGCCACCCATACTTCTGACCAACCAGCTATGAATTGGGGGTTTCCATGACCCCTTCCTCAGGTTCGATAATTTGCTAAAATGGCTCACAGAACTCAGGAAAACATTCACTGGTTTATTATAAAGTATGCAAATAAACAGCCAGATGAAGAGGTATATAGGCGAGGTCCAGAAGGGTCCTGAGTGCAAGAGCATCTGTCCCTGTAGAGTTGTCGTGCACTACTCTCCCAGCACGTGGATGTGTTCACCAACATGGAAGCTCTCCAAATTGTGTTTAGGGATTTTTATGGAGGTTTCATTACATAGGCAGAGTTCATCAAATCATTGGCCATTGGTGATTGAACTCAATTCCAACCCCCCCTCTCCCCAGAGCTTGGGGAGGCGGGCTGAAAGTTCCAACTCTCTAATCAAGGCTTGGTCTTTCTGGAGACCAGCCCCTATCCTGAAGCTATCTGGAGGCCCAACAATAGTCATTGCATTAGCATAAACTCAGATATGGTTGGAAGGGGCTTGTCATGAATAGCAAAAGACAGACTCCTCACTCAGGAAATTCCAGGGGTTTTAGGAGCTCTGTGTGAAGAAGTGGGTGGGAGGGGGACTCAAAGACCAAATATATATTTCGTATAATATTGCAGTACCTTTTGAATTTTGAACTATGTACACACACACACACACACACACACACACACACACAGGCAAGTATTAAAATATTGGAGGGGGGGAATGCTCAGAAAGCCTGAGGTGCCCAAATTCACATAACTTGCTAGGGTGAGAGCTGGGCCTCAGGTTTCCTCATGTCTATTTGAAGATTCTTTCCAATGCGTCAGGATTAATTTTTCATCTCTCTGAAGATGTTTACTGCCTTTGTGACTTCAGGGGGTCTGAGCATTCTAGTTTTCATATTTAAAAAAGGTGAATCCTCCAGACTTTGGTGCATGGGGCACTTGTGGGAGATCAACATTAATGTGTCTTTTCTCCAATAATCAATGCAAGACATAGTATATAGAAAGACAACCATTTATATCACGCAAATTGGGAAAGACTTGGAAACTGTCCCATCCAGAATACCTCTCTACTGGTCTGCTCAAAGACCTGAAAGAAATGCCACTACTGTGTACATCTTAAGTGAAATGCAAATATTTCTAGAAGAGATACTCTGACACTCTCAACAACCATTATTAACTCCTAAAAAAATAAATTTATTAGATTCCTACTTCCAGGTCAGATTCCAAGAGCAAGCTCCTACAGGACTGGGTCTAGGGATGGTAACTTGCAATAAAAAAGAAGCATCTGAGGATCAGTTTTATCATCTGTAAAATGAGTGGGCTGGACCAGTGTGTCCTCATATTTCCTTCCTTTAGGGCTGTGCTCTGGCTAAAAGGTTTTTCAAATACCTTATCTCACGTGGCAAACCTGCGACCGGTGGGAAGGGCAGGGGGTATTGTTTTTCTTGTCAGATGAGGAAACTGAGGCTCAAAAGGTTTGAGTCTCTTGCCCAAGATCAGCAGCTGAGGAGCCTGTTTAGCACGGTCACTTAATTCCAAGCTCAGTGACTTTTCCACTACGTCATACTCATTCCTCATCTATTGAGCACCTACTACAGGGTATGGTGCTGAGGATGCAAAATTGAAAAGATGAGGCTCTGTTCTCTTGGGGCTGGCAGCCATTGGAGAAGATGAGTACTCAGAGAGCTGCATGGTCAGTTCTCCGCTGGAGAGAGAGATGGAGGCAAGAAGACAGAGTTGGGAGAGGGGATGAGGGCAAGCTTCACAAGAGAGGCACATCACTGAAGCTGAACTAGGAAGGACGAGTGAGTGTTTCGTATAAGGAAAGGGACTGCCAGTGCTCTCAAGAGAAACGACTTCCTTCCTAAAACGGGACACCTAGGGTGCTATGTCAGTTGTCTGCAACAGACTGGCGGAGAGAAACTTTCGGGGTCTTTCACTCCCTTTTGGATAACATTATTTGCCATTGTCTTATTCAGGTTTGCGCCAGACTATTGGGGCCACAGGCTCCTAACCAGCTCTGCCATCGCCTCTGTGGTCTTTATTCAAAGGGTTATATGATGGAAGAAGATGGAAAGTTGTGGACAGTAACAGGCCATGCCATAACTTTTTTTTTTTTTTAAGATTGGCCCTGAGCTAACATTTGTTGCCAATCTTCCTCTTTTTTTTTCCTTTTTTCTCCCCAAAGCCCCAGCACATAGTTGTATATCCTAGTTGTACATCCTTCTGGTTCTTCTATGTGGGACGCTGCCTCAGCATGGCTTGATGAGCAGTGAATATGTCTGCGACCAGGATCCGAACCGGCAAAGCCCAGGCCGCCGAAGCAGAGCACAAGAACTTAACTGCTATGCCACTGTGCCTGCCCCCCATGCCGTAGCTTCTTTGGTTGTTTTAGACTTAGTTTCACTTCCCATATTACAGACCAGGGGACTGGAATCCCTCTTGAAGTTTTCACAAGACTCGGTAACACACTCAAGTTACAGGAGTGAAAGACAGGGCAAATTTCCATCATTGCTGAAAAAAAGAAATTCATCACAGAGACTGCCTGGGCGAGTCGTTGCTGTGGGGGAGGGCCCCCAGGAACAGAGACGGGTTGCGTCCAGACAGTTTTGGTGCACCTCATTCTGCAACTCTCCTCGTAGCATCCTGACCTCGTCAGAAACACACTTGGGAAGCAGAACTAGGAAAATCTCTCTTTGCTTCCTCAGACTTTCTTCTTGTTTTTTGACCACCTTGGCCAGTATCACTGCGACGTGCAGCCGCTTCCGAGGCGCCAGCTGTTCTCCTTCAGCTCACTCACAGACCTGTAAACACACACACAGACACGCACACACAGACACACACACACACTTCACACCTCTCTCCTGAAGCGGATGAAATCCATCTTCTGCTACACTCTTTACATTTCTAACACGGATATATTATAACATTCAAGGTTCCTAGCCAAAACTTTTATTCATTGCGTGCTCTTAAAAGAGACTTACAGCAGTTATTCCAAATTTTTTGTACATTCTGCAAATCCCCTGTTTGTTTTTCTTTTATGCTAAGAGGGAAAACATTTTATTCACCTGACTCTTTCTTAACATATTGCATTTGTTTGTGAACCAATCCTGTTAAAGCGGCTCCCAGTGGAGCCCTCGTTGGGTGATCAAGAGAGCTGCACCAGGGAAAGACTGCTGTCTGGGATGAGAGAAACTTGCATCATTCCAGAAAGAGAGTGGGGAGGAGGGGGAAGATGACAAGAGGGAGGAAAGAGAGGAGCCTCTGTGGCCAGGCCACCATCCTCTCAGTCACCCGGGCTTGCGACCTCAGGGACTCCTCACCTCTTCACGTCTATATGCCCTCCCCAGGCAGCCAGTTGCCAAAGCCTGCCATTCTTCCTTCTCTGCCATTTGAGTAGGAATCCCCTTCATTCTGTTCCTGCTGTCATCTCTTTAACCTGGATCCTGAACACTGAACTCCAAATATATCAGCCTCCCCGCTGACGGTCCTACCGCCAACTTCTCCACCCTCCTCCACCCTCTGTCACACCCTCATTAGCAGACTAATCTTCCTAAGACATACTTTGTTCACCACATTGGACAAAGCCTTCAGTGGCTGCCCACCGCCCATTACCTAAAGCTAGATAGTTGTCGCCTAGAATTCAAGGCTTCGAGCACTGTGGCCCTAACTTACTCTTCTTGGCCTATCTCCATAGCGTTAGCTTTTATTAAACACTTACCATGGCCAGGCATGCTGTTAAAAGCTTCTAAATGTTATTTATCCATCCAGAATCCCTTTCCAGGAAAGGTGTATGTCCCCCACTTCCTGAGGTCCTGTTGGGCTGCCCTTGATGAGAGCTGAACACGTGATGCAGGCTAGCCAATCAGAGCATTCTACTCTCCCCCAGCTTTTTGAAATTTGACTTCTAGAGGTGGGAGAGGGTGCGTTTCTCTCTTCTTCTGGGGTGGAAATCTACACAGAGAAGCAGAGAAAAGCAGAGAAGGAATGAAGAATAAGAGAGAAAGGGAAACCTGATGACACTGCTTGTCCTTCTGGATCCCACCACGCATGCAGCCAGGTATACCTCTGGACTTTTCCCATAGTGAGTCAAAAAAGTCCCTTCCTTACTTGAGCTTGTTTGAGTTAGGTTTGCTGTTATCTGCAACTGAAACGGTGACTAGAGCACTTTACACGGCTCAGCTCATTTGATCCTCGCTACCGCCTGGTGAGGTAGGACTATTACCTTCAACCATTTTGGTGGGGAAGCGACACCTGTGAGATGTGACTTGCCTGAGGTCTCACAGTTTTTAAGCGGGGGAGGATAGAATTTACAAGCAAGCAGTCCGAACATAAGCTTAACGCTGCCTTCCAAGGCTGTTCAGGAAATGCCCCCAGTAGTTCCTATGTGCCAGGCGCGAGGCTGAGTGCAACCCACGCCTGCTCTTGTCCTGTCTGATGCTCTATTCCCACTGTCTTCATTAATGTGACTTTACTGTTCCAGCAAACTCTTGTCAAGGAAAAGAAAAGTTGCAGACATCTTATCGTTCATTTCAGGAGCTTCCCAAATGCATTTAAATGAACATCAAATTCTAACTTTTCAATAGAAAGCATGTTTACTCCCCAGGAACGTTTGAACCCCTTGCTTCAAAATCCTTACCTTTCTGTGTTCTCCAATCCTAAACTCTCATATCAGGATCCTTTTCCAATCCCAATCAAGCTCTCCATGGAAAGGCTTGCCAGAAACCAGACTCCAAGACCTCGCCTGCCTTTGCCCTCCCCTCTGTGAGCGCCACTGAGACTCTGGCAAGGCTGTGCTCTCCCTTATGTGGTACTGCTTGGCTTTGTCCAGTAGTTTTGGTGGTATTTTCTAGGTTCCATTACCGGAGAATCTGCTCAATCAAGAGAGAATGTAGGGCAAGAAGAGAAGAAGGGCAAGGATAAGAAATGCCAAGGACATCATCATTTAAAGGCAGCGGAGGAGCACAGGTATTTTTCTGACAAAGAATCTGATGTTATCATAAATTCCATTTAGAGGCATTGACCCTGGGAAGTAGGGCTTGAGAGAGGGTGAGGAGGTAATCTGAACCCAGAGCCTTCGGGTGGGTAGGACACAGTGTATGGTGGGGGTGGGAGTGGGGGTGGCACTTAGAGACCAGCCCCAGCCTGGAGCACTAGGGAGCAGAGGTGATCTGGTTCCTTGAGTTGGAGGGAAGTTGGTAGGGGAAGTGAGAGGGTGCCAACACAAATTTTACTCTAGAATTTTCCTTCAGGCAGGCTCTGCCTGGGTTCTCCTGAGGAAGGACTTTGGCTTGGCAGAATGTGGCAGCCTGTCTGGGCCACGGGGAGGACGCGATGGGACAGAGCCTGTGAGAAGGGGCGTGCAAACCTCTTCTGGCAGGAACTTTGTGGGCTGCCCCCTTTTGGCACCACACCAAATCTCCTTCTTGCTTTGTTGATGATTTCTTAGCCATGGCCAGACAATCTGTTCTCATACATTTATAACTATTCTTATAATCTGAAGCATACTTAGCATTTTGTAAGTATAGTTATGGGTCCCTCTTTGCCCATCAATTAACTTAACCATCATTTGCTCTCTGCTTTCTCTTCAATTTGTGGATACCTTGTAGGGACCTAGATGTGGTTACAAGGAGACTTTGAACAGACAGGCTGGGATGAGGGTTGAGACCTAGAGACTGGCTGTGGGGCCACAGGACATCAGAATATTTACTCACATGCCAAGATCCTAAGTCCCCCAATTTAACAACTTCTCCTTCTAGATTCAGAGGGATGCACAAACATTGTTTTCTCTTAGGTCCCTGTGTTTCTCCCCTCCCTATCTCTCCATACCCCTTCCACTGACTGGTAGAAACACATCTGCCTTGTATTTGTTAAAATGAGCTCGTCGGATTTCTAAGAGGGCAAGTGCATTGTTAGCAGGCTCCTCTTTAGGAAATCCCAAGACTTGGTTGAGTGGTGGATAGGGTTCCAGCCAGGGCCTTAGTCTTCTTCCATTCATGTGTGGAGAAACTGGTGCCCTTAGGAAATTGCTTAAATTTTGTTTCATTATTCCCTATGTTTGGATTATGTCCATTCATTCATTCAACACATACGTATTGAGCACCTACTATATGTCAAAGTCCCTGCCCTCATGGAGCTTATATTCTATAGTAGTGATGTCAAATTATATCTATCTATCTTATCTATCATCTATCTATTTATCTATCTATATATCTAATCTGTCATCTATCTTTCTGTCTGTCTATCTATCTATCTCAGGTTGAAGAAAAATAAAATAGGGTAGCATGTTGATAAAGGGCTACAGAGTGATGAGGACTGATATTTGAGGAGGAACAGAGAAATCTTCTCAGAAAAGGCAACGTTTGAACAGTGACTTGACTGATGTAAGGAAATGAGCCATGTTGCTCCTTGGGGACAGAAGTCTCTGGTAGAAGAAACTGAACTTGTAGTAACAGAGAGTAGATTGGTGGTTGTCAGGGGCAGAGGGTGAAGTGGAGAAGATGGGTGAGGGTGGTCAAAGGTCACAAGCTTCCAGTTATAAGACCAATATATTATGGGGATCTAATGTACAGCATGGTGACTACAGTTAACAATACTGTATTATATACTTGAAAGTTGATAGGAGACTAGATCTTAAAAGTTCTCACCACAAAAGCAAAAAAAAACTATGTGAGGTGATGGATGTGTTAACTAACTTTATTGTGGTAATAATTTCATAATATATACATATATCAAATCATCACATTGTACACCTTAAACTGACACAGCGTTATATGTCAATTATATCTCAATAAATCTGGGGAAAAAAGTTACAGGAAAAGTTCCAGACTGCGGATGGGGTGACTTGTTTGGTTTTATTGTTGTGGTTGTTTTCTTTGGGGGGGACATATTTTTAAGTTGAAAAATAAACAGAAAGTCAAAGTGGAAAAATAAAAGAAGTTGCAGGTAGAGGGAATTACAAGTATCAAGTGTGGGGCCCGGAGTGTGCTAGAGGATGAGTGAGGAGGCCAGTGTGGCTGAAGTGGGGTAGTGGTTGAGACAGAGGTAGGAGATGAGTCCGAGAAGCAGCCAGGGTTATGTAAGGACTCTCAGTTTTATTCTGTGTGATAGGAGGCTGCTGAGCAGGGAGTGTCTTGCCCTGAATTATATTTTTAAGGAGCACTTGCCTGCTGTATGGGGTAAGAGAGGAAGCAAGGAGCCCGGTTAGGAGGATGTTGCATAATCCAGGCAAGAGATGATGGTTTGGACGAGAAGTTTAGCAGTGGGAGTAGAAAGAAGTGTTCAGAATCAGGCTCCATCATAAAGACAGAGCAACTGGAATTTTCTGATGGAAAAGGATGTTGGGTGTGACAACAAGAGAGGGGTAAAAGAAGACACCAAGGGTTTTGGCCTATGCTACTGGGTGCAAGTGGTGCTATTTACTGAGATGGGAAGTCCTGGAGAGGAGCAGGGTTGAAGGTGGCCATGGTGAGTGTGAGGTAGCTTTTAGACAGGTGACGGAGGCCTGGAGAAGTGGTGGTATTAACAAGTCTGGAGTGCCGGGGTGAGGTCAGCTTAGGCGTATAAACCCAGGAGTCATTACGTATGTTTTGAAAGCCATAGGACTAGATCATGAGTTGGCAAAATTTTTTTCTATAAAGGGCCAGATAGTAAATATTTTAGGCTTTCTGGGCCATGCAGTCTGTCACAACTACTCAAGTCTGCCATTGTAGTATGAAAGCAGCCATAGATAGTATACAAATGAATGAGCATGACTGTGTTCTAGTAAAACTTTATTTGCAAAAGCAGGTGGCAGGCCAGATTTGGCCCATGGACTGTAGTTTGCCAACTCTTGGGGTACGTGATGCTGCTGAGGGAGAGTGTAAAAAGAGAAGAGAAGAGCTCAGAGCCCTGGGGCACTCCAACATTTAGAGAAAAGGGGAAGAGGAGGAGGATCTAAGAGACTGAGATACAGCAAGCAGCGAGGTAAGAGGAAAATCAAGAGACTGGGGTGGCACAGAAGCCAAGGAAGACATTTCAAGAAGGACAAACCAACATGTGGTGCCAGTAAACACCGTGAAAGACTTTGAAATGAGCCAAAAAAAAAAAAAAAATTAGAATGTCTGTATAGTATTCTCTTTAGGGTTATCTTTATTTTTCATTGTCTTTGAGCTATTTTACAATTTTGTAAGTTGTAGGAAATTGATAATAATGCAAATGATTGTTGTCCATAGAAACGCGTTGTGGAATGCAATTGATTGCATTGGTGGCATTGGTGAAATGCCACTGCTCTGTGGATAGACTGGTTCTACATCTATTTGTAAATTCGTACTGGCATTCCTTATTGCTTTTATATGTTGGCTTCATTGAATTCTTCTTTGAACTCCTTGCAACATCTTATTAGTTTCCTCATTAGTTAATGAGTAAAATAAAATGATTGAAGCGTTCATTTTATATTTGCACATCAGTAATGATTTTAACTTTTAAAATAATTATTCTTTAACAGTGGAGATTGAGTAAATTAAAGATAGAAAATTGACCATTGAATTTGGCAACATGGAGATCGTGGTGACTTTGATAAGAGCTATTTTGGAGTAGTAGTAGTAAAAGATTGGTTGGAGCAGATTGTATAAAACTATAATAATTAAGACACATGGGCACAGGGAAAAATAAATAGACCAATGGTACAGATTTAGAAAGCCCAGAACAAACCTACACATAAGTAGAAACTTTATAGATGACAGAGGTGACAATGCAGAGAAAAGGATAGAGTATTCAATAAATAGTACTAGGACAATTTTTTTACCTATGGAAAAAACCAAAACTGGATCTCTACCTCAAACCAAACAATCTGTTTCAGTGGATTTAAGATCTAAATAAGAAAACCCAAAGGCTAAGTTTTTGGAAGAAAATAGGCTATTTTTGTGACCTCATGGTAAAGGAGGTATCTTTTTAAAACAAGATACAAAATCACAAACTATAAAGGAAAATATTTATGAATTGACTTTATTAAAATAAAAATACCACTTCTGATCACCAAAAAACACCATAAAGAGATTGAAAATACAATTGCTCATAACACTTAACTGACATAGGATAGGTATCTAGAATATGAGGAGAAGACTTACAAATCAACATAAACAAAAAGAACCTAATAGAAAAATGTGCAAAAATATGAACAGGAAATTTTCATAAGAGGAAATCCAAATGACCAACCAACATATGAAAAGATGTACAATCTTGATACTAATTAGAGAAATGCAGATTAAAACTCCAATGTAATACCATTTCACATCTTTGAAACTGACTAATGTTTCAGTCTGATGATCCAAGTGTTGGCAAAGGTGTGGGGAAATTAGAACTTTTATACTCTGCTGGCTGGGAGGCAAATTGGTACAACCACTTTAGAGAGCAATTTGGCAATATTTAATAAAGTTCATATGTATACTGTACAACATAGCAACTCCATTCTTAGGTATATACCTTAGAAAAACTCCAATATATATGGATAGGGACTGTTTATAGCAGTATTGCTGTAGTAAAATTCTGAATACAATCTGCATATCCATCAATTACAAAATGGTTAAGTAAATTGTGGTGTGTTGGAATAAAGGAATACTATGTAGCAATGAAAAAGATGAGCTAGAGCTACGTGGATCAATATAGATGAATTTCACAAACAAATATTCAGGGGAAAAACCAAGTTGCAGAATACATGCACATACCTAGTTTTTAGTTTATAAGTCTTGCACATTTTTTGTTAGATTTATCCCTAAGTATTCATATTTTTAGTGATATTAGAAATGATATTTGAAAGAATTTCAATGTCCAGTTGAAATTGCTGCTATATACAAATACAATTGATTGTTGTGTATTAATTTTGTCAAGCAACTTTGCTAAAGTAGTTTATTCTAGTAGCTTTTTTTTTTGTAGACTCCATCAGATTTTCTACATAGATGACCATATCATCTGTGAATAAAGACAGTTTTATTTCTTACTGTCCAATCTGGAGGCATTTTTTTCTTTTTTCTTGCCTAATGCTCTGGTTAAAACCCCCACTACAAAGGTGAATAGAAGCAGTGAGAGTGGACATTATTCTCTTGTTCCTAATCCTAGGGAGAAAGTATTCAGTCTTTTGCCATTAAATATACTGTTAGCTATGGGTTTTTCGTTGATGCCCTTTATCAGACTGAGGAAATTCCCTTCTGTGATATTGTGATATAATAAGAAATACGTATTTGGTCTTCATTCCCAGTTCCTGGCACAGAGCTCCTAAAACCCTTGTAATTTCCTGAGTGACAGGGTTGATAGGAAAATCTTTTGTCATCATATTTGGTCCTAGTCCCCAGTTCCTGACACGAGAGCTTCTGAGACCGCTGGAATCTCCAAAGTGACAAGAGTATCTTTTTGGTATGCTAATGAGATGACTGTTGGCTGGGGGCCCCTTGGTGTCTTCAGAATGGGGGTTGGTTTCCAGAAAGAACAAGGCATGATTAGAGGGTCGGAACTTTCAGCTCTGTACCCTGACCTCCAGAGAGGGGAAAATGGCTGGAGACTGAGTTAATTGCCAATGGCCAATGATTTAATTAGTCATGGCTATGTAATGAAACCTTCATAAAAACCCCTAAACTATGGGGTTGGGAGAGCTTCTGGGTTGGTGAACACATCGATGTGCTGGGAAGGTGGCACGCTGAGAGAGGGCATGGAAGGTCCATGCTCCTTCCCCCATACCTTGTCCTGTGTACCTCTTCATCTGGCTATTCATCTGTATTCTTTATAATATCCTTTATAATAAACTGGTAAACGTAAGTAAAGTGTTTTCCTGAGTTCTGTGAGCTGTTCTAGCAAATTACTGAACCTGAGGAGGGGGTGGTGGGAAGCCCTGATTTATAGTCAGTTGATGAGAAGTGTGGGAGGCCTGGGACCTGTGATTGACTTCTGAAGTAGGGGACAGTCTTGCGGGACTGAGCCCTTAACTTGTGGGATCTGATACTAATTCCAAGTAGTTAGTGTCAGAATTGAATCAAATTGTAGGTCACCCAGCTGATGTTCGGAGAGCTGGAGAATTGGTTGTTGCTGTGAGGAAAAACTCCATACATTTGATATTAGAAGTGTTCTATGGGTAGAAACAGATCATAGACCCTTCTATTCCTAGTTTGCTGAGTGTTTTATTATGAAAGGATGTTAGATTTTTGTCAAATGCCTTTTATGCATCTATTGAGATGATCCTATGAGTTTTCTTTTTTAGTTTGTTAATATGGTGAATTATATTGTTGATTTTCAAATGTTAAACCACTCTTGCTTTCCTGGGATAAATCTCACTCGGTCAGGATGTATTGTCCTTTTTATATAAAGATGCATTCACTTTGCTAAAATTTTCAGAATTTTTGTGTCCATGTTCATGAGGTGTATTAGTCTGTAGTTTCCTTATGTCATTGCCTGAACATTTTGGTATCAGGGTAATGCTGAGAATGAATTGGGAAATATTCCCTACTCGTCGGTTTTCTTGAAGTGTTTGTGCAGAATCAGTATTATTTCTTCCTTAAATACTCGGGCCTGGGGTTTTCTTGTGGAAAAGTTTTTAACTACACATCTAATTTCTTTAATAGATATAGGGCTATTCTGGTTATCTATTTTTTTCTTGAGTGGGTATTGGTAGTTTGTGTTTTTCAAGGAATTTTCTGGTGTAATTAGAATAGCAGATAAAAGTTCAATTTTCTCCATATGTTTTCCAGGTATCTCTCCCTTTGGTGCTTTGAAGCATTATAGGGTCTTGCCTTGTCCCTGGGGCCCCCACCCCTTTCCTCCTAGGGTCAGCTCTTGGTGAAACTGCTCCTCACTAACCTCCCCCCCACCCCCCAGGCAATTTGTACTTCTCTAGGATTTCCCACCTTAAGTCTCTCTAGTTAGCAGGAATCTACCTAATTAAAAAAAATCCACTCCAAATTATTTAGTGGATTAATCATTCCAGGAGTATTTGCATGTCAAAAGAAAACGTCTAGAATGGACTATACACAGCAAAAATGAGTAAATCTTCAATGGTGCTATTTCAGGCTCTGACAAGTAGGTGAGGGAAGTACATTGGAAGGCGGGCTTTCCTCTTTTTCAAATCCTATTCAAGTACGAGTTTGTAGTTGTTATCGTTCTGCTTCAGTCTCTACCCAGGGAGTTCCTTTGCCCTTTGGTTAACGTAACATCTTTAACACAGCCCCGCGCGATCCTGCCACTTCTCAGGGTCCTCAGAAGCCATTTATGCTCTGCTCTGGTAGACAGACCCCCGTCGTGGCTCTCAAATCGTTGGACTCTGAGAAAGCGATATTTGTGCTTGTCAAAGAGTGGAGTCCAGTAACGTACACATAAAACCAAGTACTTCAGCACGAAAGTTTGAGCGGCATGGTTGTTGTACGGCGTGTCATCCTGCAGTTCTTGCGGCCCGCAGACCGAATCTGGACCTCTGCATTCCCGCCTTGCGCTGTCGGGTGACCAACCATCCCGAGGCGCCGGGAGTGGCGCGGGAAGTGGCGACCACGCGGACATGGTGAGTGTCAAGAGTGGGACGGGGCGGCGGGGAGGGCGCGGGAAGTGGCGGGGCTGGGGGTGAGGGCACCGGGGCTGCGGGGGCACAGCGCGCTGGGGAAGCGGCCGCGTTGGCGGGGAGAAGACAGAGGCTGCTGGGGAGGGGAGGAGGGACTGGGCAACCGAGGGAGGATCAGAGCCGGCCCGCGCGCGTCCCGAGCACTTGGACGGTCAGGGGACGCGGAGGCCGGGGCGGGCCCGGGGGGCGCGGCGGGCCGGGGCGGGGAGGGGCGGGGCCGGGCGCGGTGCCCGCAGCCCCGGGCGCGCGGCGAGCTCGGCGCGTCCCGCTTCGGAGCGCAGAGCACGGCCGCACCATGGGGTCTCACAACGTGGAGCCGATTTTTGACCAAGTGGGGCACTTCAGCAGGTAGGGAGGGTGGGGAGGGGGGTGGGGAGGGGGGTGGGGAGGGGGGTGGGGAGGGGGGACGGCGTAGGGAGAGCTGGCGCCACGTGGGCGGAGGCGCCGGGGGTCTGTTTCACTGCCTTGAAGCGGGCTTCTTGCCCTGTGCTCGCGATCCGAAAACGTCTCCACCCCTCCTTCCCGGGGGAGTCGGGAGACTCGCCACCACACTCGGGGCCCGGAGCTGGGCTTGTCCTCTCGGACTCTGGCGGCGGGACCTCCGCACAGCCTGCAGAGGGGCGCTGGGGCTCGCTTCGGGAGGGTGGGCGGTGGGTGCGAGGTCCCCCCGCCCGGCGCGCCCGCTGCCCGGCAGGTGGGACCCGGGGCGCGCCCTCTGGGAGTCCCGGGGCCCGGCTGGAGAGGCCGGGTCACACGAGTAGAGGAGCGCCTGTTCCTGGCGCTCGGTTCCCTAATCCAACAAACCGTCTCCTCTTTCACTTCCCCAGACGCCTGCTGTGCTGTCGCGCCCCGCCCCGCCGCAGGGTCTCTCTCAGTGCCTGGCAGGTATTGTCCCAGGGCAAACGGTAGTCAGAGTTTGTTGCCGTTTATAGAAAGCTAATCTGTGCCAGGTACACTGCCGGGTGGTTACACACACCGCTTCATTCGATGCTCAGGGGATCTTGCCAAGTAGGTGTTCGAATCCTTATTTTAATGACTGGGAAACTGAGGCTGGTAGGGCCAAAGAGCCACAGCTACCGCATGGTGGGACCTAGGTTTAACCTTTGTACACCTGGAACCCTCTTTTCATTTGTCAAATTAATTAAAAAAATTTTTTTAATGTATTCATTCGCTCATTCATTCATGGAGAAGTGCTCCTCTGTCTAACCCAGAACGTTCTGGGAGGAGAGGCAGCTGGGTGAGCGGCCATACAGCGTGCCACCGATCAGAGATTTGGAGCTCTAAGTCTGAACCCCGGCTTACCCCTAATGTGCTTCTGGGAATCTTGTGTCTCCGTTTCCTATCCACAAAATGAGAACCGTCATAATTCCTGCCTTCTGTGCCTCCCAGGTGCAGGGATGATGTGGTGCTGCTCTCCTGGGTGGGAGCTTGCACAAATGTTGGTTATGATTCCCAGCCTCGCAAAGAGGAAGCAGTTGACCAGGCGGGGGAGGGCGGGAGGCCCCAGCGCCCCCCTGCTTGCTCCTGATACCCACATTACTGAACGCCAGTCCTCCCTGCCTCGGTCCTAAGCTCTTCGTACATGTTACCTTCTTTAATCTACAGCTTTATGAGATTGGCAATATCACTCTCATTTTACGTAGGAGAAAACCGGGGCTTGTGGCTCAGTCACAAATCTAGTAAGAGCAGAGCAGAATTGGATGTCACTGGATGTCCATCGGCCACGCTCTCAACGATGATGCTCCCCTGAGCACAATTAGGTACCAACCCCGGCACTCGGTCAGGCCTTTTACGTATTATTTCATTTATCCTTCTTGAAGTGCAATAGCATGGGGATTACAAGATCAGCTCCGGGGTTAGATGTCTGAGCTCCAGTCCTGGCTCTACCATGTGTTAACTAGATGGTCTGGAGCATTTCACTTACCACTTCCTCATCTGTAAAATGGGGATGATAATAGTACCACAAATGCCTGTTGTAAGGACTCCACAAGCCTCTCATTTCATCCTCACAGTAACCCTGTGAGGTAGGAGGTACTAATACCATTCTTTCCCTGTGTATTTTAGGATTAACCAAGGTAATTGTGTTAGCTGGTGTTTGGCTAAGGTGCTGTAACAAAGAGATCCCTCATTTGGAAGTTTGTCCTCTCTAGTAACCTTCCAGGGCAGGTTCTGTTCCAGGGGGTCATCCAGGGACCCAGACAGCTCCGCCATCCGCAGTGTGGGGCTCCCTCTCTGCACCAGGGGCAGCTGCTCCCGTCGTCTTCACCCACACGGTCAAATGTAGCTCACCACGGAGGAAGAAGGGGAGAATGGATTTTGGGAGACAACTCTTAGCCAGACACCATAATGTATTCAAAAGTCTTATCATTCAGTAAGTTCTCCATATATCATGGGTGTTATTGTTGCCTGGGTCCCCATCCTGGTGGGAAGGGTTGATTGTGAAAGCAGCTTGCAGGAAGGAAAAGGGTCACAAGCCAGTGCTTACTGCAGAAGGCGAAAACAGTGTGACCGTAACACAGTACCCCACAGTTTCTCTGGTATTTGCTCTAACTGGTCTCTTTATTGTTTGTAAATAGAAAGAGAGGTCATTTCGTATTATTATTTAGTCTTAAGGAAACCTAGTGACAGTGTTAAGTAGAGAACTAACTCTCATTTCTCCTGAGTCATTTCAAGGGTGAGGAAGCACTATCCTAATCACCTTTAAGAGAGGAAAGCAGAACACCTAAGAAGAATTAGAAAGCCTTTCCAGGACTTGTCCTGAAGCCACATTGACGTTCCATAAACTTCATGGCGTAAGCCTGGTGTCAGAGGGAACTGAGGAGACTGATATTCAGGCATCTGTGTTGAAGGGATCTAAGAACCTAGATGTCTGAGTTGTCTTGGGATGAGGGGAGAGATGGTTTAAAATTTCAGAATTGGAATGTGGAGCCTTGTGGCTGACCTACATCCATGGATATAAGGAGTGTTTTTTCTTTTTCTATGTATAAACCTTTTTTGACTCTTCTTCTTCTTCTTTTTTTTTTTTGTGAGGAAGATTAGCCCTGAGCTAACATCTGTTGCCAATCCTCTTCTTTTTGCTGAGGAAGATTGGCCCTGGGCTAACATCCATGCCCATCTTCCTACTTTATATGTGGGACACCTGCCAGAGCATGGCTTGATAAGCGGTGCTTAGGTCTGCGCCTGGGATCCGAACCCGCGAATCCCGGGCCACTGGAGTAGAGCACATGAACTTAACCTCTACACCACTGGGCCAGCCCCTGACTTCTTTTTTGGCTTCACCTTATGCACATCATAAGAGCTAACACTGGTATGCACCTATAAGGTGCCATAGTGCTTTACATGTGTTAACTCTTTCTATTCCCACAACAACCCATTTTTCAGATGAGGAAACTGAGGCACAGAAAGGTTAAGGATCTTGCCCAAGGTCCCAGGTAGTAAGTAACAGAGCCAACATTCAAACTCAGCAGTCTGGCTCTGGAGTCCATGCTCTTACCTGGAATGGGGTATCACTTGTTATGCTTCTTTATACAGAATGACATAAATCTGTGTGAACTAGCAGGGCTTGTTTGGGGACTGCTAAGTGGCTGATTATTTCTGGAGTATATAGCATGAGGATGGGAGAAGGCTGGTGAGAGGTAAGCTTACAATCATCCCCAAGAATATTTTTACATGTCATGCTAAGGGGTTTGGGTATTAGAAAGATCACTTTGCAGAATGGAAGGTGCATTGGAGGAGCAGGAGTCGGGGGCAAGGAGACCAGAGAAGACCCAGGTAAGAGCCCCGGTGGAGATAGTGAGGGTCTGGACTGAAGCAGGGGGAGTGTGAGCAGGGAGGATGGGACAGTTTTAATTGATGGAGTTGAAGGGACCTCCTGGCCCTAAGGCATGAAGGAGAAGTGGAGCCCTAAACTCAGACACAGTTACACTCCAGCTGCGGCAGGCTTGGGGCTTGGATTTTGAGATCAGTTTGAGATGCTAACTTGAGTTCCTTGTGGGAATTCCAGGTCGAGACATCCAGTAGGCATTTGGGTAAACAATGCATTGCGCAGGCAAGATGTCTCCTTGTCGCTGTGGATTGGGTGGCCATCCAGGGCTGAAATTCAGCTGGCAGGCACCGTGTAGACAGCCTGGGTGTGCCTTGGCACGCATTCTAATCGTGCCTCAGCAAGGGCATTGCTGAATACTTTTCTCTCTCCCTGGGTCTTGCAGATATAAAACTCAAATTGATATATTACATATATACAGAAAAATGTGCAGCATAATCTGCAACCTGATGAATCATCATAAAGTGAACACACCATTGTTACCACTACCCAGATCACCCCTTCTCGTGCCCTCTCCCAAGCCCTACCCCATACCTCTCCCCCAATCTCACTACTATCTTCACATCTAGTTTTGCCTGATTCTAAACTTTAGCTCAATGGAGTAAAAAATCTTGTACTCTCTGTCTGGCTTCTTTTGTTCAACATTGTGTTTGTGAGATTCACCCATATTGTGTGTCACAGTAGTTTGTTGATTTTCATTGCTGTATAGTATGTCACGGCAAGAATATTCCACAGTTTATTCATTTACTGTCAACAGACATGTAGATTGTCTCCAGGTTGGGCTTATTAAAAATAGCCTTTCTTGTATATGTGTTTTGGGGTACTCGTGTACGCATTTCTTTGGGTGTGTACTTAGGAGAGGAATTGCTCTGTCGCTGAGCATGCACATGGTCAGCCGCCAAACAGTTTTGCAAAGTGGTTGTAACAAATTACACCCTCACAAGCCATTTATGAGAGTTCCAGTTGCTCCACAACAATTGTTAAATATTTTGAACGTCAAACCTTATATTGGTGTATAGTTAAACCAGAGAATTTGATTTTCTGGACAGTGTTTCTCATCCATATCGGAATCTCCTAGGAAGCTTTTAAAGCTTGTGTAGAGTCCTGGATCCCACCTCAGACCTCTTGAACCACAGTCACTGGCAGGGGTGGAGGGTGGGCAGAGAATACAAATCCTAGCTTCAGAGGCCTGCCAGGGTGGGTGGTCTGTTGGGAGGTGTGTGTCTGAGAGACTAGAGAAGTTGGTAGAATCCCAAGACTGGACACCTGGATGGTGCTGGAGATGGGGTCAGTGGGAAGGAGGGGGGAGCTGGGAGGTTGCGAGGTCATGGTCAGAGAGCAGAATGCGAGGTTTTCAGCGGTGGAGCTGTTCCAGGTGATGGCTCTACTTAGGCACCAAACCCAGGTGCCTTCGGAGGCAGGCAGATAAACTTCAGACAAACAAAACCTGTCTTCTGTTTGCAGGCACTGTGTTGTAGTTTGCTGAATTTAAATTTGTGGTGTGGGAAGGAGTCAAAGAATTATAATTATGTGCATCATATGATTTATGTTCCATTCTCAGTCATATTTATATAGGATTGTTTTTATAGGATGCCTCTCAGGTCCCAAACAGGGTTTTGTTTCAAGAGGATCCGATGCCCAAGTCTTGAATGCCATGGAATCTGGCAGTTAGATGCCGGCCCACCACAAACTCCACACTGTAATGATCGGGATAGTCTGATTCTCCATCTGTTTTAGACCCCAGGAGCTTGCCTTTAGTGAAAAACTCCATGCTGCTCTTTCCCTCTGGCATCCCCCAGGCAGTATTTATACTTTTACCATAATTTATGTGACTAATCTCCTGCTAGAGGACATTCAAATTTCCAATGTTTTGCACTGAAAAGTAAATTTATAAATTAACTTTGGGAGAGTTGATATCTTTATGATGTTGAGTACTGGTTACTTTTAGGGCAGTAAAGTTTTATTACTTTCAAAGACAGATGGTAATACCCATTAGTCTAATACTTATAGCAAAGTAGAGACACTTAGGTGCTTGATTTTAAAAAAAGACTTGGTAAATATGAACTGTTTTCTTAAGTACGATTAGCTTTCCATTTTATTTACATGAGTAATTTGCTAGGCAAAGTGTTTTGGATTGGTAAATTTCAGCTAGCCCACACACTTTGGAGTATGTTGCAATGATTCAGTGAGACCATGAACAGGAAAGTGCTTAAACTGTACAGCATGGTCCAACATAAGGTGTCAGTAGAACATGCGCAGTGACCAAGACAATGCCGGATAAGGTGCCATGTGCAGAACAGCACCAGCAGCAGGTGGAGCCTGGGCGAGAGAAGTGGGGCAGTGAGGACCTCCCGTGTAAGAACAGGCCCATCTGGAATCTGCCTGTTGGGAGCAGAACCGCTGGAATGGAATTCTCTAACAGAGCGCTTCTAGCTGGCTGGGAAATGCTTCCTGAGAAAACGCCAGGGAAGGAAGAAACATCCCCTGAAGTGCAAACCTGTTGCCTGGGGGCAAGTGATCCTCCAGCCATGCCGTGTGCTCACAGGTAGCATGCCGTGTGCTCACAGGTAGCATAGCGTGTGCAGGCCAAGGGCAGAGCCTGACCCCGAGGCTCTGCAGTGAATCCAGCAGCCAGCGCATGAGGGCTTGTGACCTGCAGGGTTGAAGGTTCAAGCACCACTCTTTTGAACCATGATCATAGCCTCTTGGAGTCTTTTGAGCCACAGCAACTCAGACTTACCTTCTCAGCCTGCTGTCCCTGCCCAGCCCCTCTGTATGGAATAGGTTGAGGCTGATTTCTGGTCATTTTTCTTCTGCCAGAGGCACCTTTTCTGGAAAAACAGAGCTGACCTCCGTTAGCTTGAGGACTCAAGCTTCGGAGCTCTAGGTTCTTCTCTTGGCTGCTCATCCCAAAGAGACCCTGAGAATAGTAATTTGTGTCTCCCTTTCCTTCCGTTGCTAGAAAAAAGCCACTTAATTCCTGCCTGCCTTTTGCTTTGTGTTTTTCTTCTCTGAACTAGCTCCAGGGCCAGGGCAAGATACAGAGTTCAGCTTTGAAACTGTGGCCAGCACCACCAGCCTGCGGTGTCCTGATAGCCACAACGCTTTAAACTGATTCGACTTTACTTGTCATTTATCCACATGAGGTTCTATGAGAAGGAGGAATGGTGGCCACATACCAGCTTGGCAGTCATCCTGAGGACTTGGGGAGGTCGCCAGCTTGATAACCTCACAGCACCACTGCTGTGACTTTGCCTAGCATTGTCACTTGCGATAGTGTCCAAAGTGGGGTGTGTTCACCCCTATGGCGGGCAAAGATGATCCTTTGGATTGCCATAAAAACACCCATTTTGCATATGAATGTATGTATATAAGTAAATATACATATGTGAGTTTATATTTCAATATACATAATATGTTAATTGAGTATTATGTGAATATGTGTATGTATATATGCTCATTTTATATGTCTGTGCACACACACAGACACACACACATGCATTCATTTTTTTTTTTTCGGTGAGGAAGATTGGCCCTGAGCTAACATCTATTGCCAATCTTCTTTTTTAGCTGAGGAAGATTGGCTCTGAACTATCATCTGTGCCCATCTTCCTCTATTTTGTATGTGGGATGCTGCCACAGCATGGCTTGATGAGCAGTGTGCCAGTGCATGTCTGGGATTTGAACCTGGGAACCCTAGGCCACCAAAGTGGAGAGCTCGAACTTAACCACTATGCCACCAGGCCGGCCCCCACACATTCATTTTTTTACCGATGGGGAACCCAGTCAAATTTTTTGGATACACTGGGCTCTTGGACACCTCTCCTTACCCGATTCCTGAGTATGCATTAACTCCAGTGCTGCTCATTTTCAGTCTGGGATATTCTATGACATTCTGTATATACTGCATTACCCACCTTGCTAAGTGCTACAGGAAATACTAAAGTGACTGAACCACAATTTCTACCCTTATGGGACTTTCATTCAACCTTTTATGGGACTTTTTTTGTTGTTGGTTTGATAGAGAAATAGAAGACATTCACCTGGTGTTCTTTAAAAAAGTCAACATAAGTAACGGAACAGTACTTCGGTTGCATAATGTGGTCAGAGAAGAGAAAGAAAGAAATGGGGAGAGACAGTGAGTAAATGAGTGAGAGTGGAGCAGGGGGAGCAAATAGACAGGGTCGAACTGAGAGAAGCAGGCAGGATGGGAAAGAGGGGCTGAAAGTGGGTGGTTAGTGTGGAGGGGAAAAAGGAGACATGGAGAGAGGGGACTCTAGAAAGAAGAGGCTCGACCAGCAGTTCTCAGACTGTGATCTGTAGATCTCTGGGGTCTGCAGGGCTCAAACTATTTTCATGGTAATACTCAGACGTTGCCTTGTTTACCCTCACTCTCTCATGAAAGTACAATGGAATTTTCTAGAAGCTAGATGATGTGTAATAACGCTTCAGATTGAAGGCAGACGCAGATATGAGACATGAGCTGTCTCTTATTAATCCAAGTTTTAAATATAAGACAGTGCCACTTTTCTCACCAATTTTGTTTTGAAAACTACAGCTATATGTTATTTAATGTTAACATGCAATGGGCTTATTATTGTTATGTTTAAAGGGAGTAATAAATATTTTTAATTTTTTCCATTTTAATTTCTAATACGTAAATATTGATGGATATCACCCACATAAAGAAAAGCCTCTTGGGGTCCTCAAGATTTTTAAGAATATCAAGACTCCTGGGACCAACAAGTTTGAGGACCGCTGAGCTGAAGGGTGGTCAGAAGCACCTTATAGTGAGAGGGAGCATCAGGACCAGGTGGGTGGGCAGGTGTGAAAAGGAGGAAGGGAGATGAAGATCACATGTATCGACATGCAAGTTTGCCTCAGTGTGATCTGACAGGACCTATTTTCTATTTCCTGTTATAGTGGTTTTCTAGTAACGTTCTTCATTGTCTGAACTGAATCTGTTTTAAATCTAAATAATGATATCACCTGCCCAAAGGGGCTGTTCTGACTCTTAATTCCAGGGTTGGAAAATCGTGGGGCAGTCCGAATTTCATATATTCTACCCTGCAGTCCTATGTGCCCGGTTGTCCCTGGGAGACAATTTTTCTTTTTTTTTTTTTTGGTGAAGAAGATTGGCCCTAAGCTAACATCTGTGCCCATCTTCCTCTATTTTATATGTGGGATGCCGCCACAGCATGGCTTGATGAGTGGTGCATAGGTCTGCACCCGGAATCCGAACCTGCGAACCCCAGGCCGAAGAAGCGGAGCACACGAACTTAACTGCTATGCCACCTGGCCGGCTCCGAGACAATTTTTATTTCAGAAAATATATCACAGTCTTTAAATTTGGAGACCCTACATTTATTTTTTAAATTTTGAATAAACTTAATTTTTGGATAATTTTAGATTTACAGGAAAGTTGCAAAGATAGTACAGAGTTCCTCTATGCCCCTCACCCAGTTTCCCCTACTGTTAACATCTTACATCACCATGTTGTATTTGTCAAAAATAAGAAATTGATGTTAGTACATTACTATTAGCTAAACTCTAGACTTTATGTGGAGTTCACCAGTTTTCCCACGCATGTCCTCTTCCTGTTCTAGGATCCAATCCCGGGTACCTCATTGCATTTAGTTGTCATGGTATCCCAGTCTCCTCTGGTCTGTGGCAGTTTCTCAGTCTTTCCTTGTTTTTTATGACCTTGACAGTCTTTAGGTGTATTGGCCAGGCAATCTGTAGAATGCCCCCCGAACTGGAATTATCTGCTGTTTTTCTCATGATTAGACTGGGGTTATAGATTTTGGGAAGAAGGCCACAGAGGTGAAGTGCCTATTCATCACATCATGTGAGGGGGTTCATGATAGCCACCCAACATCACTGGGGATGTTAACTTTCAACATTTGGTTACCATAGTGTTTGCCAGATTTCCCTAGTGTAAAGTTACTATTTTTTCCCCTTTTCTTCCTATATTCTAGCCCACCTGCAAGCAGTAAAGAGGGGGAATTAAGCTTCATTTCCTGTAAAGGAAGAATATCTACAGATATTAGTTGGAATTCTACTATAAGATTTGTCTCTTCTCTCCTTTTTATTAATTTGTTCAATCATTTATTTATATCAATATGGCATATTTGTCAGGATTCTCCAGAGAAACAGAATCAATAGGAGATAGATAGATAGATGATAGATAGATAGATAGATAGATAGATAGATAGATAGATAGATACAGATATGAAGAGATTTATTATAGGAATTGATTCATATGATTATGGAGGCAAGAAGTCCCACAATGTGCCTGGAAACCTAGGAAAGACAGTGGTATAATTCAGTCTGAGTCCAAAGGCCTGAGAATCAGAGGGCTGATGGCGTATGTCCCAGTCTGAGTCTGAAAGCCCAAGACCCAGGAGCACCAATGTCTGAAGGCAGGAGAAGATGGATGTCTCAGCCCAAGCAGAGAGAGAGAATTCATCCTTCCTCCGCCTTTGTTCTATTCAGGCCCTCAGTGGACCGGATGATGCTCACTCTTGTTGGTGAAGGCAATCTTCTTTCCTCAGTCTACCGATTCAAATGCTAATCTCCTCCTAGACACCCTCTCAGACACACCCAGAAATAATGTTTTACCAGCTCTCTGGAGGCCCCTTGGCCCAGTCTTGTTGACACATAAAATTAACCATCACAGTATGGACTCATATATTTATTTTATACTTTGGGATATACTATGCTATTTATTTTGTTGCTAAAATTGTTTCAGCTTTGGCCACTGGGAGCTCTTTCAGATTGGTTCCTGTGTCCCTTTGACATATGCCCATATTTTTATGTTTTGAGATGCTCCAGGCTTATTTTGTATTCTACCTGTCCTGGTCTTAGAATCAGCCATTTTTCCTTATTGGAGAATAGTATTTAGACGTCAAGATCTGGGCACTGGGTGTGTGTGTTGCTAATGGATGTCATTGCTTCCAGGTCCTCTTAACAGGCAGAGAGAGCTATGTAATATGCATATATATACTAACCTACATATGTGTATATGTATACTAAATATACCTAATATGTGTATATATACTAAAACATATTTGCTCATGTTCTCTTTTAGCCCATAGGCCAGATAAAATAACTTGCTTTTCTTCTTTTTGCAGATACCAGATATTCCTCTATTTTGTGTGTGCCTTCCAGAACATCTCTTGTGGTATCCACTACTTGGCTTCTGTGTTCTTGACAACGTCCCCTCGGCATACCTGCAGGCCCCCGGGCAACGTGAGTCAGGTTCTTGTCCGCAATATCTCTAGTTGGAGGCTGGATGACGTCTGGACCCTGTTTTCCGCAGGCCATGAAGATCGCGTTGTAGTGCAGCTGCAGAACGGTGAGATCTGGGAGCTCACAAAGTGTCACAGGTTCCGAAGGGACAACAAGTCGAGTTTGAACTATGATTATAATGGCCATAAGACTAGCTTTCCTTGCTCAGATGGCTACATCTATGACCAAAGTAAATGGAACAGCACCGTGGTGACCGAGTGGGATCTGGTCTGTAACCGAGAATGGTTCGCAAGGCTGATCCAGCCCATGTTTATGCTTGGAGTCCTACTGGGAGCGGTGATTTTTGGCTACCTTTCTGACAGGTAAAATAAAGTATTTAGGATTGTTGCATCAGTGTAGGGTTCATTTTTCTATCTGATTTTCTTAGGGGACAGGGAATTATGTTCAAAACTTTAGTCATTTTCATACCTCTTATCCAAATACCTACCTGTTTGCTGATCTGTTATTTAGGGACACAAAATAACATAGTGGTAAGAGAATGGGTTCTGAAGACAGTCTGCCTGGGTTCAAGTCCTGGTTCTACCATTTATTAGCTGTGGACCCTGGGCAAATTGCCTAAACTGTGTTTCAAAATCTTGTTTGTAAGCTGGTGATGAAAATAATAGCATTCAGCTCAAAGGGTTATTACAAAATTGATACAGAAAAAGTACCTTCCACATATAACCACTCAATAGATAACTAATTATTACTTTGAATATTTTTTTCTTTAAATAGTCTTGCTGGGCCGGCCCTGTGGCTTGGTGGTTAAGTGCGCGCGCTGCGATGCTGGCGGCTCGGGTTCGGATCCCGGGTGCGCATCGAGGCACCACTTCTCTGTCCATCCTGGGGCCGAGTCCCACGTACAGCAACTAGAAGGGTGTGCGGCTATGACATACAACTATCTGCTGGGGCTTTGGGGGCAAAAAATAAAATAAATAAAATCTTTAAATAGTCTTGCTTTTTAAGAGGTGTAGCTTGGTCCTAAGCAGTGAAATCTATGAAACTGTGGGTTTGATATATCAGCCATATTTTTAAAAAATACACATTAAAATGAATGTGTAGCTCTTAAAATAAAGCAAAGTTCATCTCTGTATGAATATGGACCACACTCTAAGTACCTGTGCTAAAGCACAGTGATGAACTTATTTGGTCTCCATAGTTGTGAATTTTACTGGCATGTGCTGGGTACTGGGAACTTAAAGACAGCAACTTAGGTCAGAAATCCCTGCCCTTGGGGTGTGCCAGTCTAATGGGGCTGACAAGCATGTCCAAAGAAGAATTATAGGGCTTTGTTGTGGCCAGGGCCATACTAGCAGTGAAAGCAATGGAGGCAAATACTATGGAAGCCTAAAGGGAGGAGTGCCAGGTGTTTCCCCCCGCACCCACATCCCCTCCAGGAGGTGGCATTTGTATAATGAAATTGGAGCAGAAGTGGAGTCTAGTTATTATTTAGTGGCTGAAGTTATGTTTCAATGCTTAAGAATCTCCTGCTCCATAACTGTCTTCCTGGGAGGTGTGGAAATTAGGTTGTCAGTGGGGAGAGGAACAAAGTAGGCTTTTCTGGAACAAAGTGGAAAGTCTTAGATGTTGTTGTGAATCATTTCTTTCAATTGGAGCTCAATGACTGTAAGATGGACAGAAAAGACCTAAGAAGCTGGTGGAGAGCCTCCCTCCTTGGGTCGCTTGAATTCTTCTATGTATCTTTCTGGGTGTGCCAAGACTGCAAGTTGCTGACCACTCTTTTGCATGGGCCATTTCTCAGAGTTGTTTATGCAGCTGATAACCTTCCAAGATCGGGTAATGTCCTCTCTCTACCACAGACAAAGAGCGAGCTTGCTCACTGCTTACTATAAAAGCAGTAGATTTCTCAAGTCCAGTGTTTCTCTTCTGTAATGCAACCTACTACATGTGCTGGTGTCATCTGAGCTCATTGTGTTGTCCCTGTGGGACTTGGGGGCAACGGGCACTGACACAAATATGCTGATGCTCTACTAGTGTTGTGCTAGTATTGTTGCTCTTGCTGTGTTGTAAGTAATGATGTCCTTTATCTCTGTCCCAGGAGTCTTGTGTCTTCTGCCAGCATCCATTAAACAGTAACAGATTAACATATTAACTTAAAAGTTGAGGAAAACCAAATTCAAGACCCAACATTTGCCATCATCCTAGCCCGAGAGGATTCTCATAAATTATTTTTTAAGGAAAATAAGTAGGTTGGTCAAAGCCAAAAAACATGATTAAAAGACACCAGCAGAAACAATAGGCAGCAGAAAGAGACTTCTACACAAAGATTTCAAGTACTGGAATTATCAGGCATAGATAATAGAATAACTATGTTTACTATTCTTAAATAAATAGAAGACAAGCTTGAAAATATTGATAAAAATCTGAAAATTGTATATAAAAATGACATAAAATTGAAAAGTAACTACCTAGACCATCTAGAAACAAAAAAACAAAAGTGAATAACAATCTTCCTGGGTAGTTGTAACAACCTGTTATACACAACCAAAGAAAAAATTAGTAAAATGTATGATAGCTCAGAAAAAAATTATCAATAATAGAACTCAGAGAGACATGGAAAATATGAGAGACTCAAATTCATGGAAGCAGAGGGATAAGGTCCAAAACATATTTAATATTAGAAACTAACCAGTGGAATTTACTACATTAACAGGTTAGAGGACAAAATTCATATTATCAACTCAATAAATACAAGAAAAGCATTTGATAAATTTCAAAATCCATTCATGATAAAAACTAAAAATAGAAGAATGTCCTTAACATGATAACGGGTATCTACACAAAGATCTACCATGAACATGTTAATTGTGAAATATTAGAAGCTTTTCCTTTGAGATCAGGAGCAGACAAGGATGTGTGAAACACCAGTTCTATTAGCATTGTACCGGCGAGTCTAGCCAGTGCTATAAAGCAAAAGAGAGAGAGAAAAAGAGCAAGAGAAGGAGAGGGAGGGAGAAAGGCATAAGGGGAAAGAAGGAAGAAAAAAGTCATTATTTCCAGCCTTTACAATTCTGCATGAAGAAAATCCTGCAGCTGAATTATTACAATTAATAAGCATTTAATGAGTTTTCCAGATATATTATCAATATATGTAAATTAATTATATCTCTATATACCAGTAACAAATATAAAAATTAAAAAATGCCATTGCAAAAGCCTAAAAATATAAAATATATATGGATAAATCTAACAAAATGTATGTAAGCCCTTTATGGAGAAAATGACAAACTTCAAGAATCAAATCATTAAGGTAAATAGATAGATTGTTAGATAAACACATTGATGGTCCCTTAGAGGACCCTGAAACAGACTAGTGCGTTCATAGACATAACTATGGAACAAAGAAGACATTGTATATCAGCAAGAAAAGTATCAATAAGTGGTGCTGGGACAACTGTCTAGCCATATAGAAGAAAATACAATTGGAGTCCCTTCCTCACACCTTACAGTACAAAAATCAGTTCCAGAAGGATTAAAGGTACATGTATGAAAGGCAAAACTATGTAACTTTAGGAAGATAATATAAGGAGAATATTTTCAGAACCTAATGGAAGAGAAAACTTTTTTTAAGACACAAAAAGCGCTAACCATGAAGGAAAAGATGGATAAATTTGACTTCATTAGAATTTATGTCCATCAAAGACGCTATTAAGAGAAGAAAGACACAAGCCAGAGAGAGAGAAAGAGGGAGAAAATATTTGCTTAACATATAACTAAAGGACCAGGATCCAGAATAGTCAAAGGATTTTTATATCAATAGAAAAAAGATAGACAACCCAATAGAAAAATGAGAAAAAGTTCTGAAGTCACTTCATAAAAGAAAAATCCAAATGGCTAATGAAAAGATGAAAAGGGTGTCAATGATATATAATCATACCATTTATTTTTCACCAGTTGTCAAAAGTAAGAAGTCATGTAATGCTAAGAGTTGGTGAGGATATGGAGTAATAGAATCTCTCACCCTGCTGGTGTGAGAACTTTGAAGAATGGTTTAGCATTATACAGAGAAGTTGGTGATGTGTACAGCCCACGTGTTCTAGGGCGTGTGCCCTGGAGATACTCTTGCACATGTCCATATGGGTATATGCATAAGAATGTTCCTACCGCATTGTTCCTAACAGCCTGGCACTACAAACAACTCAAACGTCCTTCCACCATATCTTAGACCCATGTATTGCAGTGTCTTTTTGCAGTGGGATATGTGGCCATGAAATGAATGAACCACAGCCACGCAAAACAACAGAGATGAATCTCCAAAAATAACGTTGAGTGAACGAAGCAAGTCATAAAATAATACATATGGTACTGTTCTATTATAGAAAGTTTAAAAACTAGCAAAAGTAACCTATATTTTTTTGGCTTTCTTATAAAAGTGGTAAAATGGAATGAAAAGCAAGGAATTGATTATTGCCAAAATTAGGATAATGGTTCCTCCTAGAAGGGGGCAAGGGGTTTGAAATCACAAAGGGAGGTGTGAGAAGCTATTGGGAGGCTGGCAATGATCTCTTTCTTAGTTTGGGTTGTGATTTCATAGGTGTTTGATTCTTTATTAATCTCTAAATTATATATATATGTTTTTATATATTCTTATGTATGATATATTGTAATAAAAAAGCCAAGAAATAAGATCTGATCCCATCCTTATGGATCTAACAGTAGAGGAGACAGACTTCTAAACAGATAATTTCGATGAAATGTGGTAAATGCTTTTAAAGTAATAACAACTAACATTTGTGGACAATTTACTATGCAAAAGGTACTATTCTAAATGTCTTGTGTGTTATCTCATTTTATTACTTAAAGAGGGAGGCACTATTGGCCCTCTTTTACTGATGAGGAAAAGGAAGCACAGAAAGTTCATTTCGAAAGTGAGCGGTGGGGCTGGGATTTGAACCCAGGCCTGTATACCTAACTGTCTCTTAATTTCTGCCACAAGACCCCAGAGGATGGTCAGAAAAAGCTTCACGGTTGACCTGGGTTCTAAAAGCTCAATGGAGAAGACTTTCCAAGGGGAAGGAGCAACTTTGTGTCATGAGAGAGCCTGGCACGTTCTGGGAATAGTGGGGAGGTCAGTTTGGAAGACGTGTGGGATGGATAAAGGAAACAACAAGAGACAGAATCCTGACCAGGACTGTTTTACTTCTAGGAAGTCTGGGGAGTGTGCTGGTGTGACATTAAGAGGATTGGTTGGGAGGCTATTGGGACGGATGATGTCAGAAATGCTGAAGGCTTGAATGAAAACAGGAGAAGCGGAGAAGGAAAGATGGATACATATTTGGGAGGCATTTTTAAACTGACATAATTTGGCGACCAATATGCAGGAGGGAGAGGAGTTGGGGGAGGAATGCATTAAAGTTTAGGAACCTGGAGGGCAGGTGATGTTGCCGACCAACTCAGGAAATATGAGGGAGAGAGCTGCTTTGGAAGAGAGGAAAACGTTTGCATATTTCCAATGAGCATGTACTATCCCTGGATTAAGAACAAAAGAGAAAATAAAAATTAATACCAACTATAACGACAAAAACAGAAGATTTCAGCTTTGCAGGGCATTCAAGTGGAGAAGAGCAGCTGGGACCCGAAGGCAAGCGGGCAGTTAATAGCACATATTTAGGAATCAGAGCCAGGGAAGTAGATGACATCACAAGGGCAGAGAGTGTGCAGCAGAGAACCTTAGGAGATGCCAGCGTTGAGGCAGGTGGGCCATTGGGGAAACACGAGCCAACCTGGAGGGTGGTGTTCTGCAAGCCGAGGGAGAGCAGGCCCCTGAGGAGCAGGCATGGTCAGTGCCACTAGAGAAGACAGGCAGCAAAGGACCCAGAGAGGCAACCTGGAGGTCCCTGGGGACTGTAAAGCGATCTCAGGAAAGTCAGTTGCAACCTGGTGGCGGTCATTGGCTGAGGAAATGTAGGATCTGGGGAAGTAGATACTCCCTTCTGATAACTGTGTCAGGGGAGGCAATGCAAGATGCAAGGTGGCTGAAGGAGGGGTGGGGTCCAGAGAAGGTTCTTGTCTTTGGTTAGAAGAGACTTAAACTGAAAGGAAGGAGTCAGAGGAAAGGGAAAGACAGATGACAAAGAAGTAGTTGGTAGAATGAGGTCTCAGAGGAGGTGGGAAGAGGCATGATCCAATACAAAGATGCAGAATGGTACTTGGAGAGAACAGGGCATGTGTCTCTAGAGGGGAGGGAAGAAGAGCAGGCTGAATGCAGATACAGGTTGTGTTGACAAGGGGCAGAGCAGGGAGTTGTGGGGCTTTGTCTTTCATGGTCTCTGTTCCCTGCAGGAGGTGGCTGCTCATCTGCTGAGAGTGGAGACACTGGGGGTAGTAGAGGGGGTTGATCAGGGATGGGTAAAAAATCATTTTAAATGACATTCAAGGCTCAAATGAGATTGGGAAATGTTTGTGTATAGGGCCAACAATCCTGTGTCGGAGCAGAGAAGGCTGAGAGCGTGAAGATGACAGTTTCTTATTTGCTTGCATATCCTCTGCTATACCTGTCAAACCTGTTGGTTGAAATCTCAAGACTATGTTCTTTTGCCTTAAAACTGTCAGGGATAACCACAGGGAGAAAATATTTGCAAATCATATATCTAATAAGGGTCTAGTATCCAGAATATATAAAGAACTCTGATAACTCAACAATAAAAAGACCCAGTTTAAAACTGGGCAAAAGATTTGGATAGATAGTTCTCTAAAGAATGGCCAATAAGCACATATAAAAATGCTCAACATCGTTAATCATTAGGGAAATGAAAATCAAAATCACAATGAGATACCCTTGCACACTCACTAGGATAACTATAATCGAAAAGACAGACAATACAAGTGTTGTGGAGGATGTGGGGAAATTGGTACCCTCATACATTGCTGGTGGGATTGTAAAAATGGGGCAGCCACTTTGGAAAACAGTTTGGCAGTTCCTAAAAGTTCAACATAGAGTTATCATATGACCCAGCAATTCCACTTCTCTGTATATACCCAAGAGAATTGAAAACATAAGTTCATACAAAATCTTGCTCATGAATGTTCATGGGCGTATTACTCAGCCAAAAAGTGGAAACAATCCAATGTCCATCAGCTGATGAATAGATAAACAAAATGTGGTATATCCATACAATGGAACGTTATTTAGTCATAAAAAGGAATGAAGTACTGATACATGCTACAACGTGGATGAACCTTGAAAACATAATGCTTAGTAAAAGAAGCCAGGTACACAGATGGTGTGACTCCGTTTATATGAAAAGTCCATAAGAGGCAACTCTATAGAGACAGAAAGTAGATCAATGGTTGTCAGGGGCTAGAGGGAGCAGAGAATACGGAATGATGGCTCCTGGCTGCAGAGTTTCTTCCTGGAGTGATGAAAACGTCCTGGAATTAGATAGTGGTGAGAGTCACACAACTCTGTGAATATACTAAAAGGCTCTGAGTTGTGTATTTTAAAAGGTTGAATTTTATTGCATGTGGATTATATCTCAATTTTAAAAAATTTGTCAGGAATATAATTTGTTTGCTTTTTAGACAAAGAGATGCCCCTCTCGATTATACAGGGCAAGTGAGCACCTTGTTCGAGAAGCATAAGGTAGCCAGACCTCTGTTTTCAGAGGGGCTTAGCGACAGCTGCCTCACCCTTGGTGAGCAAAGCAAGCCCAACAGGGAAGATGATCCAAGAAGGCAGAGACGGGAGGTCTCGGGAGGAAAATGACAAATCCTCCCTCTTCATCCCTCCAATCCCAGATTAGGAGGTCCTCTGGGGATCACCCAGACTGATCGTGTGTGTATATTAGCAGCTAGGTAGAGGCCCCTCCAGAAAGACTGGCCTCTTGAAGAAATTGTGTGTTAACTGATGATTTGCTCAAAATAAATGAATGAATAACAACAATCAAATACATAAGCTATTAAAAATATAGGTACCACTCACCTTTCATGAATTGGAGTGGGTGTTTAAACTGTTACAACCGTACCTTGCTTCTTCCACTGCGTGATTCTTATTTTTCAGGATCGGCAGACGCCTTGTCCTGTGGTCCACAAGCATTGGCATGTTTTTCTTTGGCGTTGCAGCGGGATTCACATTCGATTATTACAGCTTTGTGGTCGCACGTTTTCTTCTTGCGATGGTGAGTTGGGTGTTTTTTTTTACCTCTTTAATTCTACTGCAGTATTTTCATATTAAACCTTCAGTCTCTTAGTTTTGCTCATTTGGAATCTAGTGAGAGAGATCAAGGACTAATCCTTGTTCACTCCACTGCAGCAGTCTTTTTGTGGAATATTAATGCTCTATGTTTAGAAATGAATTCATTAAAATGAAAAACTGTTGCTTCCCAGGCAGAAACTTTTTGTTTAACTCTGTGCCTGGCACATGATCCACATTCCACAATTACTAAGGCATTGTTTTATTTCTGAGCAATTATATTGGTCTAGTCAGGCCCTGTATGCATGAGCCAAACAGATGGTGAAGGTGTATGGTTAAGAAAGTCATTTGTAGGGGCTGGCCCCATGGCCTAGTGGTTAAGTTCAGTGCACTCTGCTCGGCAACCCAGGGTTTGGTTCCCAGGCGTGGACCTACACCACTTGTGTGTGGCCACGCTGTGGTTGTGGCTCACATACAAAAAAGAGGAAGATAGGCAACAGATATTAGCTCAGGGTGAATCTTCCTCAGCAAAAAAAAAGAAAGTCATTTGTATCCTGTGCAGTAAGAATGAAAACAAGAAAGGATTAGACCTTTCTGTTATGAGAACAGGGGAGTCTGGTGGAAAGGGCATGAGTGTGAATACCAGCTTTGCCCTATTTTGGCTTCTAAGCTGTGTAACCTTGGGCAAATATGTTATCATTTTTGAGCCTTAGTTTCTAATCTGTAATCTGGAGAAAATAATACCTGTTTCACTGGGTTGTTATCAGGATTCAGTGAGATTAGAGTAAACATCCATGGTACAGCACCTGGCACTTTTTACGATGGTGACTGTTATTGGAAGTGGACCAGTGAGTGAGGAACCTGTTTCCACACTTAGTGAGGCTTTCAGACAGGTTCCAAACTACCAAACAACAGCAGTGTTGATTCTATTTGGAGGTCACTGATCAAGGATAATGGAGTGAGGTTTTTGTCTGTGGGAAGAACTTGTGATCTTGCTGTATGCAGAGCAGGGCATGCATCCTTTCTCACCAGGATAGATGATCCAAGGGTCCAGAGAGAAGTCGAGGGCTTTGGTCTCAGAAGAGGTCGTTGCACCCCCTCAGAGAGCAAGGTGGTGTGTTCAGTTTGGAGTCTTCACTGATGGCTGGAAAGGGTTCCCAGGAAGCCACACAGGTGGCCAAGGATAGGGAAGATGCATAAAAAAAAAGATTTAGGAGAATCGAAGGTGTTGCACCTTAAAAAAAAAGTATATATATGTTTATGAATGTAAAGAGTTTTTACTACAAAAGATAACAACCAGCAGTTCTGTCTCCACTGAAGACAGAGTAAGAGGAAATGGCTTTGTAACTGCCGAGTGAGGTTTGATAAGAAACCTTCTGATGGGAATGATGGTTCAACAGAGGCACAGGTATCAAGAGAGTGTGTAGGTCCTCTTTTGGGAGACTTCAGAAGGTAATTCTGAAAATATCTGTTTTAGTCTTAGAAAATACCAAGGTGTCGATTTCCAGAGCTGAGAAAATGAGACAGCCACCCATAGACTATCTGTAAAATGTGGCCTTAATTTTCTGTGGCTCTTTCCTTTTATTTTCGTGGGCAATGTATTTGTGGTGGATCTGAGTAGGGGAGGTGCAGGCAGCTTCATTCACTCAACACATTTATTGATCTTCCTACAGAGTGTAATGCTAAGTAAACCAGACCAGGCTGTTTCAATAACCCTACAGTGTAGTGGGAAGGCAAGACAATGATGGGCCATCTTCAAAAATACATACAATGTTGACAGTGGAGGCATAACAGTGGGGGAGAGGGGGTGGGGTGTCTGGAGAGTCAGGGGCTGTTTAGTTCTGAGGGATGGGTAAGAAAACATTCCAGGCAGAGGGAGCAGCAAGTAAAAAGGCCCTGAGATGAGAAAGAGTTGAAGATCCAGATGTCTGGAGAATAGAGGGGAGGCGAAATACACTGATGAGGCTGAAGGGGAGGGAGGGATTAGGCAGGGCCTTGTAGGGTGATAAAGAGATTTCCTAGAGGCAATGAGAATCCGCAGAAGGGGTTCAGGTCGGGTAAAGTGGTCATTCTGGCTGCTCTGTTGGGGTGGGGTCAGGGTAGATGTGAGGAATAGAGTGTTATGAGTGGAGGTGACAGGTGTCAATGGATTCAGAGTCTTTTGGAATTATTTAGGCAGTTGTGTATGGATTGTCTGAACCCAGTGACAGAAGTAACCAATAGGAGGTGGGAGTGGACTCAGAAAGCATTAGCTTTGAAAAAAACGTGTTGGGGACTGATGTTACAGCTTAACTTACGGGGCAAATTTGTAGTATTTGAAGGTTATTACAATCTTTCTTTCTTTGCTGTAACAGCAGTAAACATTTACCAAACAATTAGATTTTTGGATACAGGAGTCCTCAATATCAACGTTCACGATCTGAGTCTTGCAATTACAAGGTTGCACGAGGAAATAAAAACTGTTGTCACAAAAATATTAAACTGACCATTAACACAATAGTCCCCATCAAGCACTTCCTTGCTTACTTACTGCTAGTGTCAATCCTCTCTCATCACAGGAAATTTCTTGTAGGGTAACCTCTTTGTGACTCTGATGCAAGGTGAAATTGCAGATCTTACTGAAGGTGCTTGATTACAAAAAGTCTTTGAAAGCAATGGGGAAAAACTGTCTGAATCCGACCCAAATCCCTTGACCAAGTGGGATCTGGCAGAACTAGACCAGTTAACTTTTGAAGAAATTAACATCCACCAGGATAATGACATGATGAGCCTTCAAAAGAATATGATTTGAATATCAACAGGCTAAGAGAGGCCTTTGGGGAAATCAATGGCATTCTAGAATAATTTTGCAAAAATTAAGTTTATGATTTGTGTTATAAAAGTCAAATGTGAAATAATATTGTAGGAAGAATTCTAATCCTTTTACCACCACCCCACCAACCAAAAAATCCATCATTTGATTCATTCTTTGTTTATTCCAAGAATGACCACATATTGTTATTATAATCTAAATTTTGTTAAATTAAAGATAGGCCTATTTTCAAAATAAAGTTTTTTTCCCCAATTTTTTTTTTTTTTTTTGATGAGGAAGATTGTCCCTGAGCTAACATCCTTAGGGACAAGGAAGAAGTGCCAGTCTTCCTCTATTTTGTATGTGGGATGCCTCTACAGCATGGTTTGATGAGCGGTGTCTAGGTCCACACCTGGGATCCGAACCTGCAAACTCCGGGCTGCCAAAGCTGAACACGCGAACTTAACCACTATGCCACCAGGCCGGCCCTCCTCAATTTTTTTTATTGTGGTAAAATACACATAACATAAAATTTACTAGCGTAACCATTTTTAAGTGTACAGTTCAGTGATAATAAGTACATTCATATTGTTCTGCAACCGTCACCACCATTTGTCTCCACAACTCTTTTCATCTTGCAAAGCTGAGACTCTATACCCATTAAACAAGAACTCCCCATTCCCTCTTCCCCCCAGCCCCTAGAAAATAACATTCTACTTTCTGTCTCTATGATTTTGAATACCTCTGGGTACCACATATAAGTGGAATCATACAGTATTCTAAATTTGCTTCTTTTTGCCACTGTTAATAATGCTATTATAAACATGGGTATATAAATATCTCTTTGAGATCTCACTTTCAATTCTTTTGGGTATATACCCAAAGTGGGATTGCTGGATCATATGGTAATTCTATTTTTTAATTTTTTGAGAAATCCTCATACTGTTTTCCATAGCAGCTGTACCATTTTACATTCCCACCAACAGTGCACAAGGGTTCTAATTTCTCCACATCCTTGCCAACACTTGTTATTTTCTGTTTTTGTTTTTTTTTAAATCTATGTGGCAATGATAGGTTTTTTTTTTTTTTTTTTTTTTGCTGGGAAAGATTCACTCTGAGCTAACATCCTTTGCCAATCTTCCTCTCTTTTTTTTCCTCCCCAAAGCCCCAGTACGTGGTTGTATATTCTAGTTGCAGGTCCTTCTAGTTCTTCTGTGTGAGCTGCTGCCACTGCATGGCTACTGACAGACGAGCAGTGTGGTTCTGTGCCCAGGAACTGAACCCAGTCTGCTGAAGTGGAACACAGCTGACCTTTAACTGCTAGACCATCAGAGCTAACTCTGATTTCTGTATTTTTTTGATAGTAGCCGTTCTCATGGCTATAAGGTGGTATCTCATTGTGGTTTTGATTTGCATTTCCCTAATGTTTAGTGATGCTGAACATCTTTTCACGTGCTTTTTGCCTTTCATATATCTTCTTTGGAGAAATCCACATCTTTTGCTCATTTTTCAATTGGATTGTTTGTTTTGTTGTTGAGTTTTAGGAGTTCTCTATATATTCTGGATATTAACCTTTTATCAGATATGTGATTCACAAATATCTCATTCTGTGGGTTGCCTTTTCACTCTGATGATGGTGTCTTTTGATGCACAGAAGTTTTTAATTTTCATGAAGTCCAATATGTCTATTTTTTCTTTGTTGCCTGTCAAAATAAAGTTTTAATCAAATCTTTTTTCTTCCCATGTTTTTATCCCCATTTTTTTTGTCCATACTTTATTTGTCCCATTTAACAATTTAGGATTTGATAATAAGGACCTCTTGTACGTAGATAAATTGATAGGCACATTTACAAGGAACTGAGAAATAAATTCACACTATAAGGGAACATTTAAATGAAACAAAAGGTAGTGTCTAAAATTTATATCATACATAACTTCTCATTTGGGTTGGAGAAGGTGGAGGAAGAATGAAAGGACCCATTTAAAGAAAAAGGATGAATTGGGTTAAACGCCATTTTATAAATGTGATATGGGCTTCAGAAAACAATTCTTTGTCATTTTCTTTCTTGCCTATGTGTAATTTGCAGAGAGATCAGACTCCTCCATAGCTATAAATGTGACCTTAAGTCTAGACCACCCCCCTCCTTTGTTTTTCAGGCTGCAAGTGGCTATCTCATAGTGGTGTTTGTCTATGTGACGGAATTTATTGGCATGAAATCTCGGACGTGGGCATCCATCCATATGCATTCCTTTTTTGCCCTTGGGGCAATGATGGTGGCTTTGATGGGCTACTTGGTCAGGACCTGGTGGATCTATCAGATAGTCCTCTCCACAGTGACTGTCCCCTTTGTCCTGTGCTGTTGGATTCTCCCGGAGACACCTTTTTGGCTTCTCTCAGAAGGAAGATATGAAGAAGCACAAAAAGTTGTTGATACGATGGCCAAGTGGAATAGGGCCAGCTCCTGTAAACTGTCAGAACTTTTATCACTGGATCTAAATGGTCCTGTTGGTAATAAAACCACTGAAGTTAAGAAGCACAACCTGTTAGATCTGTTTTATGACTGGAATATTGGAACAAGGACACTTACTCTTTGGCTGATTTGGTTCACAGGGGCTTTGGGATTCTACTCCTTCTCCTTGAATTCTGTTAATTTAGGAGGCAATGAATATTTAAACCTCTTCCTCATGGGTAAGTAGTTACATTATATTTAAGTGTGGCAATGAAGTGAAATTCCTACCGTGTTTTTATTGTCTTTTTTTCTACCAGGAACAATACTGCCAACTATATTATTATGGTCTCTTTTAGTGTTATTATACTGTAACACGTATATATTTTCTTTTCAAAAAACGTGAACAGTCAGAAGAATTTAGTCCCTCCTTCCTTTTCTGCCTCTTCTCCTTGCTTGCTTCCTTCCTTTAAGCCCATCCCCATCTCAGAACTCTCTTTTAGAGGTAACTTCTATTATGTTTGGCTTGTACCCTTTCAGATCTCTTTCTATGCATTTCCATACATTTGTGCAGATAAATGTTTTATATTTTAACATAAATGAGATCATTCACGACATATTGTTCTTTGTAAGTTGCTGTCCTTTTAAAATTGAATATGTCTTGGAGATCTTTCTACCTTCAAATGTCCTTAATGTAGAAATTTTAGCCAGTAAAATAATTTAAATACATGCAGCTATAATTTACATCGTCATGATTCTTTCATTTTAGTAGCAGGTTAAAATGACATCAGATACTGCTGGGATAGCTTGAGACGTGACTCCTAGGGTAAACCAAATTCATGCCAAATGTGAGAGAAATATTAGAAATCTGCATTTGGCCATCTAGTCTTAACTCCTGGTTCTTTCCCTGTGGGCCATCTATATTTGATATTATCCTCAGAAAATCTTGCTTTAAAATTTTTATACATTGATATTATCTCTTCTCATTAAAGTGCTTTGATGGCACATCTGTTTTTGTTTATTATGACATAGCAGGAATTATGAGAGAAGTCATTTTAAGAAAAAACTTTACTCTCTTTTTGGGCAAACCGACAAGTTTGTGGAAGGAGCCCGTCTTGACTTCAGACCCATTCTATATGTCAGTTTGAGAAATGGCGCAGTATTCTTAGAACAGAGCAGCAAATGGTAGGAGAGTCAAGTGGGGTGGGGTGTGACAGGGGGAAGCTTAGGAAAGGTGGATTTTTAGATCATTATTATATAGATTCTTAATTTTGATATAAATTCTCAAGAAGCTTGGCAATCTCATAAATATAAAAATGTTTCCAAGACAAATATCCATGGTTTTATATTCTCTACTGTCTTGGATTTTCCATGTCATTACCCTTCCCAGTAGTCCTCTTGCTGACAGGTGCTTCTAGTCAATACTGCTACACTGTGAAATTTTTGAATGAGTTTTAATCTCCTGAGATGGTTTGGGGCTGGTGGGAATTTCAGCTCTGGTTTTGTGCCCCTTGCAGGTGACAAATGCTTCAGTAGCTTCAAGACACACCGTTGGGGTTATGTGGAGATAGGAGCAGAATGGGGTCTCAGTGATTAGAGAGATTATGTATTATAAAGTGAAGAAAGAAATGGCACATTGTCCTAATCCCAGAAGGGTTGGGGCTCATTGCTTGCATCCTTTCTATCCCAGATATAGTCAAGCCAAAAATTAGATGTAGTATTGGTATCCTGAAGCAGCAACTCAAGAAACACCAGTGTAGTGACATTAGTTACAGTAGTACTTTAAATGTCTCCTCAGCTGTTTCACAGTTGCTGCAAGCTTTGCTAGACTCCAGGAAGTTGGTTGGTGGACCTGCACACAGGAGAGCCCTGAGTCAGACATGGAGGGAGGCGATGGGGGAGGGAGGCTGCAGGAAAGAGGCCTTGGCTCCCGAAGACCTCTATTCCAGCCCCTGAGCTGTCACTTACTCATTTGGCTCAGATCATTTCATTTTAGTTGTAAAGTAGGGATAATAATCCAGGCCTACTCGCATGAGGCTCTTTTAAGGATCATTGCCTTATTTGATCTCGAAAAGTGCTTGATAAACTCTTAAAAAAACAGTAGAGGGGCTGGCCTCATGGCGTAGTGATTAAGTCTGGTGTGCTCCACTTTGGCGGCCCAGGTTCGGAACCCAGGCATGGACCTACACCACTTGTCAAGCCGTGCTGTGACGGTGACCCACATACAAAATAGAGGAGGATTGGTACAGATGTTAGCTCAGGGCAAAATCTTCCTCAAGCAAAAAAAAGAGGAAGATTGGCAACAGATATTAGCTCAGAGAGAATCTTCCTCACTAAAAAAATAAACAATAAAAAAGTAGAGTGATGGATGTACGTACCCTCCTGGCCCACAAGCATGGACCTCACAGTAGGGTCCATGAAAGGAGGTGTTTCCTCCCAAGCTGTTTATTTTTCATTAATGAAAGGGAGAGAGACTGTCTCTCAACCTGGGCTCAGAATTTTCTTTTGGGTGCCTTTGCCTGAGCCAGTTATTAACTAAGCAGCTGCAACTGAGTTTAATTTCTGATGCACTACTAAGAATATTCACTCAGAAAATATGTGTGCACCCCTGTGATGTGTTCTAGAAGCTGTGGGAGACATGTAGATCCAGACCTGCCTCTCCAGGTGCTTGTAACATTCTGTAGTTGAATGGAGAAATTCACATCACTCCTAATACGCAGTGGCGGGCAGTGTCCTGAGATTAGGCAAACTGCAGAGGGAGGAAACAACAGAACTTTGCATGATGTGGAGGATCCAGGCTGGTAAACAGTGACAGTTTCCCAAAGGAGATTGCGGGGTGTGCTGAGAGATCTTGCTTGCTCCTTGTTTCGTTCTGGCCGATAGATATAAAGCTTTTGTGTTCTGAACCTAAGATTCAAACTTCGGTTCTTCAAGGGAAGGGCTTTTAAGTCCATTATGGACTTACGGATTCAGCTCTTTATTTTTTGTTATGGTAGAGGGAAAAGAGGTCCAAGATAAAGTATCCCTGGGGCCGGCCTGGTGGGGCAAGCGGTTAAGTGCTCGCGCTCCGCTACAGCGGCTTGGGGTTCGCAGGTTCGGGTCCCGGGTGCGCAGTGATGCACTGCTTGTCGAGCCATGCTGTGGTGGCGTCCCATATAAAGTAGAGGAAGATGGGCAGGGATGTTAGCTCAGGGCCAGTCTTCCTCAGAAAAAAGAGGAGGATTGGCATCAGATGTTAGCTCAGGGCTGATCTTCCTCACAAAAAAAAAAGATAAAGTATCCTTGTTCTTAGGGGATTCATATTAGATTTTAAAATGCTTACTTTTAGGTTTAAAATCCATCAAGCAGTTGTCATTAGCTTATGGATCTAGCCGACACTGAATTTTATACTTTAGTTTGTAAGTTTGAAGTTACTCATACAAAAATTTCTCTCTAGTTCTGCCAAGAGTAAGAAACCAAAGACCAGAAATTATCAATGTTGTCTATTAATTTACTTATGTATTCATTAAACAGGCTGGTCCTCCAGACACCATGCCATGTCCTGGAGAGCTTACAGGCTTGTAGGGGATAAAGTCCCTAGGACAGGGGATAAGTGCCGGGCGGATTATGTGAACATTAGTGCATTTCACAGGAAATGTCCTCCTCCCTTGCTGCAGTGAGTTTAAAAGTGGTAGGGCTTGCCGCCTCTCAGGCGGCTGTTGGATATTTCTTAGAGGACCCTGGAAGCCGGGAGAGGGCTGATCACTCCTTTTGGGTGGTGAGTTAGAAGGCGGGGTCCCCTTGTACAGTTGGCCACCACAGCTTATAGAGGGCCTTTTCGCTCAATGACAGGCGCAGTGGAAATTCCTGCCTACATGTTCGTGTGCTTGGGGATGGACAGTTTGGGGAGAAGAAACATTCTGATCTTCTCCCTTATCTCAACTGCACTGATCTGTGGTGTGATTATGGCGATCCCCAAGGTGAGTTATTTTATGTTTTATTTAGGGAATGGTTAGTTAATACCATGACAGTTTGATGGGAGAATTTTTAGCTTATTGCGGTAAGTATGAAGATGAATTCAGACATATGGACAGAGTATATACATAATATTTAAAAATATGCTTTCTATGAAAAACTATTCTTTCTCTGTTATGTAAGTAGTACATGTTTATTGTAGAACATTTAAGGGAAAAAAATGTAAAAAAAAAAAAAAAAAGCCCCTAATTCCACTTCCCGGAGATGGCCAGTGTTGTATTTCATAGACACAATAATCTTGAGTGAGGAAAGCAGATCATGCCTTCCAGTGATTATTGTCATCTTAAATGTTTATTCATTTATTCATTCAACAAGGATTTTCCAGCATCCGTTATGTGCCAGGTGCTGTTCTAGGTGCTGAAGACAGACAGTGAATCAAGTTTCTATAAGTATAATGAAGAAAAACAAAACAGGATGAGGGATAGAGAATGAGTGTGTGTGGGGGGGAAGGGAGCACATGTGTACTATTTTATTTTATCTAGGGTGATCAAGGATGGTGTGCCTCTCAGAGAAGATGACATTTGATCAGAAATCTGAAGGAGGGAGGGAGCCCTGGAGATGTGTGAAGGACATAATAAGTCTTATATTCAAGATTGTTCCAGTTTAAATGGTCTTGTTTTTCATTGTGGTAGATTAGTAGTTTCCAATTTCTAGTATGCATAAATCCCCCAAGGAGCTTGTTTTTAAAAATGCAATTTCTTGGTGAGAAACACTGCCATAAACTACTGAAATGACTTTCACATTTCTGTATTTTGGCAAACTTCATCCCTGGAATACCTCTTGCATCCAGAAGTGCTCTTCCTCTTCCTGAAAAAATGTTATCAGAACCTGTATTTTCATTCTCTGTTTGGAAAATATAGTCACTATAACAATACTTTAAAATATTTTATATAATTTTCTCCAGCAATTATATAATTATTAAGCAATGGTATCTCAACGTTTAGGGCAAGGCATTTTAAATTTTGCATATTGTTTGAAATTTAGTTTAAGCTAACCAGTGACTTCCTTTTATAGTAACACCACACTTAATTATCAGGGTTGGTGAATCAAATGTTTTATGTAACTGAAATTGCCAGGTGATTGAAAAACAACTGATATGAATGCAATGAAACTACTCAGGACAAGGTGGCCTCTGCCAATTTGAGGGAACTTCATCCGTACCTTTTTTTTGGTCTTTGTTTTTAAGTAGTTTGCAGTTATATTAGTTGAGTTGATGGCAGCTGCCTTGGAGCTGGTGAAGATTTACGGGAACCACAGAACCTTTGAGTTCTACAGTGGTTAAGCCCCAGTGATAATGGAGAAGACAGAAAAGTGGCTGGTGGGGATTTGTAGAAAAAGAGCACTAACCCTTAACCACAAATTTCTCCCTTCTAGTAAAATTTCTCCGCAAGTGGTAGTGTCAACACAATATAATTTTTTTCAAGTCACATTAATTCATTCAACAAATATTGTCTACAATAGTAATTAAGGTGACACTAGCTGCTTTAATATAGGTATCCCCAAATCTCAGTGACTTCATATAATAGACCTTTTTTCACTCATAGAAAGTTCGATGTGGGTGCACCTGGTTGGTAGCAGTGGGAGTGGTGAGGGGGTGTTTGGCTCCATGGAGTCATTCAGGGACTCAGGTTGACAAAGGTGCTGCCATCCTCAACACGTGAACTCCAAGGTCACCTGGGTCTCGACATCCAGCTGACAGATAGGGGAGGAGAGAAAGATGGAATATGGGAGGTCTTTGTGAGCCACTCTTAGAAGTGAAGCACATTAGGGACACAGAGACTGAGTTGGAGGCACTGAACTTTTGCTGTTGAGGAATGCAGCAGCCAAAAAAAAAAAAGACTCTGTTCTAACAGTTCCGTTATCACTTTCAAATTATTTTCTGAAGATAGTTTATAAGCCAGGGGATTACTGCCACAAAGGGCACAATTTGTTTTCATGGCTCTTCGATTCATTCTGGTGGATCAATTCTGGAAGGAGTGGGTCAATTATTGGTGGAACCAGCACTGTCTGGGTGTCTCATTCCAAAGCTGTCTTCCCAAATGGCTTTTCTTATTTGATAATTTGAAATCTCCAAGGCTGGGGGCAGACACAATAAAACTTTCCTCTATCTCAACAACAAAAAAACTACCAACCCAATTAAAAAATGGGCAAAAGACCTGAACAGACATTTCTCCAAAGAAGATATACAGATGGCCAACAGACACATGAAAAGATGTTCAAAATCACTAACTATCAGGGAAATGCAAATCAAAACTACAATGAGATATCACCTCACGCCTGTCAGAATGGCTATAATTAACAAGACAGGAAACAACATGTGTTGGAGAGGATGTGGAGAGAAGGGAACTCTCATACACTGCTGGTGGGAGTGCAAACTGGTGCAGCCACTATGGAAAACAGTATGGAGATTCCTCAAAAAATCAAGGATAGAACTACCATATGATCCAGCTATTCCACTGTTGGGTATTTATCCAAAGAACTTGAAAACACCAATTTGCAAAGGTACATGCACCCCTGTGTTCATTGCAGCCTTATTCACAATAGCCAAGACTTGGAAGCAACCTAAGTGCCCATCAAGGGACGAATGGATAAAGAAGCTGTGGTATATATACACAATGGAATACTACTCAGCCATAAGAAACGACGAAATCCAGCCATTTGTGACAACATGGATGGACATTGAGGGTATAATGCAAAGTGAAATAAGTCAGAGGGAGAAGGCCAAATACCGTATGATTTCCTTCATTAAGTAGTAGATAATAACAACAATAAACAAACACATAGGGACAGAGATTGGATTGGTGGTTACCAGAGGGGAAGGGGGGGGGGGGGAGGGTGAAAGGGATAATTCGGTACATGTGTGTGGTGATGGGTTGTAATTAGTATTTTGGTGGTGAACATGATGTAGTCCATGCAGAAATAGAAGTACAATGATGTACACCTGAAATTTTTGCAATGTTATAAACCAATGTTACTGCAATAAAAAAAAAATAAATAAATAAAAAAAATAAACTCAAAAAAAAAAAAAAAAAAAAAAAGAAATAGAGGGGGCGGCCCGGTGGCACAAGCGGTGAAATCTTGCGCGTTCTGCTGCGATGGCTCGGGGTGTGCCGGTTCAGATCCTGGGCACACCGACGCACCGCTTGTTAAGCCATGCTGTGGCGGTGTCCCATATAAAGCAGAGGAAGATGGGCATGGATGTTAGCCCAGGGCCAGTCTTCCTCAGCAAAAAAAAAAGAGCAGGGATTGGCATCAGATGTTAGCTCAGGGCTGGTCTTCCTCACCAAAAAAAGGAATTAAAATTTAGAGTTTATTTTAGTCATTTTAATGGAGAGTCAAGCTTGAATCTGTACAGTCACATATTAGGAAAATACCTATTTGCAGAAAGAGATATTCATGAAGTTTTTCTTACTTTGGTCCTACATATTATGTGATTACTTGTGCTTGATTTACAGAGACCTAGTAGTGTCAATTACATTGCTGTATACAATAGTTATAAATGTTGTCATAGTTATTCTATCTTTGAATGTAGGAACTTAGTTTTACTTTTTAAAGTTTTGTCTGTAAAAGCTATAATCTTATCTACTATTTTCTATTTTCCTGAAGTTTTAATGTACAACTCTGAGATAACATAGTGAAATGGAAATTGCTTTTAGTGGAAGTTATAATAAATATATCTGAAGAATAAAAAAAAAAAAAAAAAAAAAAAAAAAAAAACTTTCCTCTAAATTTCATAAAGAGGGAAAGCTTTTGCAGACCATAAGTAGAGTTTACAAAATAAATTCAAACAGAAAAATAAAATTCTTCATTGTTCTGAAAAATACTGGAGAATTAGAAAGTTTTAAAATAATAATTTTAAAGATTTTATATTTTCCATTTAAAAATATTACTTATGATGGTCTATTTTACTAATATATATATATTTTCAGGATTACCATATCTGGAGTGTGGGGGTGACTATGGCTGGAAAATTTGCTATAGGGGCAGCATTTGGTCTCATTTACCTTTATACAGCAGAATTGTATCCAACCCTTATAAGGTAAGAGTTACTTATTTTTTTGTTGTTTTCTTATCTTTCACTTACGCGTCATTTCATTATATTTGGCCTTTGAGTATAAAAGCTTTCTTTTGATAGAAGTTACCAGAGCTCTGAGATGCTTTAAGTTACACGATGATGCTAATTCTGAATCTGCGGCTTTGTCTATACCTCATTAGCAAGGATATTAAAGAAATTGTTTTGAAATAACACTCTATTATCCTAAAACCATTTTAAATCTCAAATACAGTTGTCTTACACTGACTCCCCATATAACTCAAGGCTAATTTTCTCAGGATGTGTCTCTTGGTGTTCTGATGTCAGTTGTATTAATTTGATAAGGTGGCTATATCAAAACACCGAAGGCTGGGGGGCTCAAACAACGGAAATTTATTTTCTCGAAGTTATGGAGGCTGGAAGTCCAGGGAGATCAAGGTGTCTGGCAGGTTTGGTTTCTCCTGGGGCCTCTCTCCTTGGCTTAATAAGAGATACTTATTCACAAGAAAAGCACATTCCTTCCTACTAGACATTCTATAAGGTTTCTTTAAATAACTTTTAAAGAAAATCACATTAAGATACTGCTTGACTTCAAAAAATTGAAATAGAATGTTCTATAGATATAAATCTTTTGTTTTCCCAAATTTCCATTCCCTACCCCAAACAAATTCTGGCTTTAGAAGACTGATGTTATCCTCAGTGTTAGACTTAATGAATATTCATAAGGACCCCATGTGCATAGCAGATGAAGAATGATTTGCCCTTTTTTTTGTCTTGAATTATCTGCATGCCTGGGTTTCACAGAATGTGGATATAAGTCACGAGTGAGTCTTAAAAAATTAAAGTAGATTATTTCCAAGTATATTAAGCTGAGCTTAAGTTTTATTATTTATTCTCTGCTGGGAGGGTGCATGGGGGCTACAGGAAGTCATTCCATCACTCTCTGCATCATTTGTACTCTGTTTGTCTTCTGTTCTTGCTGCTGTTTTAACACTCTTCATGTTTTCAGGTCGCTGGCCGTGGGGAGTGGCAGTATGGTGTGCCGTGTGGGAAGCATCATGGCCCCGCTCTGCGTTTCTCTCTCCAGCGTGTGGATCTTCATGCCACAGGTGTTCATCAGTTTCTAGAGCCTTACTGAGACAGCAGAGAGGCAGAGCAGCTAAGTGCCTTCTACATTTTTATTTATTGGAAGCCAATTTATAATTCAACTATGGGAGTTTGTAGAAACCTTATTAACAGCTCACCAGTCGGTAAGTAGGGCTGTGGTTGCTGATTTCTTGTTTCTGCCTTCCACCACCGGTGAGCTGTTAATCACAACTCAGCCTGCCAGAGAAGGGTCTGTCCTCGTCCCTATCAGGAAGCGGGACTGCACAGGGAGAGCTCCGGTCTCTGTCCTCTCTCAGTGCCTCTGTCTCCATCACCCGGCCCCGCCCAGCCTGTGCTCCTCGGCCTGGATCCGCAGGCTGCCTCCCACCCCCAGCCCTGGCCTCTGTGTTCTACTGTGTGCCTGCTGGTCAAAGCAAATTCTGGAGGCTGCCTGCTCCTTGGAGGCTTCTGTGATGCCTGATGGAGAGGTTTAGGGATCTGTGGTTTTGAGGTTACCTGAAACGTGACGGGCTGTTCATGGGCGAGGCTTCTCGTACTCTTCCTCTGGCTCCGTAGCATGAGCTGTTTGCTGGGTTATGAAGAGTGAGAGCGGTTGTGTTCAGTTTGCAGATTTCCTCAGGTAGGGGCTGCAAGGTTGGAAAGTCACGTGGAGCACTGTCATACACCTGGGATTAGTATGATGCTCTGGTCAGGAGGAAGAGGGGAGACGGGGAGGGGTGGGGGTGTTAGGAAGTGACACAGGTGCTGCAGTGACTTCGGGGCAAGCCCTGGGTCTGCTGGCCCTCTCCCTCCTCCTCCAGGCTCCCTCTCCGGGACTTCTTTGCCGTAGCTCTCCAGGCTGTTCCCTCCCTCAGAGCTCCTCTTTCTTTTTCCGATTGCTCCTTAAATAGACTCATTCTCCAAGAGCCATCCTGGCTGTCTTTCCCAATCTCTGCGTGGATAACCTCTCCTGAGTTCTGACTTCTCTTCCAAGCTGCAAACCCATGTTTCCACGAGCCTCATGGATATTCTTCCTGGGTGTCTTAGAACAAATTCACTGTTTCCTAAACAGAACTGGTTGGTGACTTACATTCCCTCCTCCTCTGTCTCCCACTTTGGGTCAGGGAGTCAGTGGCCTCCAGCATGACAGTTGAGCATGGGCTTTGTATTCCCTCTGTTCCTCTTTCTCCCTCTCCTCCAAATCCATGACACTAAATCCTTACCTTCTTTCTCAAAACCACCCTAGCTTGCCTGCTCGCAGTTCAGTGCCTCTTCACCTTCTGCCTCTCGGGTCTTCCTCCACTCCACCACCCCTACCCCATCAGAATAGTTTACTGAACCACAGCTCTGACCCAACTGCCCCCTCATCTTCAGAATAAAGTCCAAACTCTGCCTGATATTCAGGCCTTTTCCAGAGCGACCTCCTGCTGATCATCCCTATTTGTTTGGTTTCCTCACACACTTCCCCCTCCTCTCCATGCTCACCCTGTTCTCACTCACCCGCCACCCACTCTCCTCCTATGCCGCTGCCTGAACGTGCCCTCGGCAGAGCATGCTTCTCTCCCATCTCCCCCTGCCACCTCCAGGTATCTATATTTTTTTCCTTTCTTTAAGAGAATGGGAACAGTTTTACATGGGCTTTACACGGAAGTGATGTTAAAACGAGGAAAACAGATAAGGCTAAGTGACAAAATCGGGACGACTGTGGAGGAGGGAGAGGCAGGCTTCTGGGATGCAAACAGTGTTTTGTTGTGGTTTATCAAGAACATGATGTGTTTGCTTTATAATTACTTCTTAAACTGTGCTTTTGTTTTATGCATTTTTATACTTAAATCATATTTTACGACAGATAGACAGATATAGACCTTTTACCATATTTTACGACAGATAGACAGATATAGATGTTTTTTTTCTTTTTAAGAGGTAAATCCAGGAACCATTAGGACTCAAACTGTCTCAAAAGTGTGAACTCCATCTGGGACAGAGCCTTGAAGGGCTCCCAGAACCATAAGATTAGTTAAGGCAGCGATTTCTTCCCAGTATTTCCATGAAGTCTATGGCCGTTCACACAATACAGTCCCTCTCACATGGTCTTCCCAGGCTTTGTGGAGAGCAGCTGCCTTGCCAGGATCGTCTGGATGAGGCTGTCCCAGAGCTTTAGTGGCTGTGACTTGCACAGCTGGAGAAACAATACCAGAACTGGAACCACTTGCCTCGTTCCCAGTTCATCCTCCCGCAGTGCCTCTGCTGGATGACTGGTGGGAGGCCAAACATTGTAGGAGTTTAGATGAAGCAGCCCCCAGGTATCGTTTAAGATGCAGAGCAAACCCGACTTCTCCAAGAAGGCCACCATCATCCAATTACCCAACCTCTCCCTGTCTCATGTCTGCGTAGCATTTCGAGTGCACTCCTTTCCCAGGCTGCAGTCACAGGCTGGCTTCATTATTTGCGTGTGTATCTTTGTCCCTCAGTTGAACTGTTGAACTCTTGCAGAATGGGCATTTTGTATCCCCACTACTGGGTCCGGCAAAGCATTTCCCTCGCTTTATGTGCCACTCATGTTATAATTTACTTAATATTTTAAATCAAGTAGACTGGCCAATAATCTCAGTGAAATCATGGGTGTTATACTAGTTATATGTTTTCTAAAATACAATTTAACAAAACCTCAAAAGGAATAAAATGAAGTGTTTGATGCTACCTGACATCACCTTGTACACAGGTGGTGTGCCTCTGCCCTTGGGACTCATTGGCCTATCGTGGGTCTCTCTCATGTCCCAGGAACGGGCACTCAGTCAAGTTTGCTTGATTGGGGTGTTGGGATGCCAGCCTCTTTCCTGGGCTGACTCTGAAGTTGAGAAATGATACGGGCTGTCTGGCCTGCACAGGGAAGTATTTTTGGAGAGTCTACCATCCTTTTTAGGGCATGCATGCACTTTTCTAGAAGCATCTCCTTTGTGCTAGCACTTTGTGTTCCTCATTAAATAAATAAAAGATAAAAACGGAAAAGTATTTTTAAAAACAATGAGCTGAAACACTCCGAAGAAGACATATAAATCTATAAAAGCAAACTGCTATAAAAACGACTAAAACTACATAAAGATTTTTTTAAAGGACATCCATAACAGTCAATTAGGGACTATGGAGTTAAAGGGGATCTTTAATTTTATTTAATAGGGACTTAAGTAGTGCTTGTTACGTGGCAAGCTCTATTTTAAGTGCTTTACAAAAATTAGTCTTCATAGAATGCAGAGACTATTGCTGTCCCCATTTTACAGATGTGGAGACTGATGTACAGAAAGTAGTTATTAGCCCAAGGTCACACCAAGGGTTACAGCCCAAGGTCTGTAAAGGTGACACAGCTTGGATTCAAACCCAAATACCACACTTTTTACCAGGTTAAACAAACAAACAGTACAGAAGGGAATAATGCAGAGAGATAAGCTCCTCCTTCCCTCTGACCCTGACTGCCCTTGCCTGCCCCAGACCCGCTGCCCCAAGACAGCCTCTGTCAGCAGGGTCTTGTGTATATTTGCAGAAATATTCCGTGAATGTGCTTCCTTTGGATGCAACACATGTTGCTTGTTGTTTTTAATGAGTAAAAAAATAAATTATTAAATTTCTCATTAAGCTTATTTACGGACGTCAAACTGCCTAGGGAGCCAGTGTTTTCATTTTGAGAAATGAAAACGCTAATCGAGAAGATAAGTTTATGTTTTCTCTTTTGAAAAGAAGCACATGAAAATCAGTCGTTCTGACGCTTTTATTACTGACCATTATTTTCTAGTAATCTAAAAGGAAAAAGCGAACACAATTCATTCATCAACTCATTTGGCAAAGGTTTATTGAGTGTTGATTTTGAACTAACCTCCTGCTATGCTAAGGACCAGAGATGAAAGAAACAGCCTCTGTCCTCAGAGACGTCCAGGGTGGTGGGGAAAGCAGAAGAGCAAACTGTCACAAGCCCCAGAGAAGAGGGCCATAGCGGGGAAATACCGGGGTTATGGGGTTGTAGGAGAGGGCTACCAACCCAGGCTAGGGCCAGGCAGGATGCTTCCTGGAGGAGGAAGCCTTTAATCTGTATCTGGAGGTGCCAGGAAGAGTCAACCTGGTGGAGGAGGAGAGAAGAGAATTCCAGGTAGAGGGAACAAAGAGGCAAAGGCTTAGAGGGGCAAAGGAACATGGCCAGTTTGGGTTGGGGTGGAAGCATTATTGCTAACATCCAGGGTGGGTTGTGGGAGTCAGAAGAGAAGTCTGGAAAGATGGGCAAGGATCTCAAAGGGGGTCAGAAGGGAAGAGAATTCAGACTAAAGGTGGATTGGAGAGGACAGGATGGACAAGTCATATCCACAGGACCTGGTGACCTGTTGGGTGTGGTGGAGAGGGCGGAGGGATGCAAGAGTCATTCTCGGGGCTAGAGGGAGCCCAAGAGGTCAAACAGGGCTGAGGTGGGGAAGGACGGTGCACTCGAATGGGGTGTGTTGAGTGGGAGGTGCCTGCAGGACGGCCAGGGGAGGCGTCCAGGAGGCAGATGCTTTTGCAGGTCTGGAGCTCAGGGGACGGGCCTGTTGGAGGCACAGGTTTGGGAGTCAGCTTATCAAGAGGCGAGGGAGGAGTGAGCGAGACTGAAGAGCAGAACCCTGGGAGCAGCGCATTTAAGGTGCGATGGATGGAGGAGTCCAGGGCAGAGACTGAGGTGCAGCAGCCAGGGAGGCGGGGAGGTGACCAGGATTTCAAAGGGGAAGAGGAGGTGAGGAAGGCAGGAGAGGACAGTGGCTTGGAAAGAGCGGCTCAGGAAAACATCCATTGGATGTTAGGAGTTTGTGGCTTGGGAAGAGCAGCGTCTGTGGGTGGTGGGGGTGGGCCGTGCTACAGAGGGCAAGACGGGAAGAGAGACAGAGGGGGAAGCAGTGACCGCGGTGGAGAGGACGGGCTGGAGGCTGGAGTTGGTGTGGGCCGAGGCAGAGGGCCTCTTTTGCTTGTTTTAAAAGATAAAGTAGCAGTAATGACAACTAGCATTTACTGACTGCTTACCAGGGGCCAGGCACTCTTGTAAGTGCTTTAAATGTGTTACTTAATCCTTTCAGTCCTTTGAGGCAGGCACTGTTATTATTTCCATTTTACAGATGAGGAAACTGAGGAGCAGGAAAGTTCAGTAACTTGCCCAAGGCCACACAGGTAGCAAGTGCAAGTTCCCCTGCAGAGTGGGTACGGAGATTACCAAAGGCTCGAGAACTTTTATTTTTCCTGGGGGAAAATAACCAGCATAATGGAAAAGGTCAAAAGTATGTGAGAAGGAGGGAGGTCTGTTGATGGAGGGAGACCCCGGAGGAGGAGGTGAGAGGCAGTGGAGTCTGGAGGGGATGAAGGGCTTCTCCCGGCCAGGGAGAGGAAGAGGTGGGGAGGGGGGCTCATTGGGACGTTTGTGGGGGTGGAGGGAGCCCGCCAGGGCTGCAGGAGGCCGGGTCTTCTGCTTGGAGTGAGAGGGGACATGGAGGGTTATGGGTTTGTTTACTGCCTGACTATCCTTTTCACTACTGAGCTAAAAAGAAAAATCCAGTCCCGTCTTGGATCTTCCATTTGATTCTGTTTCATGTTTAGACTTCTTCTGTGTTCGTCAGACCCTGACATAGGGCTCCTCTGGGGTGTCTGCATCAGTGGATTATACCTGCTATGTCTCAAGACACTAGAAAATGCCTTTAAAAACTCTTTGGAATATCACTTTAAATTCTGCTACTGCTTCTAGGCTTAGCCCATATTTCTGAGAATGAGGTTATCAGCATTCTGTAAACCAAATAAAAAGCTGTCCTCCCAGGTCACGTCTGTTACTGATGTGCCCTCACATCCCGTCACTGCTGCACTGTGTGCTTCATGCTTCTCATCCTCAGAGGCTGTAAAAGCACCAAGTAGGTAGATTTATCAGAAAAACCATGCCTTAATTTATTTTTATGGGTTCTTCCCAGGCAGTATTTTTTGCTAAAGGAGTTTAAATTATGTAAGGACAGAATGCGTTTTTACAGACTATGTAGAGATTTAGTTCTAAAATCCACCCAATATCTTCATAATGATCAACAGAGAATAAATATGTAGACTTTAATTTTTAATATGATTTTCATATTTAAAGGAAAACACGGTGCTAGTCTAAAAGTTTGCCTTTTATGTGTCAAAATTTGGAAAGTAAAGAAATACTAAATTTTTATAGAAAATCAAATGGATGCTCTTCCCCCCCCAAAATAGCAGTTAGTTTCCATTGCCTTTGTTTTGTTTCCCTCTAAATTCTGTCGGTTTGGGTTCATTGAAACACTGATTGGTGCATGCATGCATTCATTCATTCATTCCCCATCATTTATTGAATGCTGACAGCATACCGATTATTGGGGCAGGGACAGGGTTGACTGAGACTGTCCTTCACCATCAAGTCCCAACTCAAGACTGAATTGCTGGGTTTCTCCACAAGACTCTGGAGACTGGGAATATGGGACAGGGACTTTTTTCGCTGTGTGGCTCCTAGAACAGTGCCTGCAAGAGTAATAATGCCGGCAGTAACTGGGATTTATTGAGTAGGTGCTCCTCAGCGGTTAATGATGAATTAATGAGTGATCAGACCAAGCCTATTGGATGAGTTAAAGAACTTCCATAAGTAACCACAGGTCTCACCGAAGAATAAAAATGACAACTGTTATGTCAGATCCAATTCTATTGCCCTCTGAAAAAGTTTCTGAAATTATTATTCTCTGAAGGGCATGTTTCTTTCTTGATGTGTCACTTATTGTTATTATTTTAATTCCTTCTAGTCGCTTCTTGGGATTTTGGCTTTTGTGAGTGGCTTGCTGACACTAAGGCTTCCAGAAACCCTTGGGAAGCCTCTGGCAACTACTTGGGAGGAGGCCACCAAACTGGACGCAGCAAAAGATAGCAGTTCAGGCGAATTATTTCCCACAACCAATAATACTGTGCTGGAAGAAAGAGAAGTGATTAACTCAGAGGATTCTGGTCTTAGCGAATAAATGTGCCATATGTGCTGTCTAGCACCTGAAGTATTGTTTACTTTAATGCCTTTGTGTTAGAGAAATATATTCTCATCTCCCGCATGTCATTTATATGTCTTTTAAAAAAAATTTTGTAAGAAGTTTTAAAACAATTGTTTTGTAAAAGAAATAAAAATCAAGATGAGAATTCTCATTTTTTACATGCTTTCTTATTGCCACAAAATATTTTTCCGTAGTTGTTCTTCTGTGTCATTGATTCTCAGCCTTCTCCCACCACCACCACGCAGGCCTGAGGGAATACCACATACTCCCATCAGTGCCAGGGGCCCCCTTCTTCCCCCCAGGGACTGTTGACTGGGAAGAGGCGGCATGTGAGAGTGTGTTTCTTTTAACAAAGCCCCTTAAAGATTCTATTTCTGATGTTCTTTCCCCTCTTCTGAGAATCATAGCTCTAAACTCAAGTCTTATTCAAAAATGCTGTGTCAAAAAATGTTTGTCTTCATAATTTAACCATAAAAACTATAGGTGTTGAGAGCTAGCCCTGATGGCCTAGTGGTTAAAGTTTGGTGTGCTCCGCTTTGGCGGCCCGTGTTCGGTTCTGGGTGCAGAACCACACCACCTGTCAGTTGCCATGCTGTGGGGATGGCTCACATAGAAAACCTAGAAGGATTTACAACTAGAATTTACAACTATGTACTGGGGCTTTGGGGAACAAAAACAAAAAAGAAGAAGATTGGCAACAGATGTTAGCTCAGGGCGAATCTTTCCCTGAAAAGATAAACAAACAAAAGACTATAGCTGCAAAAAATATATCCTGCTTTCCAGCACCCTGAGCAAAGAGGGTTTGAATGTGCAGACAAATGTGTTAAGGGACACACATCTGCTAGGAGCCAGGAGGGAGTTTTCCAGTCTGACATTCCTATTTTTCCTAAATTTACCAAATTCTCTCCATAAGTCTCCTTCATAGCACGGAGAAGCTATGGCATTTTAGCGCATTCCTCTAGGAAATTGACTTTAAGTACCATATGGATCCGTCGCCAATTTAAAAAAAAAATGTTAGGATGCTTGCATTTAAAAAAAAAAAATTTTCAGGAAGATTTTACTCTTTTTTTTTAAGCACTAAATTTTGTTTCCCCAACTTCGCTTAAAGCCATATTTTGCAAGAACAATTTAATATCCTGAATATTTCAACTGCAAAATTATATCTGTTAGAGGGGTGCATTTCAGATAAATTTTCCATAGGTTTTGGGTTTTTCTTTACTATGGTTTCATCAGAAATTCATTATTTTTTTCTTTGCTCTTGAAATTTAGATGTTGGATATGTCTTATTTCCAGTATATTAGAACTGATGATGTATTAGCGTAATCTGCAGAGGAAAATAAAAGAAAGATTAAGACAATTATATAGATTTAAAAAGCATTGCTAAGAGAAAGAAAAAGAGAGATTTGACCTGAATTATTTAGACATTTTATGTTAATTCAGTTCCCTGCATAATTGTTCAGTTCTTCACTTGGGCTTTCAACTTGTAAACTAAAAAATAAAGGGGGCTGGCCTGGTGGTGCAAGCGGTTAAGTGCGCGTGCTCTGCTGCAGCGGCCCGGGGTTCACTGGTTCAGATCCCGGGCGTGCACCGACGCACTGCTTGGCAAGCCATGCTGTGGCGGCGTCCCATATAAAGTGGAGGAAGATGGGCATGGATGTTAGCCCAGGGCCAGTCTTCTTCAGCAAAAAGAGGAGGATTGGCAGATGTTAGCTCAGGGCCAATCTTCCTCACAAAAAAAATAAATAAATAAAATAAAAAATAAAACCAAAAACCTTTCTCCCTTTGTAAAAGAAAACAGAACAAAATGAGTAGGAGGATATGAGAAGAAAGGAGGAAGACGTTTCTTTGTTTTTTCTCTCATCTCTTATTTTGTGTTTTTTTTCTTTTATTCTTTATCCCCAGCCTGTTTTTCTACCGTCATTTAGATTTTTTTCTCTTAGTTAATGTTTGATATTTTCTTGACTTTTTTTAATGTTCTGTATTAGTTGGCTAGGCTGCTGTAAAAAAATGCCACAGACTGGGGGGCTTAAACAACAGAATTTATTTCTCACAGTTCTGGAGGCTGGAAGTCCAAGATCAAGGTACTGGCAAGGTAGGCTTCATTCTGAGGCCTCTTCTCTTGGCTGGTAGGCAGCCGCCATCTTGCTGTGTGCTCATAGGACCTCTTCTTTGTGCCCATGCAGGGAGAGGGGGAGAGAGAGAGTTCTCTGTTGTCTCTTCTTATAAGGGCACTAATCCCATCATGAGGGCCCCACCCTCATGACCTCATCTAACCCTACAAGCATTGAGTCATAACACCCGTGTATGTATTTCTGTATCAGGAATTGTCCAGCCATCAAAACAAAAACCGTCTAAGATATTTCAAGCAAAGAGGAATTTAGTCCGGGGAATTAGTTACGAAAGTGTAGGAAGAACTGATGGAACCAAATGGAGAAGAAGTTACTGAGAGATCAAGGAGCTGCTGCCACAAATGGACTGGGTGCCATAAGCCCACACTTTCTGCTTCCGCTTCTTATGAGAAATCACATTTCTGCTGACCAGCATTCCAGGGGCCCACACTCCCACTGACACTACTGAAACTGCCTGTCATGGTTTCGAGTTGAATTGAGCTGGATTTTTAGATTATTTTAGGGAAAACATACCCTATTTCTGGTGTTGACTCTTCCATCATTTATCCTGGGTTATCTCTTCATTTACTTGGGTCGGCTTTAATGGCTTTCAGTGAAGTATGATTTTCTCCATAAATCAGGCACATTTCTTGTTATATTTATTCATAGGTTTATATTTTTATTACAAATAGAAATGCTAAATTCCTAATATATTTTCTACTGCTATTGCTGGTATAAAAGATGATTGATTTTATATATTGTGACTATGTCCAGCAACTTTGATAAAAAGTGTTTTGAACTCAAAAGGAAAAAAAAAACCTTTCTTTATTGGGAGAAAAATTGGGCTTTTTGTCAGAACAGTTCACAAATATTAGTCACACAGGGAGCCAAACACACTTTGTTTCTCCAGTATTTCTTAACATGCACAGCCTTCTGATTTTATACTCGAAAAAGAGTCATGTTATTAGATCTATGATAGTTGGAACCTAGTTGCAGCGCATCAGATCCGACTCTAGTTGTAACTATTTCGAGGAGTACTTTACTACAGCATTGGAAAGCTTAGAGAATAAGCCTCACACAAGTAGGTAAACTGCAGGTAGGTGACCTTGTTACCAGTTCTATTTAACTGAGGCCCAGGCATCAACTTGACTTCAACAGGCAGTGAACCGTGAGAGGCAGTGAGGCTTGCAGATAAAAAATGCCTGGCTGTACATCCTCCCACTTAAGCAAATCAACCTCTCTTTATCTCAGTCCCCTCATTTGAAAATTCAAGATCATAATAAAATGTCCCTCATGGGACTGTGAAAATGAAATGAAATATTATACCTACATCATGAAATGCCACCCTGCACAGCCCTGATACTGTACAATGCTAGTCCTCCGTGCTCTGTATACTATCCTACCACTCAGTCAAGGCAAGTGTAGTGAGCGTCCTGTCCAGTCTTGGTCTTGGCCAGTGGACATGTGGGGCCAATCTGTCAATATTCTATCATGCTGTCACTGTCCCGAGTTGATTGCGCCCTACAACATACGTTGTTTCTCCCTTGTGGATTCTGCAGTATAGATGGTTCTGGTGATTGGTTTTGGCTCATGATCGTTGCAGGGAAAACTTACCGTGAAGCCAATGAAGCATAACCTTCAGGCTCACGTCCCTCACTTGCACAGGCTCTTGTGACAGCCGCTGGTAATGGGTTCATAAGTTTTTGTAAAATTTTGTAAATTTTGCGAAAGTAAGATATATTCACTGCAATCAGTTAAGACCACTGTCTCCTTCCACTGTTTCCCTTTCGTCACATTTCTCTTCTGTCAGGTGCATCAAAGTGATCACAGGCATTTCTATTTTCCTGATTTTGTATTTTTTTTTCATAAAGAAGGCTCTTAAAACTGGATAAACTTCAGACCCTACAAAAACTGAATCTGCCCCCCTACCCCAAATTGCTGTTAAAAGGTCTGTTGTTAAGGAAGTTTCGATTGAAAATATTCTCTGAATGTGTTCAATTGAATGCTCAGTTCTAAAGTTCTCCCCTTTCTCTCACTCCTATCAGATATTTACTGAAAACGTACTAAATACAAGGAGTTCATTCTGTAACATGACATATGCAAAGGGATACTTAGTAACTGCTTGTGGTGGTGAAGAGGATATTTTATTTACGATTGTGAAAGTTGACTGTGGAAGCCCAAGTCCATCGTCCCTTCCCAGTGTCTGGGAGTTGTGGGTGTTCATGTCTTATCTGAATTTGCCAGAAGTCAGTAATGGCTGCTCATTTCATCTCTCAAGTCCACACTGCACCAGTATTTACTGACAGCTGTCAGTTCCCTCAGTAAATTCATTTTCCTCGTTCATTCCCTGCCTCTCCCTGGGCTCACCTACCCTATCAGGAATCAAACTTCAGAGATTTATATGGATGTTCCAATAAGTAAGCCTTGAAATTCTTATTTTACAAGCAAGAAAGGGTTCAATTATAGACTCTGACCTACATCTGTGCCCTGAGTCACGGTTAGCCAATGTCAGAGACTTGTGTCTCCCTGATCTCACTCTTCCTCCCTTCTCTGCCCCAACCTGTAGCCATACATGGCTGAATGCCTGCCCCCATGAGCCTTGCTTCCTTAATAGCCTTCTGAAGAACTCAAGTTCTGTGCTTGAGGCCTTTTATTTACTGGCAGACTAACACACTAGCAAGGCCAACACCTCAGGAGCCATAGAGAGCAGAGCAGGAGGCGCTGGGCCATCAGGGAGGCCCCCAGTACACGGCACAGGTGAGGCTTTGGCCACCTCCAGAGCCTCAGGTAAAAAGTTTCTGGAAAATTGTTAAGGAGGAGGGCCTGCCATCTCAGGGAGATCGCTTCAACTCTTTGGACGTCAGCCACGTGACTGTAAAATAAGATCCCACTGGAAGGTCCTTGAAGCCCCTAATGACACCTAAAGGACACTCTCAATGATACCTAAATCAGATAGGTTTTCCTACCAGTTCTCTGAATGACCCCTCATTCAAATCACATTGCTACAGTTCTATGTAGCACAAAGTAAAAGATTAGCTGTAAACGCACAGCTTTCTTGGTTTCATTTCTAAAAGTTTCCTCCTCCTCTTGCTTTGCAGAGGGAAGTAGAGCCCTTACCTGGGCAGGGAGAAGAAGGCACCCTCTCAGATAGCTTCCAGGGCTCCCATTATTTTTCAAATACAGTCCTCCATCCGAGCCAGATTTCCAGCGCTTGCACACTCTGCTCGCGCACAGACCTCCCCATGGAGCCACTCACTTTCCTCAGCTCCCTTTGAACGTCCTGCCTCTGTGGCTTTGCTCACACCATCCTCCCTCCTGGTATTCCCCTCACTCCTCTTCTTTGTCCACCCAAATCTCACTGACTCTTCGGCACCCGCCACTGCCACCCGCACCAGCTGACCCAGCAGAGCCAGGCACCCTTGGGAGATGGCAGCTAACTCTGGGCAGCCAAATGAGGAAACTAGTATTTGCTTCTAGCTGGAACTTGCTGGAAGCTGGACAGGTTCACCCATTGTTTACCATACCTACAAATCCTAGGCTGGTGATGAGATGGAGGGTTTGTAAACTAGGAAGAGAAGTGCTGCTAAGGGAGGACCAGCTGCCAAGGGCTCCGCAGAGCCCCAGCTCCACGGAGCTCACAAGATGAGGTCAATCGCTCCTTTCTCAGGAGAATGAGTGACAAAGACACAGCCGTACAGGCCAATGGAGAGTCAGATTAGAGGGAATGCCCTTAATAAATTCCCCAATGGGAGGCAGTTTCGCTTTCCCTCAGCCTCTCGGGGCACTAGACCTACCACTCATTGTGAAAACAAGTGTTGGTGCCAGAGGCTTCTGTGGATTCCAAGGCTGCTTTTTCAGAGACAGGTACTTGAATTCTCCTGCTTGTGGCTCAGGGGTCATTCTGTGCATACTCCGGGAGCTTGGGGGTGTGTCTTAACGGGATCAGGTGACATCGATTCACAGGTCACAGGGCCAAGATGCACCCACCTTGCTGGCTCACTTCTCTCCTCCCTGGCAGCTGGTTATTCTCAGCCACGGATTACTTTCCCTCTCAACTTAATTTATCAGAGCTATTTTGAGAAAGTTGCTGGGCAGGGGAGGCCAGTGTGAAATAGTAAAGCCAGTTAGGGAACAGGCGGCTGCCTTCTACCCTGCCCCTTCCCTTCTCTTCCCTCTGCCCTGGCTATCCTGCTCCTTTTCAGCTAGCCAGCCCCCTGGAGAGCAATCAGGTTAACTAATGGCCAGGGAAATGCATATACTGCTTGAGAAATAGAAATTATACAGATTAAGCCTCAAGGGAGGACCTTAGTTAAAGTATCATAGTGCAAGAGACCTTCCGAGCTGGAAGATAGCATTGCCACCACCTTTGTCCTGCTCACAGCAGAGGGAACTGCCCCACCCCCTCCTGAGGAAAGGTGAATCTTTACCTGCGAGTGGCCATGATTTATGCCACAAGACCCAATGCCCTGGCTATTGCTGATTGGACAGGGAAGGGCAACTGTGCCAAGGGTAGATTTATAGGCTGGCTTAGCCCAGTAAATTGGCCTGGTGCTAGAACTTTGTCCAGTAGGGATGGCAATGACCAACTGGACTAATTGCATTTTCTGTCTCTGGAGTTTAAACCTGAGACCTGCAGAGAGAGTTAGACAGAGAGCGGGAACAGAGTAGAAAGACAAGCAGGGAAGCAAGGGTGGGCAGGGAAGCTGACAGTGCAGCAGGCCTCAGTGGACTCTGCTGATTAGCCGCAAGGAGGTGGGAGGGTGTTGAGCCTCCATCAACCGTCTAGTGCCCACACTAGGTGCCAGTCTCAGGATGCCCAGCTCAGGCTGCTGGGTGTCTGCCTCCTGCTTTTCCATACAAATTCTGGAAAGAAGCCCCCTTTATGAGATAATCTCAGTGGGTCTCTCTTATTTACCACGCAAAGGATCTAACGAAGAATCATCTGGCCCGGTTTACCAAGTAAGGAGTTGAGGCTAGGAGACGGTGGGTCACTCCCTAGGTTACAGAATCAGCACCTGACCGAATCCACAAAGGAATCCAAGTTCTTATCTCTGAGGGTGGGAGGGATGGAGGTGAGGAAGACAGTGACCAGTCAGGGAAGGGGTGGGGGGAGAGTTGGTTTCCAGTTAGAGTGAGGAGCAGAAGAGGAGACGCGGGGTTCAGTTGTTCAAACTTTCTGTCACGTTGTTATAATTAAAAACAAGTTTGTAGACAGTAAGAGCTGAGTTCTAAATTGCCCGTGGGTAGTGTCCTCTCAGTGGCTGCTCCTCAGGAAGTTTCTAGGAGCCCAGACTGCAACTCTGCTGCTCTTGTCACCTCGCTTTCTTCATGAACCTTCCCTAGGTTGTGCCCACAGGGAAAGTGCTTTGGAAAGGGGTGGAATGAACAGAATTCTCCCCCTAAATGCAAACCTACTTACCTGTTGTGTGTTCTAAAGGCAACTTTAGGCCGGTTTTGGGCTAATGTCTAAAACTCTGTTGAGTCCTTGTTGCCCATACCCCAAGATTTAATGGAAAAAGAGTTAAAGCTCTCATATCAGCCCATGAGAAATGCTGACAGGAAAGGTCTTATTTTGAGAGGCTGTGGACGTAAGGAAAGAATCCTCAGGGCCAAACTTTGTACTGGATGGAATAATCCTTAAAACAAAGTTTACACCCACACTTTCCCTCCTCACAGGCCCATGGATACAGTACGGATTGCAGTTGTGGGGGCAGGCCTGATGGGGCTCTCTACCGCTGTGTGCATTTCCAAACTGGTCCCACGATGCTCCATTACCGTCATTTCAGACAAGTTTACTCCTGATACCACGAGTGATGTGGCAGCTGGAATACTCATTCCTCATGCTTACCCAGGTGAGGGAAGGATTTTAGCTCCTCTGTCAGATAGGATAGATGTTAGATAGAATGACGTTGGTGGAATTCTGTTGACATGGACAGCTGGATGTACATGTAAGTGTAATGTAGGCTTTTAACATCTTATTGGTTCATCTGTGAGAAAGGCTCAGTTATGCTGCAGGACAAAAACAACCTTCAAATCTTAGTAGCTTAAAAAGGAAAGGTTTATTGTGTGCTCACACTACGTGTTGACTGAGCATCAGCAAGGGATCTGCTTGTCACCCAGTGACCTAAGGTGATAGGGCAGTCACCATCTTGAATGTCGTGGGTACCCATGACTGGAGGAAGGCAGCTCTGAGGGGTCTCGTCTTAGCAATTAAAGGCTCTAACCAGGAAGCTACTGTCATCACTTCTGTGTTAGTGTTAGTCATGTGCTCCCACCCCTCAGAAGGAGGCCAGGAAGTGCAGTTCTATAGGCTCTCAGAAGGTGGACAGCCAGAAGTATTCAGTGAACAGCACTAATGACTACAATTGGTAACTCTAAGTCTTTCCACTGATACAGGTAATGACCATCAAGTCAGAAATTACTTATAATGGAACCAAAATGATCCTAACTTCTAAGCCAGTATTAAAAAAATCAGTCAGTATGTATTCAGCCCTAAAGATGTATTGATTTTTTTAAAACATGTCCACGCATCCTCTCCATTCTGTACTCTTCACATGAAACAGGAGGAGGAGGGAAAGAGCGTGAAACAGAAACCAAAATCACTTTGCAGGGAATGACGTTTATACTCATTGTCTCCACATCCTCATTTCCAGTCTCTTTTTTCCCCATTAGTCTTTATTCTTTAAATCAAAGTTGTACATGCACATAGTTTGAATAATCAAATGGTTACAAGATTTATTACAAAAAACAGCAATCTAGACTATCAAAATTGCCCTGTCCGTTTAATCCGGAAACTCACGTTCTTCAGTTCAAGAAGCTGTCTTTGACTTACTCAGCTGTTAACTTGTGCTTCCTGATGCCTCTGTCCCTCTTTCTGGAATTGTTATGCTGAGCCTCCTGGACTGGTCCTCCAATTCTCTTAGCTTCCCTGCTCCCACCTCCACCCCTCCTATTTCTATCTCTTTCTCTTTTTATTTTACTTTCTGGGAGATTTTCTCAATTTTATTTTTTACCTTGCTATTGAATTTTTTATTTCTACTATAGCATTTTTCAGTCTAATGCTCTCCCAACTGAGCTATTTCGGCTCCCTTCTACTATAGCATTTTCAATATTCCAAAGCTCTTTTTTGTTCTCTGGATTTTCCTTTGCTAGAACATCCTATTTGTGTCCTATGGTTGCAATATCTTTTCTCGTCTTTCTGAAGATACTCATAATAGCTTTAAAAGTTTCCTGTCCCTGCATAGTTTCTGTTGTCTCCAAGTTGTTTGATGTTTTTGTTTGATGTTCTCATTTTTCACGTTGCAAGTTTTCCTTGGCCATGTGGTCATCTTTACTTGTCTGCTGACTTTGAAGAGCAGGACCCTAAACAGAGGATGGGAATGTCTGAGCACTTGTGTAGGGCTTTTTGCCTTGAGCCTCCCTGGAGTGACGTGACAGGGCTGTTTAGTTGGGGGACCTCTGGTGTAATTATGTTTAAGTCTTTCTTCTTGGGCAGGTCACGTTCCCCAGAGGAGAGGCTGGGGAGGGAGAGGGCCTGGCTGGCAGTATTCTAGAAGGTGGGGGGAGAAGAGGGCTGGATATTAGCATCCGGTTTGCATGTGTTTCCTAACCCTCCTATTTCCAGTATGGTATCCCTGCCTTTGCCTGTGCTTGGTGTTTCCTAGTCCAGAGACCGCGTGTTTCACCCAACAGAGAATAAACCCATGTTTTGCCAGGATGGGGAGGGCAGTGGCCTTGGTGTTGCAGGTCCAGGATCTTGGCGTTATCAGCAACCGTGATGCTGGAGTGCCTCCTGGGAGCTGCCTCGCGAGGAACGAGCACAGCAGCCTGGTGTGTTTGCAGAATGCTAGCTCACACTGGGAGCCTTTCTTGTGACCAGAGTTCGTGTGTCCATTTTCCAGGAGCCCCCTTGCTTGCACCAGGCCCAGGTGAGGTTATCAGAAGGCTGTCTGATAGTCATGGAATCATCTTTAAGGAAGGACGCTCATCTGAGAGTTTATCCAGGCCATTGAGGCTCCAGCTCACCCTTGGGGCAGGTGGTTGGGGTTCTTGGATCAGGGTCTTTCTCTCTGATGCTTCTAGATAAGGGCTCTGGTCTTCTCTTTGGGCTTCTTTCAGACCAGCCCCAGTGGTAAATACCTTCTGTGATCATAAATGTCAATACCATTTGGGGACCATACTTGTTCTATAGGGTTGTTGTGAGGATTAAATGAGTTACTACATGTAAAGCATTTAGAACAGTGCCTGGGACACAGTAGGTGCTGTATCAGCATTTGCTTTTGTTTTTACTGCTGCTCTGGCTACAGTTTTCTTGTACCAGCACTTGAACGTGAATTAGGTCACCAGGCTTCCTCTACCCACTGCTGAATTGGAATTGTGCATTTTTTCGGGATGACTTCTGCAGCGTATGAGTTGCAGCCACTATTTTGTTTTTAAGGTTTGAGATGGGAATGGGGGATGCATTTCAATACAGCCCCACACACTGGCCTAGGTTGATGGGGTAAAATCCATCTGAGGTCTGATTTCGTTCTCTTTGCAGCTTATTATTTATTTCCTCCTTATTTCTAAACCAGTGGCCCCAGTCTGCAATTTTGGAATACAGTGTTGGGTTTACACGGGCACATGTTTAAAGATGACAGCACAGACTCACTACTGAAAAAAATATTTTTTGGTTCTTTAATAAGTGAATTGCTTTAAAACCCTGCTACTGAAATGCCCTCATTGACCTGGGGGCTTTGTCTGGGGAGCAGGTTGTCTCCGCGGGCCTTTTCATCTCTACTACGAACCCCAAGGACATCTCTCCAAGCAGAGCTGACCCAGCATCTTCTCTGCCTCAGAGCCTTCGTCTCCTCTGTGGCTCTGCCCATAGCAGCCCCCCAGGATTACTGTTCTCCAGTCCCTGGCCTGACCCTGGACTCCTCCTCATGACCCTTCCTTAGAGATCAGATGTCCAAATACTTCCCTCACAGCTGGATTTGTCTGTGCCTCTGGGTTATGCTTGCTCTCTGTGCCTACACTGGACACTATTATTTTTAGTCTTGAACTCTGACCCTCATTGCCTCCCTGACAGGGCTGGCACCCTTCCGGAAGCTGTGTCCAAATCCAGTCTCTTGTGCTTTGGCAGGGATGCCTGAGGGATAGAGAGCACTGGTCCACGGGACTCTGACAGAGAGGTGGTACCTGGTGTGGTTCCTGTACACCCCTGGTAACCCTGGGAATGCTACTCTAAGCTGGTCCATGATTTCATGGAGTGGAGGGGGATGGATGGCAGGCTTGGATGTGGCTGCAAGGAGCTCTTCTCGAGGAGCTCAGCTCTGCAATGCAGGCCTTGTTTCCTTGTATCAGAAGAGTGAGCAACCTGGGCTTCCCACTGATGTGTAGGTTGTTCTCTATCCTCGTTGACCTGGGCCCCACAGATTTCCCCTTGTCACCCACCATGTTTTCAGCCCCCAGGACAGAGGCCCTGGGTCCTTTCTCCTATCATCTCAACTATATGGCCAGCTGGATGCCTCAGCTATGAACTAACTTCTGCTCAGATTGGTTATGGGCCCTTCAAAGACCTCTGGAATACACCTAATGCCAAAGACCACCTTCCAGCTGGCTCACATGCCAGATTTTGCCCTGAGTGGTTGATTTCCCCTCCGTTGTTTTATCATTATAGGAACATAAACCAACAGCATGTCAACATTCAAAACTCTGGTCGCTGACAGATCCTCCAACACAATGTGGTACTTTATCTAAATGTCCCTCCCTGCCTCTTAATTTTTTCCCAGTTTCTAGGAAGGAACTTGTCTGAAGCATAGTCATTATCCTCATTTTCCCTTCTGTTCTGCTTTGCTTCTCTGCGTGATTACAGACACACCCATTCCCAAGCAGAAGCAGTGGTTTAGAGAGACATTTGACCACCTATTTGCAATCGCCAATTCTGCACAAGCTGGAGATGCTGGTGTTTGTCTGGTGTCCGGGTAAGAGAGGAAATCTGACATTATTTTAGAATTGACAATGATCATAACAGACTTTAGATTTCAGCATAAAAATATTATTGAGTATCTGCTGTGAGCAGAGTGCGGAATTAGATGTGGGAGGATTTAGAACATTTTAGGCTTTACACGAAAGAACTTGAGAAAAACAAGTTATAATATTAGACTTTTTAACGATAACCTTTACAGTTTCCCATCACAAATACTATTTTGAGTTTCCTCAGGGATTATGCAGTGATTTGCAAATATGGCTAGAAAAACATATAGCTTGGGTTATGTGGGAATGATGTGACTGATGGAAAGCAAACAAGTGTGATATTGGAATGGGTGCAGAGATCCAGGATAGGGACATCTTATTTATTTGGTGTCCCTGGAGCATGAGATGTTCCAAAAAGTAAATTTGCAGGTCACTAAAGTTGCCTTTTGAAGTGCCATTTAGGAAAAAATATTTCTGAAATGGTTAGCAAACTTCTATTGGATTTTTAATATCGGATTTCAGGAGACATGTATAATTAAATGAATGAGTCTAAAAAATAAATCCTATTTAACATTTCTAGCACAACTAGCACCTAAAATATGACAATATCTTTCTATATCTTCTTAAACAGAGATCGCTAACCATTCTATCACTTTTAATTTATGGCATAACACAACTGTGGTCTATATTATCCTGTGTGATAATACAGTCAGGTCCTACAGCGTTCTGAAGAGCAGAGGGATGTTTGCCTTTTACTAAGTTCTCAAAACCACTGTGTTTTTTTTGTACTGTTTTAGAGAAACTCTCCTCCCTCCTCTTTTGAAATCAGGTTGTCTGCTGCCATTTCCTGCTAGTGAACATACCTGCATCCGGCAGATTTCTACCCTTTTCCTCTTCTTTCCTGCCCTCACCATCACAAACACCAAATGATGTTGACGTCACTAATTTCCCACGGTCCGTACCCAAAGTAGCAACTTTTACTTCTCTACTTTCTGCAGATGGATTGATACTATAACTGTCTCCAGAGCTAGTTGATGAGCCATATAGAAAAATTGTTCTCACTGATTTATGGCCAAACTTTTTGTCCCAAACCAACACGACCCAGTGTAATTCACAAACTTTGGCTCTAAGTAATTTTTGGAAACATCTGTGTCCAAAATTCAAATGTCCTTTCAAGAGTAAGACTTTGCCACCATTGAGGATATTAAAAAGAATGTACTTTAAGCTATTCTAAAAGAGATTTATTTCCCTCACATGAATGATTGTTATCCGACTTGCTTCCAAAAAGGACTTGAATCAGTCAAGCAAAGATAAGGGCACAAATGTCCTGTGCGTCTTTGGCATAAGTATATAGCCTTATTCATCTATTCATTCCCTCAAACAATTTATTCAGCATTTATCAGTACCAGTACTCTCCTAGGTATCAGGGGTATAGAAAGGAGCAATGCAGTACATACTGCTTGGCATATGGTAGATGCTCAATAAACACCTGTTGAGGGAATTTTTAAGAAAGACAGACATAGTCCTGCCCTAGTGTAGCTTATGGTCTGTAGGGAATGTCCTGAATCTAGTGAGTTACAAATGAGACACAAATTACCAAGGGAAGAGTACAGAGTTCTATGGAAGCATGTATCTGGAGAATAAACTTGCTCTGGGAAGTTGTGAGAAGCCACCAGGAAAAAAGTAATGTTTCAGTAGAGACCATCCAGATGAGTGTGGATTAGTCTGGTGAGGTTGTAGAGGTGAGGGGGCAGAGACAGGGTTGGGGACAGAGGAGGCAGCATTCCAGGTAGAGGGAAGAGCGCATGTATAGACCTGAGTCTAAAGTGACTGTGCTGTGTTGGAGGGACTGAACAATTCCAGGGTAATGGGAAGCCATTGAAGGATTTTACACAGCGAAGTAACTGATCACATTTGCATTTCAAAAATATTCTGTCTATAGTTTGGAGCACAGATTTGTGGAAAGAGAGATAATGGTGGGATAAATTAGGTGTTGACAGTGAGGATAGAGAGTAGATGGATTTGAGAAATGCTTAAGAGGAGATTTGATGGGTCTTGAGAGTTGATGGCATGTAGGGGATGAGAGAGGATAGAGTTAAGGATGACTCTGAGTTTTGGGTGTTAGCATGTGGGTGGATGGGGTGCCATTTTCTGAGTTGGATAAGACTGGGGAAAGGGGTAGGGGAAGAGTGTGTGTGGGGTTAATGTATGAGACATGGAGGTAGACTTACCCAATGCGGAGTAGGCAACATGAGTCTGGATCTGGTTTTGGAGCTCAGGAGAGAGAAGAGGGCTGGAGATGTTCTGAGTGTTCGGCCTATAGATGATGGTGAAGATACGGAAGAGAGCAATCTAGTTCAAGGAGACTGTGCAGAATGAGACGGCAAGAGGGCCCAGTGTAGAGCCCTGCAGCAAACAACATTTATACCTTCCACAGGGACCGCTTTGAATGGATTACTTAGAGATATAAATTCTGGTACATTAATGACCACATCATTAGCAACCATGTAGAGCACTCAAAGGATTTTCCTCGCTATTTTAGAGCAGCCATGATTTAGAACATTTATTCCTATTGATGAAAACAACCCAATACTTATAAATCCAAACATGCCTAGCAGCTATTGGTAGCACTGTTACAGGCTTCTTGTTAACAACCAATATCATTCCAGCCTCATCCACTTCCAACCGTGCTGGTGACTTAGTGATAACAGGCTCCTCCTGACAACACTTGCTTCTCCCATTAAGAGCTAAAGGTGATGACCTACAACTTAACTCATAATTTGCACCCCTGCCTTCTGCACACCCACCATTGCTCATTCCAATTTAGATATTTTGGTCAGAATTGAGGCCAATCTTTAAACTTTTGATGGTTTACTTATAATTTATGTAAAGCATTATGCAAAACAGGAAAACTTTTCCTCAGAAATGCAGTCATAAGTAAATAAAGAAAATCTGAGCAAGAGCCTTTTAGAAAAAGAGAATTAAATTCAATCTTTAAAAGACACACTACTTTTGAAATGTCTTATTCCCCCCAATCATGAAGATTTTAAATTTAGCTACTGAGTTATCTTAACCCAAGAGAATGGAAGAATAGATCTTTTTCCCTTTATGTGTACAGGAATGTGTTTTAAATGATTTAGAGAATGTCACATGGGGTTCCTAGAAATGTGTCATTTCACAAAATTTCAAGAAAATTTTCCACTTAATATGTTTGAGTTGGCAGATATTTCGGAGCATCCCTGCTGAAGAAGTGCCGTTCTGGGCTGACGTGGTTCTGGGATTTCGAAAGATGACCAAGGCTGAGTTGAAGAAATTCCCCCAACATGTGTTTGGTCAAGCTTTTACGACCCTGAAATGTGAAGGCCCTGCCTACCTGCCATGGTTGGAGAAAAGGTCAGTTGAAAGGGCTCTTTGCTGCTTTCTTTATCTGTCATAGCCATAAATAACTGCATAGCTATTCATAAAATACATACTGACAATTCTTTGTGGTCCCTCAGAGCTCTTTTCCAGTGTGCCTTGTTGCTCACAAATGTCTAGGGCTTTGTAAAACAGTCTGAAGACAGCGTTTGTGTCACAAGGAGTGAGTCACGCCACGCTGCTAGTAACACGTCCATCTTCTACTTCTAGTGTGCACCTTGATGCACGATTTGGCCTCCTTCCCCCCAATAAAACCCACTTATTGAAACAGTATCTTAGTTTCCTTATCTGTAAAATGAAGAATTTTGGAGAGTACACTTCCAGCTATAAAATTATAATTACTCTAGTTCTTTGGATGAGAGAATTTTAGGCTTATTATAAATTGTTTTTGAATTTTTTTTCTCGTTAGTGATAAAGAAAATAGCTTCATTATTTTCTTTGTTATAAATAAGAGCTCTAAAACTGAGGGCTTATTTAAATTAGGTATTTGCTTCCTCACCAAGTTCAGCCCCAAATATCTTGACATTGCATTTTGGTTTGGTTTTCACGAATTCCTGTTTCCAGTTAGTTAGGAAACACATTGAGAGCATTTTTATTTGAGACACATCAATAAATCTCTCTTCAGTTTAGTCTGGAAATTGCATGCGTATTGAGGGTTGTGAAACCTTGACACTTCCAATCCCCAAATCTGTATATTTGGTAGATGAATAGGAACAATGAACATTATTATATAAATGTTGAAAAAGTGACTTGAGGTAAGCAGTGGCAACAATGATCTGGTCCCCTATGTAGGCTATAGGATAATTCATTCGTACAATTCATTAATTCCACAATTCTTTGTTGAACACATATATAAACTCGGCACTGTGCTAGAAAATGGTCAAGAAAGGATCAACTATGATCACTTTTCTTAAGGAAACCATAGTCTATTGGGAGTGATGGTGTGTATGTGTGTATATACGTGTGCGTGTGTTTATATATGTTAATTAACAATTACAGTAACACATATGGGAGGGTTTAGTACAGGTTTTGAGGGTGGATTGGGAGCACAGAGGAGGGAGCCTAAGTCTATTAGGCTCATGTCAGGAGCATCATGATGTGTGTTTGTAGCTTTGTAAGTGCTCTTCTCACTTTTACCTCTTAGCAATTTATATGGGACATTTTACTTTTGTAAGTTCCAGTTTCATAAAACCCACACTTCTGTGCCTTGTTCACTGGCCCATAAACCACTGTTTGTATGCTCAGTTTGAACCTGCATACATCAGCTGATGAACATTTTGAGCCATCATATGATGGAGTTGCTCATGAGCCAACACTCACGTTTCAGCAGCATCGCCATATTTTCTGGGTGGCAATGATATGGAGTATTCATTTTTGTCCTTATATCATAAAAATGACTGGAAATAGAAAATTGGAAGTGCTAATGCTAGTGGTTTGAAGTTGAGGTATCATATATTTTATCTTAATTAAATTCACATAAGGGGAAATCATTAGGCACGCCAAAAGTGGCAGAAGTTTACTGTCAATATGGTGCATAACTTTTTTGATTATGATAAAAAAATGAAATAGAAGAACATGTACAAAATGTTGGGTATAAAAAATGAGGTGTCATTAGAGAGTTTTATCATTTTTGGCATTTTTAGTTCTCTTGGGCTGAAGTTTCTTTATTATCCCCAAGTCTGTTGTATGGCTTCCTCATCTTGGACTTTTGTCTCAGTTGTTCAGGAAGGTCTGTAGAAAACCTGACTGGAGTCCTGTGGTCTCCGGCAGATCAGGAAGAGGTGGGTGAGGGAGAATGCTACAGAGTGTTTGTTCCCATCACAGAGACTGTCAAGGGATGGCCAAGAGCTTTTCTGTGTGGGGATGGCCAGAGAATGGGTCAGGGATGGTAATGGACAAGAGAGGTAAGGGAAATGAATGAACTCTTGTAAACCCTTCATGCAAATTCCTAACATTTTCTTTTTCATTTTGTCTCCCTTTCTTCTTCATACATTTTTTTTCCAGAAGCACTTAAGAGTAAGTTGTATACATGATGCACCATTTATGCCCCTATTTATTCCTAAACATTGCTACTTGTATTTTCTAGGAACAAGGGTATTCTTTTACATAAACACAGTACTATGATAAAAAAAATCCAGATATTTATATTGATACTATATTCTGTGGACCTTGTTTGTATTTTTCCAATTGTCCCAATGAAGTCCTTTGTATATATATCTATACAGATATATATAGATAGATATCTATGTCTATCTGGTCCATGATCCAGTCCATGATCACATGTTGCATTTAGTTGTCATGTCTCTTTAGTGTCTAGTCATTGTCTTTTATGAGATTTACAACTCTGAATAGTACAGACCAGATGTTTTGTAGAATGTCCCCCAATTGGGGTTTGTCTGAGGTTTCCTTATGATCAGGTTGAGCTTATGCATTTTTGGTGGATAGAAGGAACATTGAATCCTTACTGCACCATACTAGGAGGCACATGGTGTCAGTTTGTCCCCAGCTGGTGATGTGAACTTTGATCACCTGGCCTGCCAGGTATCTCCAAGGCAAAGTTACTACTTTTCCCCTTTGTAATTATTAAATGCTTTGTCAGGATATACCTTGGGGCTGTGTAAATATCCTGTTCCTCATCAAACTGTCACTTTCTAGTTTTAGTATCCATTGATGATTCTTGCCTGAGTCATTACTATAATGTTTGCCAAGTGATAATTTTCTAACTCTTTCTAGAAGAGCTTTTCCTTTTCCTATATTTATTTATATCACTATGGACTCACAGATTCCTATTTTATTCAATGGGTTATAGTCTATTACTCTTATTATTTATTTTTATGTTCAAATTGTCTAAGGTTTGGCCAGTTGCCCTTCCAAGCTGCCCCTTTTTGACATGTCTGCACCTGGTTTTTTGTTTTTTGCTTTTTGGTTTTTTTTTTTTTTAGCATTTTCTTACTTATGGGCACAAGATTCCACACACTTCAATTTGGAGAAAAAATATTTTCTTTTCATGAATATTTCCCTCCATCTTTTCTGTAATAGAAACCTGAGGCAATGCCACAATTTAAATTTACGGATTCAGTGCAGAATATATAGCCTTTACTCTTCCTCCCTCCCCCTTCCCTCTGTTCCCTGAAGGTCCCGTCTGTTGTGATTTTGGGTATAGCTAGAGAACACACCCAACATCAGACCCTCCTCGACCTTGTCCAGCCTGTGCAAGAATACAAACAGAAGCCCACATGCGTATGTGTAAATATTTAGAAGTTCTAAATCAAGCTAACAAACCGTTAAATAAGATATAATTATCCTTTTACCATAACAAATGTGCCTTACCACTGCCAGAAGGCCAAGTTTACATTTCGAATTCTTGGATTTCCGGGAGTGCTGCGCCTTAATGTGGCAGCAAGTGGCCTTAGGCACATGCTGTGAGGGACCCCAGCCCATACACCCAACTTCCATCCATACTCTCCCCTTGAAAACAGCTTTCCCTTGGCCACCCATTGGGCTCAGGGATGCACACAGGGGCATGGTCTGCCCTTTGGAGGAAGACATTGCAGGCACTGGAGGTGGGGAGGGAAGATGGGGATCTTGAGTCCCCAGCCCACGGACTGGAAGTGAACGGAGAGGACTGTGGCTGAGCACATCCCTCAGCCCCACATACTACTTCTCATGCATGCCTGGAGAAGGGCCAGAGCCAGGTCCTCTAGGTGGCCCAGTGGAAGGAAGGTACAGCTCAGATTAGCCGGGGTAAGTTCTAAGTCCTAGTAATAGTCTTGAGCTAACGGGTCATCAGGGGGAGGGGATGTGACGTTTCTCCCAATCTTTGTCTGATATATTGGATATAAAGTCTAGACAGAAGACTTAAACAGAAATTCTTCCTGGGAGAGAGGGTGCATTTCTTTCATTTTGCTTTAAGGGACGGATAGTAGATAAGGTCCTTGGGAGATGGGGAGTTTTGATGGGGCCGAGAGGGAGCATGAGGCTCAGGGCACTGGAAGAGGTGGCAGAAGGGGTGTCGCTGCGGGAAGGGGAGGATGCAGGAAAGCCAGCTTCACCCTCATTTACGTGTCACCTCCTCTGAGGAGTCTTCATAAGTCTCCCGGTTTGCCTGTGGCTGCCCTGGGCAGTAGGAAGGTCCCCCTTGGGTGGGTAGGGGTGTCTGTCCCCAGGCTGGACAGTGAGTTAGGGCCAGTCCCCAGCACGGCTGCTCTCCGTCCCAGCTGCTCTCCCTCTCTGGCTAAAAATGAATGTTTTAGCTGTGGGGCCACCCTCAACTGTTTTCACATGGAAACAAGTATTATCTGAACAATTTGTTCTGGCTGCTTCTGAAGTATCACCTTCTAGAAAATAGGCCCCTTATTTCCATAATAACCTTATTTTCAGGCCTAATCTCTAACTGTGGGATGAAGGCCTGGGAAAAATCCCTATACCCTCTCATTAGTTGGAAGCCTGCTGTCAGCATTTTACTCCACCTAAAATAACCCGGTGAGTGGTACTTTGTGCCAGTGGGAGCCACCTCCTGACTGCAGTGCCATCAGGCCTGATGACCAGCCAGCTGGGGTTCGTGCCTTGGAGCTCGCTGCTTCCTGTCTGTTTTTAGGTGACAAAGTCAGGGAGAAGAGGTCCTAGGGACTGCTGTTGTCCCCCATGGAGTCCTGGGGAGGCCTTTTTCAGTCCATTTGTTTGAGATACACATCCACCATGACAGGGGCACGGGTCTGGGACACGAGTCCTCAGGCAGACGGTACACACAGTCTACTGCAGGGAAGCCATGCGGAGGAGATGTTTGTCCTAGCAACCCCACATCCCACCTTTCAGCACCCCCTTGTGCCCCTGATACCTCATGCTTCCTCCTGACCCCCAACGTGGGGCCTGCACAGACAGCACGCAGGGCCTTCTCTCTGTGGAGATTAGCTGTCCCCCCTTCCCTCAGGGCCTGGCATCTGGCCAGAAGGCCAATGTGGAGGAGGAAGTGGGTCCCCTTTCCTCTGGCAGGAGGCTTCGTAGGGCAGGGCCTCCTCTCAGCCCGAGGCAAGCCTTTCAGGCGAGGATTTCAGGCCAGGAGGGAGGCAGGGCAGCGTCATAGTGGTGGGTGGGACCCCCGCGGCTTACCCTTGGGCTGCCACCCACTCTTGTCCACAGAGGCAACCCAGCTGGGAAGCCACACAATCTCTGCTTGTTCCTCACGTCCAGGGTCTGTTTTGTTGCCTCCTGTGCCCCTTCTACACAAGGTGAGTGTTCTGGCTTCAGTGTCCTGACTCAAAAACGGGCATTTCACTCAGTAGGCCGAGTGAACAATGGCTTCAACCTAAGCTCTATCCTTCTGAATATAATATAATCTTCCAAGCAAGAAAACAATGTTTTTAACCATGAATTAGATCTTTAGCATTTTTCAAAGAACAGAGGGATCATCTCCCTCTCAAAACAAAAACAAAAACAGAAACCATATATCCAACTATCTCCAGAACAAACAAACAAAACACCCTGAGGTTTAAACAGCCACGCGGATCATGTTTTATATCTTCGGCCAGCGGAGTCATATTCTGTTGCATTTTACTGCCCCTTCCAGGAAATGAATCACAGAGGCAATAAGTCATCTGAGCCTGTCTCTCGGCCAGGCATCCTACCTAAATAAATCATCCCAGGGGAACCAGGATCGTCCTTCCTTTATGACATCCAGGAAGCTGGATGCCCGGTTTCTGTGCTGGGGACCCCGGAACTTAGGTGCATTGTGTCTTTCCAGTAGGCCACGCCTTATTCTGTAGCCCTGAGTAGGCCTCGCGCTGCCCACAGCACTGACCACAGTGAGCTTCTCTCTGTACTTTCCTCCCCACTCATCTAATATGTCCTCTCTCTTACTGGCCCTGGGACAGCCTTCAGTCTCCCATCTCCTATAGCTTCTGTTCTCCCACTTGGCCTGACTCACAGCGGTGCCAAGAAAGGAACTCCTGTGGCTCCCTCAGCCACAGTTGGACAGAAACATGGATTGTACATTAGGAATGGTACAGATCATCCCTGCCTTACACATGCCCAACTTGCGAAGGTCCCTTCCTGTGTGCAGCAGATTCCTGATCCCCTGTGCCCAGCACACACCATGCCGCTAGAGTACAGCCTTCCTTTCCCAGGCCTCTATGGATTTCCTCCCCTCTCAGCATCTGCCATCCAGCCCCAAACCAGAGGTGCAATGGGCAAAAGATGGTCCCAGACACAGTCTAATGTGAGCACTCCCCTTTCTCCCTGGCTGTGCAAAGATGAACTGTGAGGGCACCAGCCAGGAAGGTGGAAAATGTTGATGTTCATTTTTTCTGATGATGGCAACAAAGTTAGCAGGGTATAGATGGAGTCTGTGTGGGGTGCAATAGTCTTGGGGCTTCCAGTGGGGCTTCAGTAGCCGCCCTAAGGCAGCTGCAGAGGTGAACTTGTTTCCCGAAACCACACTTGCTAGACGGACTAAGGATGCACGGCTGCTCTCCTCCAGGACCACCCTGCCCATAGAAACCTTGGGCCTCATCCTACTTCCTTCCCCAAAGGGACCAGAGGCTGCTCCACGCCTGAACAGGCTTAGCGTGATTAATACAAGTTCCTGGAGTGGACAAGGCAGACACGGATATTCTGAGAAGTGGGAGATAGAATGCAGTTTACTTTATTAGAACATGCATTGCAAAGGAATGAACGAAGATTGGATCATCAGATGAGATAATGCTGTCAGGTCAAAATTAGACCATATGTATAGATATATAGATACTTAGTTGCTTTGTAAACATAAAATGCATTTTTAAAATTCTAACTATGGTAAGCTATTTTAGGTATAGCTACATCAAGTGTCACTATTTTTTTCCCCCTCATCTTCAGACAAAAAGACTGAAAATAGTTAATTTTCTGATCACTGTTAGTAAAGTGTCATTCTTCAGGCTTGAAGCAAGGATTAATTTTTTAATTGACTATGTCTAATAATATGCAAATAATACATAATAGAAGGACTAGGTTTAACAAATTCTTGATGTAAAATATCTTGCAGAGCCAGCCGTCCCCTCTAGGGCCCTGACCACCATCCTCTCCCGGCTGTTCTGTCTCTCTCCAAACTGCAGCAACGGCTTCCTATCTCTTCACCGTTTCTCTCCTCTCCAAGCTATCCTCACGCAGTAACTCAAAAACTCAATGCTGTTTCCCTCATTCCAACAAACTTTAAGCTATAGATCCTGTCTCTGCTGTCATTGGTCCTTCCTGGGGCCAGAGAGGAGCTAGGCTCCATGCAAAGGTTGGGAGAAATGTCCTCTTCCCAGCTCTGAACACCCTCCTTTCCCCCCGGGCTCCACAGCAGCCCCGCTCAGGTCTGAGTATCACCAGTTCTCTCAGAATCAGTCCCCTCAGGCTCTGACCCTCGCCCTCTAACAGAGGAAGCTCCAGCCAGTCCGAGGAGCCAGCTTGGGAAAGAACACGGTGCCACCCCCTCCTCCCTCCACCATCCTTGGCGGAGACACAGATTTTCCAAAAGCAATCTGATCTGCAGAGAAGCATCTCGGCCTTCCCACAGACAATCATGTATCTTCTCACCACAGAGTCGTCTTAGACACTTAAGTGAGAGTTTTTACTTTATATTTGCATAACTCAGAGGTCTATTTGGATAACATTCCCAGAAAAAAGGTATAAGCTGTTAAAATCTTAACAAAGGACTGTTAAATGTCTACCTTTGGCAAGATGGAAAGCACTTAGAAATTTTAAATGGCAAAAAAAACTTTTCCCCCAGTTTCTACTCATCAGGTTCCAAAAATAATGAAGGTCTAAGTTTCAGCCAATGCATTCCAGGTGCGTGCGGGTTCCAGGGCAATATCTTGGCTCTGCTGCACCCCTCGTTCTGTTCCTGCTGGTCTGCACCCCCCTTCCTGCCCTGCCCTCCCACTCCAACGCCCCTGCCTCCTTCCTGCAGCCCCTGCTGCCCAGTGCTGCTGTCCAAGCAGCCCCTTCCCTCTGTACGCGGCGAGCTCACCAGGGTCCTGTCTTTACCAGGTGTCCCCCTCCCCGGCACGGCATCTCCACACCAGAACCCCCACCTCCCCGTTTAGAGCTGCCCAGGGTTCCTCTCTCACATAGCTTGGGCTGTGGCAGGGGATAGGAGGTGGAGTGCAGGAGTTGCCTCTAGTTCCAGGAGAATGGAGGGAATGAGGGGACTCCCCTGTGCTCCTGGGAGGTTGTGTGAGTGTGTGTGTGTGTGTGTGTGTGTGTGTGTGTTTAAAGAAATGCTTATTGGAGCCCGTGTTCTTCTCAGTGGCACAGTCTGCTCAATTTCCCTTCTTGCTCAAACTCCCAGTGAACTGAAGGAAGGGCCCTGAAGACAACCATCCCCGTGTTTATGGGTCAGGCTGATGCAGTCCAGCAGAGGGCTGACTTTCGGTTTGATGAAAACACGCGCTCTTAGGTTTTAGGGTGATGGGCAGAGGACATTGGGCTGGGGCTTTAGTGGGCACGGCTTCTTGAATCTCTCCATCCCCCATTTCCTCATAGGAGTTTAGGGCGATAGTATTCTCCCTATCCAGGATGAGGTCTTACTCAGTTGCAGGAAGCCCCAAGAGGAAAGTCACCAAACTTCTTATACCCCCCACTATGTCACCCTAAACCTCCAGAATAACTGCATCGTATGGTTCTAAAAGCACCTTGTAGGTGCCGGTCACCCAGTTTAACATCCAGCTTCCAAGTCCAGTGCCCTCCTACACCTGGTGTCATCCTGATGCATTGCCCGGGGCATAGACAATAATGACGGGGCATCACCACGCGGTCACATTGCAACAGCGCAAGGATGACTGGTCCCTGGGCACGTTCAGTAAGTTTTTCCCTGGAATACAAGGCCTGGGAGGGACCCAGTACAGCAAGCCTGACTTCCAAGAGCCCATTCCCTATGATAATTTACGAAGTCTCCAGGTAAGGGGTGGACTTTCATTAGTAGCTCAACTAGCAGGGTGCCCTTGAAGCAGAAAAGAAGGACATTTGTATTTATTGAATTCTTACGTAATCACCATAAAAACCCTGTGAGCTCAGCACTCTTATCCCTAGGTTATAGTTGAGGAAACAAGTTCAGTGAGTTTAAGAAATTTGCTCAAATCTCAAGGCTGGTAAATTCCTTTATTTCTCTGAATTAGGAAATAATTCTGAGTTCTAATGTGGTGGTTAGAATATGGAACATAATGTTTAAGTAGTAACACATGGAATTCACAATCTGTTAAAAGCAAAACCAAATAATATCCAAATAACGATCAATAGAAAACATTTTTTTAAAATCCAAATGTCATTCTTAGAGGCTCTAAAACATAATTAAACGTAAATGATATATGGGTGTGGAGGGCAAGCATACTCATATATGAGATACCAGGTCTTACTGTAGTGTAACACATCCCTAAACCCTATTTTTTCTTATTAAAATACCTTTATTGAGCAACTGCAGTGTATTATGCACCGTGTTAGCCTTCTTCCAAATGTTATCTCATTTTATTTTCACAATGAGCCTATGAAGTCAGTATTATTATTTCCAAATTGTGGATGGAGGATTAAAGTTTAGAGTTGAGTAACTTGACCAAGGTCATATGACTGGTCAAGGGTAGAGCCTTCCTAAACTCTTTGTAAAAGTCTTTTCTGTATGTTCACTATCCTAAAGATTATAAACACACCGCAAAATGTCGGTAATGCCACAAAATTCCAATTTACTCCTCTTTCTATGCCAGTGTTAGGAAAAAAAGAAACTTTACACAGTGATCTTACCTTTAAAAACACTCATTTATTGTTATATTTTTAAAAAACATAATTTAAGCTGCCAACTTGTTTATTCCACTGAGAGAGTTGAAAACTTGTGACCATAAAATTTTCTGCATGAAATACTTTCTGTGAACTATTTTACTTAGAAAAGAAACAAACAAGACAGTAGCCCCAGCCTCATTCTCTCTCTTTTAACCACTTTTAGTTACACCAAAAAGTAGTCTATTGGCTTTATAGGTTCTCAGGGGCCCTAAAGTGTGGATGTTGCCAGGTTTTTTTCTTTGGTTTCCTTGTCTCGGGTAAATGACACACTGTCTTCCATGGATTTTCAGAATAACGAGCAAGGTGGCATAGAGTACAAATGCCAGTGCGTAGAGCTTAAGTTCTGTGGTTTGGAGCATTGCTGCTTGAAATAACAGCTTGCATTTAATAGTACACGCACCACCTGTTCGTATGATCTTAGAGCAAGAGGTAGCCTTCGAGTTCTTCTAGCCTAGCTCTGCTTGGCACAGTACAGGCCCTCAGCAAATATTTGTCGAATAATAAATGTACCTAATCCAGAGGCTTCCAACTGTTCTTGTTCAGTGGAGATACTTCAGAGGTAGGGTAGCAGGGGCTGGGGTGGGATGCAGAGACTGAGAAGATGGAGACCTGCTCAGGCCACCCATGCCCTCTTCCCCACCCCCAGCATCTCACCCTTCAGCCAGATGAGGGAGAAGGTGGAAAGCCACTGATATAAGCCAATGCTGCTATTTTACAGAATAGGAAACTGAGCTGTTGGGGTCAGGATCTAAGATGCAGTGAGCAGCAATGGGTGTCTTCCATTCTCATCCATTTGCAGCACTTTCTAGAAATGGGAACCAGTGTCAGAAGACAGCCAGCTTCCTGCTGATCTTTTTTTTTTTTCCCCCCAAAGCCCCAGTAGATAGTTGTATGTCATAGCTGCACATCCTTCCAGCTGCTGCATGTGGGACGCGGCCTCAGCACGGCCGGAGAAGCCGTGCGTCGGTGCGCGCCCGGGATCTGAACCCGGGCCGCCAGCAGCGGAGTGCACGCACCCAACCGCCAAGCCACGGGGCCGGCCCCCTGCTGATCTTAATGCAAGTTTCAATTGAACTTTCCAGTCAAGAAGTAGGAGTGGAAAGTTGGAATCACTTCAAAGAGTTTCTCCTTGCTAAGTTAAAATCGACTGTCAAACCATGCCATTGTTTACCACTTTCACAGACATCTCTTATTTATGCTCTGGAAGTTTCTGCCTTGTCATATGCTTCCTTTCAGCCTTAAACCTCTCTTTATCTGGCCTTGAAGGCAGATGGTACTCAGAACTGTTGGCATGACCACTTCTGCTCTCTCAAGGGCAGGTAGGGCAACAACACTCTACCCACATTTCTGGTGTCAGCCCTTCCCAGATTCTCCCTGGAACAGGCCTGAGTTGCAGCTGTTGGAGAGAGAGGGTGCCAGTGTGGCACCACTCAGTATTTGTCAGGGTTCTCCAGAGAAACAGAACCAATAGAATGTATATATATTGACGTCTATCTCTCTATATAGTATATATAAAGTATATGTGTAGATATTATGGAGGCTAAGTCCTAAGATCTGCAGAGTGAGTTGGCGAGCTGGAGACCCAGGAAAGCAGATGGTGTAGTTCTGGTCTGAAAGCTGGCAGGCTTGAGACCCAGAAAAAGCCAATGTTTAAGTTTGAGTCTGAAGGCAGGAACAAGCTGATGTCCGAGTTCGAAAGTGGAGGATCAGCCTTTTTGTTTTATTCAGGCCATCAACTGATTGGATGAGGCCCACCCACATTTGGGTGGGCAATCTGCTTTACTCAGTCTACCAATGTAAATGTTAATCTCATCCAAAACTACCCTCACAGAAACACCCAGAACAATGTTAGACCAAATATCTGGGCACCCCATGGCCCAGTGAAGTCAACACATAAAATTAACCGTCATACACTCAAACCAGGATTTCACATTGTCTTCAGTATTGGCCAACACTTATGTCAAGCCCTTTAGGTACTGGGCACTGAGCTGGGTCATAGCAGCATAAGACATGGTCTCTGCCCTTGATAAATTTATAATTTATTAATATCAGTCCCCTAGAATGTATTGTGCTTAATATCTTTCGAAGTACTGTCATGCCCATTATTTCATTTGAACTTCACAGCCATCCTCTTAGTCCGGCAAGTGAGGTATCACCCCCATGACACAGATGAGGAAACTGAGGGTCAGAGAAGTGAGCTGAGTTGGCCAAGACCTTAAAGTTAATGTGAGGCAGAACTGGGACATAAACCCATGCTTTCTGATTCTACATCACCACTCATTCGGAACTTACTTCATTCTGCCAAGTATTTACACTCCCATCTCCCAGCTCCTTTGTCAGCTCTTGAGGAAGAGCCCACACATTTTAGGGCCCTCTTAGCAGTACCTTGCATCCAGGCATCCAACCTGCATCTGTTGAACAGAGCCGCTGATAGTCTTTTTTTCACATTATATCCTCTACAAGTGACCTGTGAATAAGATTATAGGGTTTAGGAGTTATTGTTTAATGGGTACAGAATTTCAGTTTTGCAAGATGAAAAAAGTTCTGGAGATGAATGGTGGTGGTTGCAGAACAATGTGAATGTATTAAACTTAATACCATTGAACTGTACACCTAAAAATGGTCAAAAATGGTGAATTTTATGTTATGTGTATTTTACCCCAATTTAAAAAAAGAAAGAATTCTATTTCTTTTTGTTATTGATGCACTTTGTCCAAAAAATCATTATCAACTGCAACTGTCATTTATTCCATCAGCTGCGAATATTCTGTGTTCCTCTCATGCTAACATCCCTGTGGCAGATGTAAGGAGGGAGCATGTGTCCCCTGTCCCAACCATCTAGTTAGGGAGACCTGACTAATACAAAGGAACATGCAAGAGTTAACAATATGAGACAAAATGTCCCAGGCAGTAAATTTAGGTGCTAAATAAATGGCATAAACAAGAAATGCTTGGGTATTTAAAACGCCAGATTAACTTGGTATTTATTTAGCATCTAGAATGATATGGAAACTCTACTAAACATAAAAAGGACAAGACACACAATTTCTTTTGTTTCGAATTTTTGAAATAGGTCTTTATTTAGGTTCATCTTTAGGAATCCCCAGTTTCCTAGGATGTGGGTTGGTCGATGGCTGGAACTTGGCCTGCCGGGGCCCCTTGCTTCCGTGATCCTGTCTGTCACTTCCCATGAGGGGTTGAGCAGGAGGCACCTAAGGCTCACCTCAGGTCTCTCGTTCTCCCCAGGATCAAAAGAAGTGGGGGCCTGATGCTCACCCAGCGGATAGAAGACCTGTGGGAGCTTCACCCATCCTTTGACATCGTGGTCAACTGTTCAGGCCTTGGAAGCAGACAGCTTGCGGGAGACTCGAAGATTTTCCCCGTGAGGGGCCAAGTGCTCAAAGTTCAGGCTCCCTGGTTGAAACATTTTATCCGAGATGGGAGTGGGCTGACATATATTTACCCGGGTGCATCCGATGTAACCCTGGGTGGAACTAGGCAAAAAGGAGACTGGAATCTGTCCCCAGATGCAGAAACTAGCAGAGATATTTTTTCCCGATGCTGTGCTCTTGAGCCCTCCCTCCATGGAGCCCGCAACATGAGGGAGAAGGTGGGCTTGAGGCCCTCCAGGCCAGGCATACGGCTGCAGAAAGAGCTCTTAGCCCGGGAGGGCCGGAGGCTGCCTGTGGTGCACCACTATGGCCACGGGAGCGGGGGCTTCTCCATGCACTGGGGCACTGCTCTGGAGGCCGCCCAGCTGGTGAGTGAGTGTGCCCAAGACCTCAGGACCCCCAGTCCCAAGTCAAAGCTGTAGATGACACGAAATGACAGCAAATGGCCCTGCAGACTATTGATCAAAATACAATTTAAGCACCAGAACACCTTTAAATAACTTTTCCATTGCATGAAAATTTAATTAAACATGACTTTGCTTTCAAAATTAGAAATAATGCAATATGTATCAGTAGACTTAGGACTAGTACTAATCTAATCTAGTACTAGACTTAAGTCAGTACTAATGACATAGAGCATAAAGCTCTATTTTTGTTAAAAATACTTGCTATAGTGTAAGATTTCTTTTAGATCTGGTGTCCAGGGATCTATGCTAATTTATATGGATGCTGGAAGCTGTAGAGATTTTAATACTTTTTGGCTCATAAATCCACAGGAGGAAATAATGTATGGAAAACACTTAACTAACTCCCTGTCAGTTGCAGAGCTGCCCATGATGCTCTTAGGTTGTAGTCAAATGAACACTATAATCCCTCTAAATAAATTTACACAGTGATCACGCAATTCAAGCTTATTACATTTGATGGAAGACAAAGCGTGATTCCTGCTAATCCTAGTGGCAATCTCTTCCTCCCTTTGGCTGGTAATGATCGTAGAAGAAAGGGATGAAGTTGCCTACAGAAGTGGCATCAACTCAATAGCTGTCTGGGGTCAATCACCTAAGGGGCGTACTTTCCATTACCACAAATGACTGAGAGCTGGCTTGTTGGATGGTTGACTTCGCCCAAGCATTTTTCAGGATTGAATAGCTTGTGTAGCCAAAGAGCTAATTTGCTAATTAAAACAGAACAATCATTCTAAATGAAATATAACCAAAGAGTTTTCTGTAAGTTGCTAAAAAGTATTGAGGAGGAAGGAGAATGTGTCTCATAATAAAATTTGTTTGGAAATTGCTGAATTAAATCAATCTAACCTGGTGTCTTGACTTGGGCTTACTCAGAGCCTCTAATCTGCTCATGTGCATTGTGAACACTCAGGAGGGTTTTTGGCTTGAGTCAATGGTAGAGGAGGTGCTATTCATTGAGGTAGGAAAGCTTGGGAGAAATAGACGTAATTTTAATTTTAATTTTTTGGGGAGACGACATGTTTAGTGATAGTAAGTTCTATCTGGACATCCTGGGGGGAGATGTGGGGTTGGCAATGAGAACAAGGGAACGAGAAAGCCCCCAGCACAGCTCCGTTTTTACTGTTTTGTTCGTTAAGCTTTTGCATATGGTTTTGTTTGACAATAACGTTGTGCTGGGAGAGAGAAAGAGGGAGAGAGAGAGAGCACACTCCAGAACCAGAACTAGTACTGGAATGTCTTAATCGTCCCTCTCAGCTACTCAAGTTCCCAATTAAATCAAGTGCGGGTTCTTTTCTATAGATTTCCACCAGGGGGTGGTGGTGTATCAAATTCAGATACATCTGTAAATTCGAAAATTTAGAAATGACTAGAAATAAAAAGTGGATACGGGGTGTGTGGAGTATGTGTGTGATTCTTTTGAGGTTTGGGAGTTTACAAGCCCAAAATGCAATTGTTCTAAATTCTGTTTCAAGTATTTGAGAAACGTACAAGCTCAGGTAGACTGAAAATATGTGCGCACCCACACGCACTCATGGCACACAATCTGTAAGAAATAATGTTATGATAAATGGCATTTTAAAGAGGGAAAATAAATTTTTTGTGTGTGTGAGGAAGATTGGCCCCGAGCTAACATCTGCCAATCCTCCTTTTTTTGCTAAGGAAGACTGGCCCTGGGCTAACATCCATGCCCATCTTCCTCCACTTTATATGGGACACAGCCACAGCATGGCTTGCCAAGCAGTACGTTGGTGTGCGCCCAGGATCCGAACTGGCTAACCCTGGGCCTCCGCAGTGGAGCGCACGCACTTTACAGCTTGCGCCACCAAGCCGGCCCGAAAATAAATTTTTTAATAGTTAAAAATAAAAATGAAGACTGCTGCTCAGAATAGGTATACTTCAGTTGTTTTACAGTTTTAAGCGTCCTCTCTGTTCCTTATGCCCACAGATTGGATTCTGCAGCATTTTCATTTCCTGTAGATATGCTCACACTCTGTGACCATTGCCTATTTGCAACGACCTGAACTATTACTCTAGTTTAATTTTACTCTGCATTTTATATTTCTAAAGCCCAGCATTACAAGACTGAAAGATTAGAGGCTTCTTGAGAAAGTGATCATGGCTTCATGCCCCAATTTCGTTGTCACTAATTGCTAAATATTTGCTCCCAGTGTCCCTCAAAGGTTTATAAATTTTGTCAGTGGCTGCCAATCTGGGTTGCACGTTGGAATCACCTGGGAAGTTTTGAAAAACTACTGATGCACAACCTGCTCTATTAAATTAGAATCTGTGGGAGTGGAGTGGGGCCCGGCATCAGTGTTTATTCAAAGCTGCCCACGGGGTTCTATCCAACGGCCTGGCTGGGAGTCACTGAGCACTGTTTCATTCTTCTTCCCACAGGGCTCCATCACTGCCATAACAACCATCCTTCCCTTCCTTCCTCGCTGTGTTGGGGCATTGAGCTAAGAGGGATGTGCTCACATAAGCAGGTGTGTCCTTAGGCACTTTTGGGCAAAGTGGTAGGAATTAGCTCTTTCCCAAAGTGGCTTTCTAGAGATACTGGGAATCACCTTGCTAGCTGTAGGTCAGCTGCCTGGAGACAGCTGTCAATCTTTGTCTGAGGGGCCAGCCCGGTGGCGCAAGCGGTTAAGTGCGTTCACTCCGCGGCAAGGACCCGGGGTTCACCGGTTCGGATCCCAGGGGCGCACCGACGCACCGCTTGTCAAGCCATGCTGTGGCGGTGTCCCACATAAAGTGGAGGAAAATGGGCACGGATGTTAGCCCAGGGCTGGTCTTCCCCAGCAAAAAGAGAAGGATTGGCAGATGTTAGCTCAGGGCTGATCTTCCTCACCAAAAAAAAAAAAAAAACAAATCTTTGTCTGAAAGATGAGAGACTGAATATACAAATGGACAATGGCCAGACTATAAATAAAACTAGAAATCTGACCCACAACCTGCCCAGGAAACCAACCCCTTGTCTACAATAACCAGCCCAAGGAGCCAGTCCACTACGGTCAGATTTGCAAGGAGCCAGATTGCTATCTCTAGAAACAATCCAGAAGCCTAAATCATGATTTCTGTAACAATTGGCCCCAAATGGCCAGGACTTGATTAATAACAGACAGCTTCCCTAATTTTTGTTCTGTTTTTAACTTAGGACCAATCAGAAAAAGCAATATATGCACCCCCAACCAATCGCTGAGGATGCCCCACTTCTAGTTAACCCACCCACAGCTTCCCCATGCCAGCAGCCTCCATTCAGGACACACCTGAAGTCCTCTCTTTTTGCCCTATAAAACTTCCCCACTCCTCTGCCTACCTTGGAGTGACAGTGGCTGACTCCCTTGCAGTAGCAAGCTCTGAATAAATAAATAGCCATTATTTTTCTTATTTGGCTGAGCATTTTTTATTTCAACAAAGATTTCCTGTTTATATAAATTGAAGTCTTTGGTGATCTGTGCTGAGGCCGGAGAATGGACTACTTTATTTATTTTTTCCTCTATTTTCTATTACAGACCACTAAATTTTTTTTTTCCCTGAACATGGAGAACAATTTATTTCTTTCTTAAATCCCTGCTTTCAAGTGTCTGACATTTGTGCTGAGCTCGGACCTCCTGCGTCTATGACCCAGAGGGACACGGCAGCTTTGAGGGCGCCAGCATTGCAGGCACCGTGCTTCTTCAGCAGACAGAGGTTATGTACATACTTTTAGGCCTGTATTCACTTAAAAAGAAAAGAAGTTAAACAGAAGGGCCAGAGCCCAGTAGGACATGGTTGTACAGAAGAAAGGCTATTTCAAAAAGTGACATGTATTATATTCTTCCTTTTATTGAATAGATGCATTCAAATCAATTGATACTTGAACCAATTTTTCTCAATCCATTAAGAGCTTTTAGAGAAGAGGAAAAAAATGATAGTGGGACCTGTGTCCTGTAGGAGTTGTAGCTCTGGGAATCCTGTTCCAGGACTCTCATAACTTGTCAGATATTTGAAATGAATGTAGCACTCAGAGTATTTTTTCTTGATTCCTCTCATCTTTCTTACTGAGGGTGTGAATGACGGACACACATTTGAAACCTGTTTCCTCCGGATGTCATTCACTCAGGAAAAGCTGATTGAGATGTTTAAGTGGTCTCTTTCTTCTTGAAAAATCTCAGCAGTTTGCCACCAGGCCTGGGGGCTTTATTATCCTAAGCGACTTTGCTGCCTGTAAATCACAGCCTTAAGTAGCCAAAGGGAATGAGTTAACCAGATCCCTGAAAAAAATGTAACCAATGTCTCTTCAATTATTAGAGGAACAATTAACTTCCATCTGGTCATGGCCTGCAGCCATGTTACCCACAATTCCACCACTCAGAGCCTGTTTCCCTTGAATTATAATTTTCACCCTGCTGTGTGTTCTAAGATATCAGCCCACTCCAAAACTTTTCATGCCTCCTAGTATTTCCCTTCCATTCAGACCCAAGTGGTCTGGCAATGGAACTCAGCCATTGTAGTGAATATTCCAAATGGTTTGTCTGCTCTGCCCTGTCCCCTTTCCTGGGATATCTGCTCCGACCTAGGGGCTCACTATCTGGGCAGTATCCCCGGTGCCCTGACTCTCTGGTCACAGCTTATTGCATCAGAGGAAACTATCAGTTAGGTTTAGGTTCAGTTGTAAGTAACAGAAACTGCCCCAAATAGTTGCTTAAACAAGATGGGCATTTGTTTCTCTCTCACATAAAAAAGGCCTGGATGTAGGCAGTCCAGGGCTGGTATGGGGACGTCATCAGTGACCCAGGCTTTTCCTGCCCACACTCTGCTATCTCAAGGGTGTGGCTCCAAGATGGCAGTCGGAGCTCCAGCCATCACATCATCACATACACCCCCTGAGGAAACTTCCCTGAAGACTCACACACCACTTTTGCTTATATCTCATTGCATGGGATTTAGCCTCAGGCCTACACTGAGTTTCAAGGTAAGCTGGGAATGTAATCTTTTGGCTTGGTGACAATGTAAAGGTCAAAGTTTTAGCAGGCTCTGCTAAAGGTATCAAACTGTAAATTGGGTTAAGCTGGTCAGATTCTTAAAGATTTGTATTAAGGGATTCTAACACTCCTTCCTGGTAATGGCAGGCTCTGGAGACACGTAGACTTGGGCCAACGGTCCAGGTTGTTCAGGTTTATAGAAGAAGCCAGGCAGGAGAGAGGAGGAAGAGAAAAGCAGAGAAGGAAGCCCCAGGGTCCATCTACTTCTGGAGAATCATCAAGAATGACTTTTATACCGTACCTCTTACTCTCAAGTTCATGTGCCCAATGTGCAATAAGCCAATCACTGAGACATCGGTGCTTGGAGAGGGAGAAAGTTTTATTTGAATTGGCCCAAATGAGAGGGTAGGAGGATAGGTTCTCTCAAACTCACCTTAACAAAAAAGAAACCAGGGAGTTTTATAGAGCTAAAGGGCTTGGGAGGAGGAGTTTCAGAGAAACAAAGGGGAATTCCATGTTTCCTTCACTCCAGATAAACCCTTGGGCAATCTGACTTCTGGGCATCAATGGCAGCTGGGGGCTGGCTATCTGGTGGTCATAACTTCTTTGAAGGTATTCTTTTTCTTCTGCAAAACAGGCTCATAAATCCCTGAGACCCTTGAGTTACCCCTTAGGTTAAACAAGAAAACAGCAAATTAACACGATTAACTTTTTTTCATCTGTGTCTGTGCTGGGAACAAGGTCAAAGGGTAATCACGTTCTTATTGAATATTTACAGTAACCCTCAGGGACCCGGCTTCAACCTCAGGTCCTGACTCAGTTCCACTTCTCATGAAGTCTGACTGGACAGTCAATTCTGCGTTCCTCAGAAACCTTACATTTTTAGAAACTGCTTTTTAAAAATTATTATATTAAACAGAGAAAGGAGATGGTAGTTGGAGAGTTTCAGATTCCCAGAAAAAGAAGTTGTTTTTCCTGCAGTAATTTCAGCAATAAGAATATTTTTTATAGCTATAAGAGTAAAATCTAAACATCATGCAGCAAATCCAGCATTTGGTGACATTTAACTTTTGCTTAAAAATCTTGTCCTTTCTTTTTCTATCACCAATGGTGGACATTTTATATACCCTTGTCTCCTTATCTCCTTCATCCTCGTTTTCACCCTTTGTTGAGATAAAAAATGTCTAAACTACCCAAACAAAGCTCTTGTGTTGCTCAGGCAATAGTTTTTCTTATATTGGTGCTAGCTCCTGAACACAATATTGGTTCCTGGTCAAGATCCTGTTGTAACCAATGGTGTCCTTAGTAATGCAGATTATGCTCTTTAATTAATAGAACTGAGTTATGGCCAATTTGATGGCAAAAACTCAGCCTGTAGGAGTAATGCCTGTATTTAATTTCCTGTCCATGGATTCCACGGGGAAATATTTTATCATAATCTCCCTTTCTCCCAGAGCCCATTTAAGTAGATTCTCTCCTTTCAACCAAAAACCCTTGTCTAAGTCAGCTTATAAAAAACAAGTGGATCCCTGTGATGAGAAAACATGTCAACTCTCCACTAGACCAGGGGTCAGCAAATTGCTTCTGTAAAGGGCCCAACAGTAAATATTTTCAGCTTCGCAGGCCATACAGTCTCTGTTGTAACCACTCACCTCCACAACTCTGCCACTATAATCTGCGAGCAGTCAGATAATGTGTAAACAATGGTCATGGCTGTGTTATAATAAAACTTTATTTACAAAAACAGGCAGAGGGTCAATTTGACCTATTGGCTGTAGTTGCCCTGTACTAGAATATCAGCTCCATTTGGGCAGGGACATGTCTGATTTGTTTAACACTTTATACCCAGCCCCAAACACCAAGCCTGGTACTCGATAAACATTTATTGAATGACTGGGTGGGTAAACTATCAATGTGACACCAATGGACAGATTTTCCCAGCTTAAATTTGAAAAAACTAGGAAGCCTCATTCAACAGGCTCTCTTGTTGGCTTTCTGATTGATTTTCCTTAAAAATTGTGAAAATCTATCTACTACTACAATCTCAGTTTGTGTATACCACAGAGAATACATTCATGGCCCGGATTCTCAGGCAGTTGAATAATCTAACCATCTAGAAGGAATAAGATGAAGAAAATTTTCTTAGGAGCAAAGCCATCATGTTTGTGCCCCCATCCAGGCTTGTACATCTCACTGGCTTTATTCTACCAAGCTGGGACCAGGAAGGAGTGTGAGGGTGCCCTCTGGTAAGGGAGCAGCTTAAAGCTATGCCTCTGCCCTGCTCTTGTGGTCTCTGAAGCCTCCAGGCTTGTTGTGCCTGAGATTTGGCTCTTACTAGGAGAAGAACAAGATAAAAGATAAAAACACTGGACCTGTGTCAGGAAACTGTGTTGGCCAGAAAGCCTTCTGGTGAGCTTGACGCCTTGTTTCAGCTCAGCCCTTCCTACATTGATCCCTGCATCCTATTGTCTGCCTAGCCCACCAATAGCACTTTTAATATATCTAGTCTTCTCCCATGACTTACCTTACCTTTACACATACTCAGATGTGAGTTAATTGCCCTAAACAAAATCTTGGTTGACTGTCTGGACCAGAGGTCTTCAATCCTGACTGTGCATGGGAATCACTTGGAAAGCTATACAAAAAAAAAAAAAAAAAAAATCCCTGATACCTGGGCCTACCTCCAGACCAACAGAATTAGAATCTCTTGGGTGGATAGCAGACATCAATATTTTTTAAAAGCTCCCCCCACCCTCACCTTGGTGATTAATGTGCATCCAGGATTGAGATGCTCTGATCTAGATTTCCAGTCCTGGTTGTACATCAGAATCACCTGGGGAGCTTTTACAAAATATCAATTCCAGATTCTAATTTCTAAAAAATCAGAATCTCAGAGGGTGGGACCCAGCAATGTATATTTTTGAAAGCTGCTATGGGAGCTTTCTGGTGAACAGCCAATCCTGAGAACCAGGCTTTAGGCCATGCCAAGCACATCCTGTTGTAACATGTTGGGCTTGGGCACAGGCCTGCTGGAACCTCAACCACCTGAGCCTGTGGAAGAGGAGGAACGGGGATTAGGTCCAAGATGCACGGTGAGCTCTGGCCTGCCGGTGGTAATTCTGCTCACTCTGTGCAGGTCCCAAAGACCTCTGACCTGGATGCTCAGTCTCAGTCCCTCAGCCGATCCTGCCCAAGCCTGGTAGTATGATGAAGGCCCACCCTTTTCTAAGCCCCAGGAAGTTTAAAAGGGGAGACTTGAAAATTCTCAGATGCTGAAGGAAAAAGGCCCTGGAGTGGGAGAAATTGAAGATTCAACCACAGGGAATTAATTGATGTACAAGATCCCTGAGAAGGCAGGGGAGGGGATGATAAAGAAAACTCCTCCACTGAGACAGGGAGCCAGTAAAGGGGGAAGTGGGTGTGGGGACATCGGTAGGTGTGGGTGAAGATTGCTGGAGTTCTCATATGATGACCTGGATTGTTCCCTGTAAAGTGGGCAGCAAAGGGTTTTGCTGATAATGAGTGAGAAACTGCAAAATAGGGAAGGAGCTTGAAGAGAAGGGCGAAGTTTTAGAATAGGCATATGGAAGAGATCTGGCCAGAGACACATGAAATAGATCACAAGGAATGCTTAGAGGTTGGTGGTGCCCCAATCTGCAAAATTAATTAATTAATTCAAAGCATAGTCATTAAATGCTGACGATGTGCCAGGCACATCCCCCCAAACTGAGGGAAAAGAGTGATGAATGAGACAAAAGTCTTGTCTTCATGGAGCTTATAGTCCATTGGGGGAAACAGAGTACATATGTACAGACGCTAATGTTAGTAGGTGTTTAAGTGCTATGAAGAAAAGTTTTCTAAAAAATAGGGAGGATCTAAGGCTGTTATTTTGTATAGAGTGGTTTGGTTAGGCCTCTCTGAGCAGGAGGCACTTGAACAGAAGTCTGAGTAAAGTGAGGGAATTATGATCCATGTAAATATCTGGGGGAAGAACACTCAGACAGAAGGAACGGCAGGTGCAAAGGTCCTAAGGAGGGAGTAGAGTGTGCTTGGTATGCATAAGGAACAGCAAGGAGGCCAGTGTGGCTGGGTGCAGTGAGCAAGAAGGAGAGTGGGAGAAGATTGGGTCGGAGATGTAGAGCCAGGTCAGATTCGGGGCCGTGGTAAGGATTTTGGATTTGTACTAAGTGCAATGGGAAGCTATCAGAGAGTTGAGGACAAAGGAATGACATGATCTGACATTACTCTGGTTGCTGTGTGGAGAATAAACTGAATGGACGGGCAACACAAAGGAAAGCAGTACTGAGGGGGCCACTGCAATGATCCAGGGCAAGAGGAGAGTGGGTTGGACTAGGGTGGCAGGGGTGGGAAGAAGTCGCTGGATTCTGTGTATATTTTGACAGTAGAACTACAGGATTCACTAATGGATCTGATGTGAGATGTGAAAATAAAAGAGGAGATAAAGCCAACTCCAAGGTTTTCTGTCTGAGCATCTGGATGAACGAAGCTGCTATGTTCTGAAATGGAGAAGATTGAGGGGGGAGATGGTTTAGTTGGAGGATGGGAGGTACAAATAATCAGAAGTTTTGGGCATGTTACATTTGAGACACCTAGTAGACACCCAAGTGGAGATGTGGAGTGTGCAGTTGGATAAATGGATCTGGAGTTCAGGGACAGGACCAGGATGAGGCAGAGATTTGGGAGTTATCAGCATATTTAAAGTTATGAGAGTTGGTGAGATGGTTTGGGAAGTGATATAAAAAGGAAAAGAAGAAACCTGAGGGCTGAGCTCTGAGGCCAGTCAGCATTGAGAGAGTGGGAAGATGAAGAGGGGACAGCAAAGGAACTTCCAGTAAGGTAAAAGGAAAGCCTGGAGAATATGGTGTTTCAGAAGCTAAAGGAAGACAGTGTGTCAGGAGCGAGGGAGTAATCACTTGTGTCGAATGTTGCTGAGAAATGGAATAAAGCAAGGCCTGGGAATTGACCATTGGATTTGGCAAAGTGGAAATCACTGGTGGCCTTGAGAAAAGCAGTTTCTCTAAAGTGGTGAGGGAGAGAGTCTGATTGGAGTAGGATCAAGAGAGAGTGGGAAGAAAGGATGTGGAAATATCGAGTATGAGACAACTCCTTTAAGGAATTTTGCAGAGAAGGGGAGGAGAGAAAAGGAGCAGAAACTAGAAGGAGTAGCTCAGAGAAGTTTGGTGGATGTTCTCCAGCAGCCCCCAGCAAGTGGAGTGGAAGATTAGACCAGTTCGTGGCTGGGGACCATAGGATGGGTACAGCAAGGGGACTGGAGGCAAAACCATCCAGGGTGCTGCTCAGAGTGGCCAAAGTGAGGCCCCTGGGACTGGGTTGGATGGGCAAGGAGACAAAACCATGACCCTTAGGATGAAAGAAGCGAGGCAACCAGAGAGAGCGACACTGTGGTCAGAGAGGAGTATATGGAAATTTAAGATCAAGAAAGTAAAGCAGTTGATGTCAAGGTCCACTCTGCAGCACAGAGAATGGCTTTCTTAATTGGAATGTGATCCCAAGATAAATGAGGAAGAACAACCAGGAAACAAGAAGTCTAGAAGAAAAAGAAATAGGGGAGAGAGAAAGAAACTGACATGTATGAGGACCTACTGTGGGCTAGATGCTTTTCACATGTGCTATCTCTTTAAAAATTCATAAGTTTGGGATATTAAAATTCCCATTTACACCGGGGGAAATTGCAATTCAGAGGTTAAATAACATGTCACACAGTTAGCAAATGGTCAGAATTTGAACTGGTTCTGCCTGGCTCTGAAGCACATGCACTTTCATTGTCCCTCCCTCCCTCCTGCCCTCCTTCCTTCCTTCTTTTCTTCCTTCCCTCCTTCCATCCTTCCTTCCTTCCCTCCCGCCCTCCCTCCCTCCCTTCCCTCCTTCCTTCCTTCCCTCCTTCCTTCCATATAATTTCTATACAGTAAAGTGCATAAATCATACTTGTGTAACTTACAAATTACACCGACATATAATTATCACCCAGATCAAGATATAGAATATTCACAATACCCCCGAATGCTCTCTCATGCCCCTCCCACTTTACATCCCTCCAAAGATAAGCACTTGTGATAGTTAATTTTATGTTTCAACTTGACTGAATCATGGGATGCCCAGATATCTAGTTAGACATTATTTCTGGGTGTGTCTATGAAGGTGTTTCTAGAAGAGATGAGGATTTAAATAAGTAGACTCTGTAAAGTAAATTGCCCTCCTCAATGTGGGTGGACATCATCCAATCCACTGAGGGCTTGAGTAGAACAAAAAGGTAGAGGGAGGGAGAAATTGCTCTCTCTCTGCCTGACTACCTGACCTGGGACATCAATCTTCTACTCTCAGTGCTCCTGGTTCTCAGGCCTTCAGACTGACGCTGGAATCTATACCATCAGCTCTCAGGCCTTCAAACTACACCACTGGCCTTCCTATGTCTCCAGCTTGCAGAGTGCAGATCGTGGGACTTTTCCATAATCATATGAGCCACCAGCCAGAGTAGGGGCTTATGGAGGTCAGGTGATCAATAGAGCATTAGCTCAGGTCTGTCTCACAGTGGGCCCAGGGGGTCCCCAAACCCATCCTGTGATCATCTCCCCACTTGTGGAATGTATTATTGGAACAGATATACTCATGAGCTGGCAGAATCCCAACATTGGTTTGCTGCTCTGTGGAGTGAGGGCTATTATGGTGGAAAAGGTCAAGTGGAAGCCAGTAGAACTGCCTCTACCTAGGAAAATAGTAAACCAAAAGCAATACCACATTCCTGGAGGGACTGCAAAGATTAGTGCCACCATTAAGGACTTGAAAGATGCAGAGGTGGTGATTCCTACCCTATCCCCATTCAACTCGCCTGTTTGGCCTGTGCAGAAGACAGATGGATCTTGAAGAATGACAGTGGATTTTTGTAAGCATAACCAGATGGTGACTCCAATGGTAGCTGCTGTACCAGATGTGGTTTCTTTGCTTGAGAAAATTAGCATATCCTCTGTTACTTGGTACACAACTATTGAACTGGCAAATGCCTTTTTCTCCATCTGTGTCCGTAAGGTCTACTAGAAGCAGGCTAGTTTCAGCTGACAAGGCCAGCAGTACACCTTCACTGTCCTATCTCACGGGTATATCAACTCTCTAGCCCTATGTTATAATTTAGTTTGCAGGGATCTTGATTGCCTTTTTCTTCCACAAGATATCATGTTGGCCCACTGCATTGATGACGTTATGCTGATTGGGCCTGGTGATCAAGAAGTAGCAACTACTACAGATTTGTTGGTAAGACATTTGCATGTCAGAGGGTGGGATAAATCTGACAAAAATTCAGGGGCCTTCTACTTTAGTGAAATTTGTAGGGGTCCAGCAGTGTTGGGCATGTCGAGATAGCCCTTCTAGGTAAAGGATAGATGTTGCTTCCGGCCCCTCTTACAAGCCAAAAAGAGGCACAATGCCTAGTGGGCCTCTTTGGATTTTGGAGGCAGCATATTCCTCATTTGGGTGTGTTACTCTGGACCATTTACTGAGTAATCCAAAAACACTGCTAGTTTTGAGTAGGTACCAGAATAAGAGAAGGCTCTGCCACAGGTCCAGCCTGCTGTGCAAGCTGCTCTGCTACTTGGGCCATAGGATCCAGCAGATCCTTTGGTACTGGAAGGTGCAGAGGCTGATAGGGATGCCATTTGGAGGCTTCGGCAGGCCCCTGTTGGTGAATCACAGCACAGACCCTTAGGATTTTGGCGCAAAGCCCTGCCATCCTTTGTAGACAGCTACTCTTTTTTGGAGAAACAGCTCTTGGCCTGCTACTTGGCCTTAGTAAAGACTGACGGTTTAACCATGGGCCACCAAGTTACCATTTGACCTAAGCTGCCCAACATGAACTGGGTGTTATCTGACCCACCTGGCCATAAAGTTGAACATGCACAGCAGCATTCCATCATCAAATGGAAGTGGCATATATGTGATCGGGTCCAAGCAGGCCCTGAAGACACAAGTTACATGAAGAAATGGCCCAAATGCCTATGGTTCCCGCTCCTGCTACACTGCCTTCTCTCTTCCAGCCTGCACCCGCGGACTCACGGAGAGCTGCCTGCAGTCAGTGGAAGAGAAGATTCAGGCCTGGTTTACAGAGGATTCTGCACAATATGCTGACACCACCTTAAAGTGAACAGCTGTAGCACCACAGCCCCTTTCTGGGACATCCCTGGAGGACAGTGGTGAGAGAAATCCTTCCAGTAGGCAGAACTTTGGGCAGTGCACCTGATTGTTCACTTTGCTTGAAAGGAGAAATGGTCAGTTGTGTGATTATATACCGATTCATGGGCTATGGCTAATGGTTTGGCTGGATGGTAAGGGACTTGGAAGGAACATGATTGGAAAATCGGTGATAAAGAAATCTGGGGCAGAGTTATGTGGATAGACCTCTCTGAATGGGGAAAAATTGGGAAGATATTTGTGTCCCATGTGACCTTGGCAGAGGAGGTTTTTAATAATTAAGTTCATAGGATGACCCCTTCTGTGCATACCAATCAGCCTCTTTCCCCAGCCACCCCTGTCACCGCCCAATGGGCTCATGAACAAGGTGGCCATGGTGGCAGGGATGGAGGTTATGCATGGGCTCAGCAACATGGACTTCCACTCACCAAGGCCAACCTGAATATGGCCCCTGCTGAGAGCCCAATCTGCCAGCAGCAGAGATCAACACTGAGTCCCTGATATGGCACCACTGCCTGGGGTGATCAGCCAGCCACCTGATGGCAGGTTGATTACATTGGATCACTTCCATTATGGAAGGCGCATGTTTTGTTCTTACTGGAATAGACACTTACTCTGGATAAGGATTTGCCTTCCCTGCACCCAGTGCTTCTGCCAAAACTACCATCTGTGGACTTACAGAATGCTTTATCCACCGTCATAGTATTCCACACAGCATTGCATCTGATCAAGGAACTCACTTCACAGCAAAAGAAGTATGGCAATGGGCCCATGCTCATGGATCTCACTGTTCTTATCATGTTGCCCACCATCTTGAAGCAGCTGGTTTGATAGAACGGGGGAATGGCCTTTTGAAGACTCAGTTATAGTGCCAGCTAGGTGGCAATACCTTGCAGAGCTGGGGCAAGGTTCTCCAGAAGGCTATGTATGCTCTGAATCAGCGTCCAATATGTGGCACTGTTTCTCCAATAGCCAGAATTCACGGGTCCAAGAAGCAAGGGGTGGAAATGGGAGGGGCACCACTCATTATTACCCCTAGTGACCCAATGGCAAAATTTTTGCTTCCTGTTTCCATGACCTTATGCTCTGCTGGCCTAGAGATCTTAGTTCCAGAAGGAAAATGCTTCCACTAGGATACACAACAATGATCCCTTTGAACTGAATGTAAAGACTACCATCCGGCCACTTTGGGCTCCTCAGGCTCTGAAAATAGGCAAAGAAGGGAGTTAGAGTGTTGGCTAGGGTGACTGATCCTGACTATCAAGGGGAAATTGAACTACTGCTTCACAATGGAAGTAAGGACGAGTATGTCTGGAATACAGGAGATCCCTTAGGGTGTCTCCTAGTATTACCATGTCCTGTGATTAAGGTCAATGGAAAACTACAACAACCCAATCCAGGGGGGACTACTAATGGCCCAGACCCTTCAAGAATGAAGATTTCACCCCACCAGATAAAGAACCACAACCAGCTGAGGGACTTGCTGAAGGCAAAGGGAGTACAGAATGGATAGTGGAGGAGGGGAGTTACAAATATCAGCTTCAATCATGTGACCAGTTACAGAAATTAGTACTATAATTGTCATGAGTATTCCTCCTTATTTTGTCATGAATATGTTGTGTGCTATTTGCAGCACAGTAATTAATGATTATGGTTATGATTTGGGGTCATTGAGAAAAAAATAAACTGCAATTAGTCTTTTTTTTTTTTTTTTTTAACTGCGGCTTGGAAAAGTGGAAAGCCTTGAAAAAATGTTTAACAGAAAATAGTTAAAAGAAAGTGTTTTAATACTTCAAGTTTAGTCTTCAGTTTTGTTGGAACTTCACTCAATAGGAAGACCGTGTCGTAGCCTCTGAATTGGTCAACACTTATTTCAAACTCCTTATAATGTGCCTTTTTGTACTGTAGAGTCTTGAAAGCTAAAAACTACATTTCCTGGACTCTCTTACAGCTAGGGTTCAATATGTGATTTAGGTGCCTTTGGACTGATGCATTTGCATGCAACTTGGATTTGGAACTGAGTAAAGCATGGAAAGAGGCAGGGTCAGAAACATCCACTCCTGCTGGAGCAGATGGTGGCAGAGGCATCGTGGTTCAACATCAACCAATTCCTGATTCTGTTCATCCAATAGCAATGACAGCTGCTTCCCCAACAATGGCAGAGGCAGTTGGGAGTTGTTCTCAGTAGCTCAGTCAGCACCTGTTCCTCTACTTTTCCATGATTTAGGAAACCACATAATTGGAAAGAAATACCTTTCTCTGTACATTAACTCAAGTGTAGCATCTGTTGTCTGCAACTGAATGCTATATACCAACCATGCCAGGTGCCTGAGACGCCCTCACCATCATCTCCACCACTCAGTTCTCAGTGCCTGGTACCATGCAGCCCCATAATCACGGTTGGGTTAGCCTGTAGGTAGAATAGGTAGCACTCAAGTAGAGTGATTTCAGAAGATGCTCTCTGTTCCCTGTCCTCAAATTTCACTGGAAATTCCACTCTTAGGATTTCAGTTCTTTAATTTAAGGCTTTTTTCTCCCTCCTCCAAACTGTTCCCAGGTACATTACACCCCTGTTGGACTATCTCTTGTTATATACAGTGATTTTTAACCGTAATGGAATTTCTCTTCTGCTCTGCTCACTGTGGGTAGGTTGTTGGAGAGAGTATGCACGAAGGGTGGGGAGGGAAGGTATATCGCAGTCCAAAGAAGAGGCATAGGAAGTAAAAATATTTAGGAACATGTAGCTGCTTAAGCAGACACTAGTGATTTACACCTTAATGTGAATGTGTTGCAGGTCTCAGTTGAGAGTTGGTTTTGATAATGTAGAATTGGGGGTGCGGAGGGTTGTGGAGGAAAAGGTGGAAATGTTTGGGAAATCTACATATAATGGGTCTCTGCTGGAGTTGGAAGTGTTTGTTGCCAAGTGTGGTGGTGTGCAGAGCAGGGGGGTATTGAAGATACGTTTTGCTGAGGGTGGGTCATACCTTTACCCGTTAGAGCTTAACTGAAAGAATAGAATACAGTCACGTGTCACTTAACAACAAGGATACCGTCTGAGAAATGTGTCTTTAGGTGATTTTGTCATTGTGTAAACATCATAGAGCACACTTACACAAACCTAGATAGTATAGCCTACTACATACCTAGGCTATATGGTACTAACCTTATGGGATCACCATTGTATATGCGGTCTGTCATTGACTGAAACGTTGTTATGTGGCGCGTGACTCTATGCTAATATGTACAGATGTGAGAAGGGTGTCTAAGCCATTGCTAGTTTTTATATTTGGAAGGAGACAAAGGAAAATGTGTTTAGAGGATAAGAAAGGAGAGCGTTAACAGGAATAGTTTCACTCCTAGATAAGGCAAGACTGCTGGAATTTCTCTTCTGACTAATCCAGAAAGCATTTGGAGGGGTGGTGCAAATCTTTTTTTTTTTTTGGTCAGTCATGTATTAAATACTTTTGGGCTTCAAGTGGAATGATTTTAAAGAGCTACTCAGAGACAAGGGAACTGACTGTGTGGTCAGCAGAATCCTGGGCTTTTAATGGGAGGAGTCTGTGAGATGGGATCATTACAACTGTTTTAAAGTTCCCAAGAACAAGTTTATGCACAAAGCATTTCTCCAGTCTTTCCTGGGAGAATTAGAAACACTTTCACAACTATCTAATTTTAATCTTTCCAACATCCTGGTGAGGTAGGTAAGAAATATTCTTACACTTTTTTTTAACAGGTCATAAAATTTCATGACAAGTAGTTTCCAAAGAAACCACGTGGAACCAAAGTGTGAAGCCAGTCAGAGCAGCCTGTCTTCCGAGAGCAGAGCTGTTATTCTTATTACTGAAGCATTTTTAGTGTGTCCTTTCATCTTTCTATTCTGATCTTATGGCTATTGATGGCCTTTAATGTAGTAATACAGGGCTTAGCACTGACCTGTAACGGATTCATGAGTGTTAATTATGAAGGCTTTCCTATGGTTCTGAGAGTGGACTATGAATATAATATGCTTTTTTTGTTTTATTTTTTTGCTAAGTGCTTAGAGAGGTTTCAGATTTGCAGAAAATTTCCCTGATACATGAATCTGTTGAATTTTAGGAGCTGTCTTCTGTTCAGGAACTGAAAATGCCTTTCCTGGAACATAAACTGCTAATGAAAGGCAGAATTTTCTTTAAAAAAGACATTGCCAATAATTATCTTCCTACCTTCAATTGTCTGAGGAGAGAAATAGTCCTATTGATCTGCCCAGCTAAGTTTTACCCCTGTCAGTAACAAAGAGTCAATTTCTAACAATAGTGGATGAATAATAGAGGAACAGCCAATTTACCCTAGGATGTTAAAGGCTGAAAGATAATGGAACTTCTCTCCCTTGTTTAACATGGGATTTGAAATAGGCTACATAGAAACAGTTGTATTTCATTAAAGCATGGTGGTCAAACCTTCTTTGTGTTAAAGAAGGTTTCTCTGTTTTAAAGAGATCTAATTGTGACAGATTGTGGATTTAGTTTTGATCTTTATTTCTTATCAATGAAACCTTTAAATATTTCATTTTCATATTTAATTTCACTGTTAAAAAAAGCTTAGGGCTGGAGGACGCTTATGAAATCAACACCCTTTTGCTTTTAAACCAGAATTAGGCAAAATGAAGGATTTGATTGGTCATATAAATGCCCAATGCTCACTAGGTGTCCCCTTACGCTGGAATTAAATGCTGGGAGATGATTGTGTGGCTGGCAAACTATTTTCATTATTGTCTGCCAAACTTAGGAAGGCTCTCATCTAATGTAATAAACACACAAAATCAAGATTCCCTTAAAATTTCACCAGTGTATCTTTTAAGAGCTTCAAGAAAGACACGTTAGACGTATTTTAGCAGACCTGCGAGTCTCTTCTCAATGACTTTGTGAGGTTGCAGAAAAAGTGAGAGAATGAATTCTGAAATAATTATGCTGCACCATTATCTAATTTTGTGTGAAGAACATGCGTAGTTGGACAACGACCACTTTATTTTGTTAAATCTCTGTGTTCAAACCTTTTAAAATTCTATAAGTTTCTGGGAGCACGTTCTGCAATAAAGAAAGAGATCCATTTCAGTCTTGGGGGGTCAGGAGAAGTGGAGAAAGGCCTGGAAAAGGGCTCTTTTGCACTCAGAATTTTACATTCAGAAGATGTAGAATCAAGCTTTATCAATGTCAACATATCTGATGTTTTGTGTTTTAACATTTGGTACTGTTTTTATTTTGAAATATAGAAGGTGAGGGTTTGGGAGTGCCACATCTGCATTCTTAGGGTCTATAAAAGTCTTAATCAGGCTCTACCTTGAATTACACCAGGGTCTTCTGCTCGAAAACCATCAATGACTCCCCATTGCCCATCAACTAAAATCGAAACTGCTTAGCTTGCTCTTTTCCAAACCTGCCCAGAACCTTCCCATCTCCAGGACAGGGCATAGTGTTCCTTTCAGGCAGGGAATGGCATGAGCAAAGGTCCAGAGGCAGGAAAGCACAGTGAGTGTTTGGGGTACAGCCATTGGCAGCACCTGACTGGAATGTGGGGTGCCTGAAGGTTGGGTCCATATATACCAAGCCCAGCATCGCAGTGTTCTTGAAATCCTCGGTTGGACAGAGAATTTTACTGAGCTTCTCTCCACACCAGAGACCGGTTACCGCAAGAGGCAAACATGAACAATTCACATCCACATCCCCATCCCCGCATCTGCTGTTTAGGCTGGTAAACAATGACGCAGACGCAGTCAAGTGCGTGATAACCGAGGGACCAAAGTTATGGCAATAATGGGAATTTGTTTCCTGATTTCTACATACGATTTCCCCACATTAAAGGCCAAATTAAAAACCCACAAAGACATTAAAATAAGAATGGCAGCCATTAAAAACCTATTCCGGTGATCTCATACTTTGCGGTTGAAGCAGCTAATGGCAGCCACACACCCGCAGTGTTAGCAAGACACAGAAACTCGTCCCCATTCTTCTTTGTCGTCCAGCCTAGAGCCGCTCTTCTCCAGGCCGCCCTTTGTGGCGGGGAACTCTTTCTCCTGCTTCTCTCTTAGCAACAGCAACATTCTTTCAGTCAGTGCGTCTCCCTCTCTGAGCAACCCCCTCTAAGTCACTGGGGAAGGTGGAGAGGGCCGAGGAATGACAGTAGCTCCAGGCCTCCTGTGCCCCTCCGGGAGGGAGCCGCTCTCTGGAAATTCCCAGCAGTCTTCCGCACTCTGAACATTCCTGAAAGGGGTGTTAGGGGTTGTGTGCTCTGCGACTGGGGTTGTATCTAATTCTGACGGTGCAAACTCACAGTCAAGTGATCAGGGCTGTGGCTATTCTAAGGGGTGGGTGGAAAGGAATCAGAGGTGACGGAGCTGGCACAGCATGAAGAGCATGCTTTAAAGAGCAAGCATAAAAGGGAGCACAGCAAAGAAGAGAGAGGGAAAGAAGAGGAAAGCGGTGTGGTTACATGGCACACAAAACCCCTAGAAATCAGAAGTACAGGGAAGAAAGGACATGGTTTAGAATACTGAGGGTCAAAGGGGGAAGGGAAAGATCCGATCAATGTGCTTTCCCAGAAATAATGGAAACCTTAGTAAGATACGTCCTGACATGTGATGAGTCTAAAGGAAAAAGAGTATGGGCTCAGCAATCACACCAGAAGCCAAGACGTGGTTTCCATTTCCCCTCTAATGTCAGTCAAGTCAAGACCCAGTAAGTCCAAGTGCCAAACAAACAGTTCAACCTGAAGGCAAGAGGAATACAAACTAAAGCAAAACCAAAACAAATGTCCTTTCTGACCTACAGCGAACAACAAGAACACATCACACCTGATGGCACACGCAATGGGCCAGGCCCACTACTCGGAGTTCTTTAAATACATTAACACGTTTAATCATCACAACAACCCTTGAGGAAATTATTGTTATTATCTCTGTTTTACAGATGAGGAAACTGAGGTTCAAAGAGGTAAGGTCACTTGTGCAAGGCTGCACTGCTAGTGAGTAGTTTAAGAGGAGCGAAGCTTAGACTAGGCTCTTCTGCTACGCCTGACCTTTTGGCTTTGTTTCCTTAATCTGCCTTCCCAAGTCCATGTCTCCTTAACATTCTGGGGTCCTTTGGTGAGCTGAAGGGCGTCACATCCCAGGGAGCACTGCAGATTTCCAGGTGGTATTGCCTTACTTAGAGTAAGCGAGGAGCAGTGCTGGCCATATGATATACCTGTGGGAAACCCCAACTCCTTCCCTTTCCATTCTAGAGCTCTGGGAAATTCCCAGAGCAGATAGAAGAAGGATGGAAGGGAGGAAGGATGGGAGGGAGAGAGAGAGGAAGGGAGGGAGGGAGGGAGGGAGGAAGGATGATCTCCTCTTCATATTCCCTTCACCTTCCTGTCAAGTATCATGGGGAAGAAGAGAATGGCTGCCAAGTGGGCTCCTGAACTTTTGAATATGAAGACCCCTTGTTAATGCCTAAAATGTTGTTAGTAATTGTATTTAGAGGATTGAGAGAGAACGTTTGCACCCATGGATACATGGACACCTTGTAATGACTGCTTCCTATATCCCTCCCCCCTCAACCATCACCATGGCAGGGGAACCTCTACACCAAGGCTTCTATAAGTTTGATCCAGGACCACCTGAAACTTGTTAAAATAAAGATTTTGGGGACTCACCTCTGACAATCTCTGGAGGTGAGGCTTCTGAATCTGCATTTAAACAACTCCCCAGGTGATTCTTATGCACACAAGTTTGAGAGTCCTGGCATTATGATCTGAAAATAATATAGTTCTTATGCTTCCCCTGGGGCTAGAGCAGTAATGTGATGAGAAAGCAAAGTGGCTTTTGACCTCAAGATTTTTAATGTATTCATGAGCTAAGTTGAAATGACAGAGCCCTGAGATTTGTGCCTTTGGGCATGCTGTGTTTCCGCTTTATCCTGTCAGTTCCCTGGTGATCTTCTCTGACCTTAAAAGGTTTTTTTTTTAAGCCCTTGACTTTGGCAAAGTTTCAACCAGCAATGTTTTTGACTTCAAAGTGATCTATAGCTGGGAGATTATTTCTGGGATGTGTCATAATGATAAGACGAGTTGAGGGTGAGGGAGGGGAACGCTCCATAGGTGGTCCTACGAAACAGGCAATGTTTTGATCATTCTTAACCTAAGCTGCTTTATAGTCATAGAATCCAGGAATGTCTCACCGTGGGAGTTAATGTCTGTAAATAAACCTATCTAACAACGCCTCAGGTGTGTTTTCAGAATCCAGGAAAGTGTGTGTGTTGGGGGCTCTTTTATGAACTTCCTTTCCAGTCCTAGGGTTTCCCTAAGAGCTACCAGCCACCATAATTTTCACCTTGTCTGTGTACTGTTCTCTCTGCACTCACATCTTTCACCTTAATTCTTTTTTCCCAATGGCTTGTGTGAAGCATTCTCTGATCCTTCCCAAGTTCCTCGAGGGAAAAAAGGTACCAGGTTGGAGATATCGTCTGTCTGTGAGCCATCCAATACAGGTTGGAGTATGACTTTTTTGGTTAGGATGGATGAGCAACATAATCTGCTGGAAGAAATGTACTAACTTGGGTCTGACTTCAAAGGGTTGGGTGTGATGTCTGTTTGTCAGCAATTCCAGAGACATGATTGACACCCATCCCATGAAAGGCATTGCAGGGGATCCGGAGATGAGTAAGACTCCATCCCTATGCTTGAGAAACAGCCCGTTAGAGGAAGGACAAAGCAAGTCCACAAATGTTACAGTAAGATAAACACCAAGAATGGAGAACACAGTATTAGGGGATTCAAAAGAGGCAGGAAAGGCTCATGCTCTCTCTCAAGCAGGCCGGGGCATGAAGACATTCCCCAGGCATTTTCCATAAGACCAGCCCAGAGCCAGCTTTATTAGGTTGTGGACTAGGCAGTGGTGTGATTTTAGGCAGGGCTCCCAGCCCCAAATAGCAGTTCCAGGGTCTGTTGTTCTATTATAATTTTGTTCTTCTAGGTCTTGAAAGCTCTCATCTTGGTAAGGTCTTCCTTTAACACGGATACTTCTGATGGCGCCTTAAGTCATGTTGAGCTAGTATCTTAATATTTAGCTACATCCTTAGGGTGGGGCGGAGGAAACTAACTGACAGTCCAGTGAACACAATTCCATCTAGAAATTCTCATCTGTGGCTTGCGATGAGCATTTGAGGGGAAATCAAATGTGAGTTCAAGTATAGTGATAGAAAGGGTAGGAGGGAACTAAAAATAAACTGCTTAGTTCATCTGTCTGTCAGAGGCTGGCTCAAGCTATCCTTTGAGGGTTCCTACTGATAACAAAGGAGTATTTGATGGGCTTTAAATGGGATTAATACAGCCTTTTTTGGTGGACTGAGAAATTAATACTAGCACTTCACACTGAAAGACTTACAATTTTTCCTCAACTTAGCAATTCTACCCTTAAGAATTTAACATGATGAAATAATTATGAATGCACACAGATTTGATTCATTCTTCACTCTTTAATTCAACAATTATTTATTATGTACGTACTACATGCCAGGTACTGTTTTAGGAATTATAGCAATAATCGAAGCACACAAAGTCCCTGACCTCATGGAACTTAACGTTCTAGTTGGGAGAGACAGATAATAGACAAGGCATCGTGCTACCAATCTCATGGGCAGTTTTCAGCCCACATTTTATTAGACCTCTCAGTCTCTTCCTTCTAGAAATGTTTTCTTCACTTGTTTTTTTCTGGGACACCACATTCTCTTACTTTACTATCTATCTATCTTGGTAGCCTTTGTTGGATCCTTCCTGTTTTTAAATTGGTGGACCCCAGAGCTAAGCCTTCTAAAAGTTCTTCCCTCCTTCACTCAACATCAATATGCTGATGATCCAAATTTATGTTTCCAGGCTTCACTGCTCCCCTGAATTCCAGTCTTTTAAATCCAACTGCCTACTTGACATCTCCACTTGGATGGCTTCCCAAACTTAACATGACCACCAAAGTCAAATTCTTCCTTTTCTACTCCCAACTACTCTTACTTGAGTCTTTCCTTTCTCAGTTAATGGCGATTTCATTCTTCCAACTATTCAGGAAAAACTTTGGAATTATCCTTGACTTCTTTCTTTCTCTCACAGTCCATATCTGATCCAGTAGATTTAGCGACAAAGATGTCCATCACAGCATTGTTTATAAAATGAAAACTTGGAAATAATCTATTGTTCAAGAGTGGAAGATTGGTTAAATCATGGTACATGTGGCCATTAAAAATAATGTTGTAGGGGGGCTGGCCCAGTGGCATAGTGGTTAAGTTCATGTGCTCTGCTTCAGTGGCCCGAGGTTCACAGTTTCAAATCCCAGGTGCAGACCGACACATCACTCATTAAGCCATGCTGTGGCAGGCATCCCACATACAAAATAGAGGAAGATGGGCACAGCTGTTAGCTCAGAGCCAATCTTCCTCAGCAAAAAGAGGAGGTTTGGCAACAGATGTTAGCTCCGGGCCAATCTTCCTCACCAAAAATAATAATAATAATAATAATAATAATGTAGATTAATAGGTTACTATTTAATGAAAAATGTTAAACAACTCAATGATAGAGAGCTGTGAATCCTATCACTCGGCTACAACAATTAAAAACTGATGGCCATTCTTGCTTAATTTATAGCCCTAGTTCTCGCCCACCTCCCCCATGGGATTGTTTTTAAGCAAATCTCAGGCATCATAGTATTTATTATGTAAATTATATAATAATATATTATGTTACAAAAGCATATTATAAAGAAATACATATAATATGATTTCATTTTGTAAACTATATATATGCACAGAAAAAACTCTGACAGGATAGCTGTGTCTGAATCGTGATATATGAATGATTACTGATATCTTCTTTTGCTTGTGTATATTTTCCACAATGAACATGTATTACCTGGAGAAAAGATGATGGGGGGTTGGAAGAAGATGTTGATGCCAGACATTCTAGGTCTATTCCTTTCTAAATTTGATTCCTTTAATTCAGGCTGGGTACTTCACATCGTGAAACAGAAATAACCTCTTCATGGAGGTGAGGATCCTCGACTGTCAGCCTGTTTTCTCTTTGGCCAGTCTGTAATCAAAAGTTGCCAGATTAACGTCTATGGTTATAGCACGGTTTCTCAACTTCAGCTCTATTGACATTTTGGGCTGGATAATTCTTTGTTATGGAAAGCTATTCTTGGCATTGGAGGATGTTTTGCAGCATCCCTGTTCTTTACCCATTAGATGCCTGGTAGCATCCTCCCCCTACCCTCACCTTATAACAACCAAAAACATCTTCAGAAATTGCCAAATGTCCCCCTGTTCGCAAAATTGCAAAATCACCCCCTTTTGAGAACCACTGCACTATAGCATGTGTGCAAATTGAAATGTATGGTGTCTGGAAATTAGCAGTAAAAATATTCTTTCACTCATTTTGCTGGCTGAAACCTCAAGGAGAATGTAATTTGTGATCTGATGAAAGCTGCTTTTGTGGTTTACTGACCTGCACGTTTAATTAACCAACCTATGACTCAGCGGTTAATGATTATCTGCATTTTTGAAACATATCCAGAAACAACGGAGACAAGTTCAACTCTATGAGAAAAGCAAAGGTCGTGAATGAAAGATTGCTTGTCAGCGACCACAGTGATCAGCTAGATTTGCCCCTCCAGCCTACCAACTGACCCAGTTCACTACTTATTATCATGCATGACACAGGGAAATATTGTGTGGAAGTTAAAAATGGGAGGTTTCTTCCTAGAAAATTAACAATGCTACATATATATAAACAGTTCCTTTTTATTAGTAATAAACACATAGAGACAGTTGCAGAAGAGAAAGGGGCATTTAAATATTGCATTTTATTTGGATTTTTTCCCCCATAATAGAAACATTATTAGAGAACCATAGAAACGAGATAAGAGAAAATATGAGGTCATCTTGCCCATTCTCTTCAAGAGCTACACTGTTCTGTGTGCCCCACCCTCTACTCCCAGTCCAGAGTCTTATTAAATATCCCCATTTTAATAATATATGATACTCCTCATGTTTACCCCCTGGAGAGTAACTCAATAGGTAAGCAGAGGACATAACATGAGGAGTATCATAACCTTCAAAAGATTACTTAGTGGCACTGTGTTGGTTGCATAGAAAATAAAACTTCTAGTAAAGTCTACATAAGACATCTGTGATCCAGGTTTATCAAGCACAATACAAATCGTGTCTTAAACAGCTTTACACAATTATACAACTTAATAGAATGCATGTGTGGGATCTTGAGTCTTAATGGTTGGTTGTTTCTTGCAACTGTTGGGTACTCCTACTTCCAGAGAACACTGTAGAAGATATTTATAAACATCCTTATACTTTCTCATGTTTACCTACGTTGGAGTCAATGCTTGAATTTTGTTTTTTATGATAACATCCACAATTTTCTTTAATGGTAAATAATAAAAATAATTACGGTCATGCGCCACAAAACATTTCATTCAATGATGGACTGCATATACGACGGTGCTCCCATAAGATTAGTACCGTATAGCCTAGGTGTGTAGTAGGCTATACCACCTAGGTGTGTGTAAGTACACTCTATCATGTTTGCACAATGATGAAATCGCCTAACGACACATTTTTCAGAATGTATCCCTGTCATTCAAGGACGCAGGACGGCACTATTAATTGAGTACTTTCTGTTATTTCAGGTATTATTTAGGTACTGAACATATAATATTTTATGCAATCTTTGTAATCCTCCCAGACACACAGGTCTATTGCACACGGGAAAACTGAGGCTCACAAAAGTTAATTAGTTTGTCCAAAGTCTCACAGCTTCTGAAAGGTCTCACAAGTTCAACACACAGTTCAAGTCTGACACCACAGTTCCTGTTTAAATAGTTACAAGATGTGAGGTTCTCCTAAGAGTTTGCGTCAGGAAAAATGTACTTGCTTGGATTCCTTAAAACAGAGCCCATCTTCAGTAGCCGGAGGGCTGCGTCTAAGAAAAAACCAGAAGTCAATCATAACGAAACACTGAGGAGAATGGACTAGATTTGGTTGAGTTTTGTTACGCGTGGAGAAATAGCCCAAGTGCTTTGTACAGTGACGAAGAATAAAGTGGGTCTTTCTCAAGCCAGGGGGATTTTAGAGAGGAAGACTCCTTATGGAAGATTCCGGAAATTCAAGCAGGGAGTGGGGGAGCGGGGCTCCGTATTTGGTCTCTGTTGTCGTCCATGCTGCAGGCCGTTAGGGGGAGAGCGTGGGTCAGTAGGAGTAGTCTCACATAGGAGCGCGGAAAATGCAAGCGCGGAGCAAGAAAAAAATGTGGCACAGCTAAAGAAAACAAACCTACACTCAAGCGCAAACCTACAACCCGAGCCCAAACCTCAAACGGGCTGTGGGACAGAATTGTACCAACAATTGAAAACGGAACAGCTAACACTGGACTTCAGGCTGTGAGCGTTCAGCCTGATTAATTAAGGTCAAGGTGGCGATGGAAATACCAGCTGGGGAGCATTTTGCCGAGAGATAAATTTGTCCCTCTGTATCTCTGCAAGACAGCAGGGAGGTGTGTGTTTGGAGCTAAATTAATTTGATTTACATCATGCCATGGTAACTTCTGTTCTCTCTCCCTGCTGTCAGCTGTCTTCGCTGGCTTTTTCCCTCTCCTCCTTCACCCCCACACATTTCATAACACGGAGAGAAAGCACGGATGGGCTTCAGGCGGAATTTAGAAATGGAATAACTCTCATTTGATTATTCTGCATTGACCACTGGTCTCCCCTCCCCCTCCCCCTTCTTTCTTGAGGGAGAGAAGTTGTAAACCAGAGCACAAGCGCGATGTATTTTTATATCGCGTTTAATGGCGCAAACTGCTTGACAATCAGGACTTGTTCCTTGTAGCAAAATCTGGGAGCTCACCTATCCTCCTCCTGTTTCTTCAGCAATACTAATGCTAGAAAATGAAGTTACGGCCCAGCATCCCGTTAGGAATGCGCTTTTTCTGGCCTTGTAGTTTTCAGCTCCGCCAGGCTCTGGAGGCCCGGGGGGAGGGCGCTGCTCAGGGACCCCCGAGGTGGGGCTGGGCTGCGGTTCTCGCCCGGCCGAGCCGCCTGCACGGCCGGGCCCCCGCCTGGCCCGCCGCCCCTCGCCCCCATCCCGCGGCCGGGCAGGATAAGGTTACGCCGAGGCCTGCTTGGACGGGAGGCAGGGAGGCGGGTCCCAGCCCGCGCCCCGGCCCGCGGGGGAGTTCGCACAGTTGGCAGCTCGGCCCGGAGGGGCCGCCTCCCTGCTGCCGGCCGCCGAGCGCAGCCCGGGGCCGGCCCCGCCATGGCGCGGGAGCGGCCGCCCGGCAGGGGCTGCGGGGCCCTGCGCCGGTGTCTGCTCGGCGCCGCGCTGCTGCTCGGCCTGCGGCTCTGGGCGGAGCTGCGGCGCGCCGGGCCCCGGCCGCCAGCCCGCAGCGCCCCGCCGGGCACGGCCCCCCGGCCGCCCGGGCCGCACCTGCCGCCCGCGCCCGGCCCGCCGCGCGGCGCCAGCAGGAGGCAGGTGACCTACGTGCGCAGCGGGCGCCGAGCGCCGCCGGGGGGCGGTGGGAGCGGGACGCCGGAGCCGGGCTGCTGCGCCCCGCGCGGGCGTCCCCGACGGAAGGTCAGTTGCAAACCGTGCAGTCTTGGGCCTTAGACCCGAATCCTCCTCCCCGACCGCGGCCGCCCCGCTGGGACCTTCAGAAAAGTCGACCGCTTCTCTTACCCCTGTGCTGTCTTAGGCGGCTCCACTGGTCGCATCCTTCAATGCCCAGATATGATGAAGCGGGACTGAGCAGAGCTCATTCAATATTAACCAGCATAGGCCGAGCGTTCACTGTGTGCCAGGCCCCCTGCTAAGCGGGCATATCCAGCAGTGGAGGACAAAGCCCTGCTCTCACGGGGCTTACATTTTAGTGAGGGGAGCGTATGAGTGATGGGCAGGGAAAAGAAAAGAAAGGAGCTGTGGTTGTGTTTCTATTCTGTGCTTCTCCCAGTTTTCTCCTCGAGGCCTGGACAAAGCTGGGTGGGTATCCACTGTGAATTGCTTTTCCACTACCCTCGTCGCGGTGATGAAGATCCACCCTCCGGCCCAATTTCCCTTGAATTCCACCGCAGACGTTGGCAGGGTGGCGGGCGCAGGGTGAGAAGTCGAGCCCCCAGCACAACTTAATGGGAAGTTAATTGAAACTTCGAGGACTAAAGTAATCACCTGGGTTTGTCTTACAACCCTCGACAGTGTTGCTCTTCCTACCTCGTTAACTTCTTGGCTCAGCCCTCACTGAGTAATCTAATTTTAACCTCTGATTGTTAAGCCTCTGGCCTCCTACCCTCCTTCTGGAGCTCAGTAATTTACTTGGTACTTGGGAGTGGGGAGATTAAGAACTGCAGGCGTGAGCTTGCCTGGTCCTCACACCCATCCCCCCTAACCGCATCCTCTGGGGCAATTTATTTCCGTTGCCTGGCTTTTCTTTTTTTCTTTTAAACATCCCTCCTCCTTCTTTCTCACTACTGTATCTCTTGGGGAGAGAGAAAAACTCTCCTTCCACCCTGCTGCTTTCTTTAGCTTCCCAGTTCTACCTTACTTCTCAGTATCACACCCCACCATTTCCTCCCCTGCTTTCCTTCCCCCTACTTCCTCTTCGAGCCCTGCTGGTCCTGTCTAGGCCATCAGGGTTATCTTCCTGGGTAAACTCAAATACTTTTTTCTATCTCTGAACCCTCACTTCCTATGTAAAGTCTTAATTTGCTCCCCCAGAAGAATGCACTTCCTTCTCCATGCTCCTGATGCACTCTCCACGATATCATGTTATGCATCCAACACTCTTTTGCCAAGGCCTTACCAGGTCCCAGATGCTGCATCAGGTGCAGGGGGCACAAGATGAGTTTAAAGTCTGTGCGGGAGGCCCTCAGCACAGGCCTCCAGAAATGTGACCAGTGCTGTAATTACGGCCTTGAACTCTCCCTGGGGAGTCAAGAAAGGCTAACCGAGAGGGGGTGTTGGACCTCGGACTTGATATTGCTCAAGATTTCCGATTCTTTTGGCCTCTGGATGTCCTCAGATGTCCCCTCCTTGATACCCTCAACCCCACCCTGCACTTTTCCTTTCACATCCGCTCTCAGCCTCCGTTGTTTCTGTTGTCACCTGTCCAAGAATCACTCTTCAATCTTAGTCTCCACTTCAGACAACAGTACTGATAACTGGAGCCTGTCCTGCAAGTGGAAAGTTTGGAATGTCTAGACTCAGAGGGTCACTGGAGGGGACGTTCACATCCGCCCCCGTTAGGAGGCTGCTGCAGTGATTCAGGCTGAAGATGAGGTGGCTTAGACCGGGTGGTAGAGGTGGGGGTGTGAGGAGTGGTCCGATTCTGGATATATTTTAAAGGAAGATGAAAGAAGTGGTTTTGTTGTTGTTGTTTAGTTTTTTGTTTTGGGGGGAATGGATGGAAATCAGGAGTTTGGTTTTCAAGATGTTGAATTTGAGATATCCTTTAGCCATCCAGGTGGAAGTGTCAAACATATGAGTGTGGAACTGAAGGAAACGTCCAGGCTGAAGATAGAGACGTGGGAGTCATCAGTGTGCAAGTGGCACTAAAGCCGTGAGCCTGTAGGAGATCAACTGGGGAGTGAGGATGGCTGACAAAGACAAGAGAGCCAGGTTTTATTAAAATTAAGTTAGGAAAAAAACAAAAGGAAATATTTGCGTAGAGTCTGGCATATCGTAAGCACACAGTAGTGGTAGCTTTAATATTCACTAATTTGTCCTGAGTCTTTAGTGTCAGCTGTTCCCCAAATGTAGTTTGTTATAACCTATTTCCATTTGGCTTATGCTGGTTCTTTTGCCTTTGAGGCCCCATCCTGCTTTCTGTGATTCATGCCCTTGCCATCCTTGAACATTCAGGTCAAGGATCATCACCTGGAAACCTTCCCATAGCAATCCTACTTCCGTGCCGATCTTTCCCCAGTTTGGGATGACAACAGAAATGCATTCTGATTTGTGAGTTGCTTTGTACGTGTTGCAACCTAGTAATCCATTTCAGATTGAATGTTTTGTCTCCGCAGTTGTTCTTGATGGAAAAGATCTCATTTCCCAAAGTGACCCCTGGGAAACGCTTACTGCCGAGACACCAATATGTAAAAAATTTAAGAATCTTACTATTTCAACCTATTATATGTAACTCTAAATGTCTTTGGTTAAAAATATGTAAGAAAGAAGTGAGTGAATTTATTGCTATTTTTAAAATATTAAGTTTTTAGCCTCCTAGGGAAAAATTTCCCTGGATTTCCTTTTCCCTAGCTATTTAGTTCTTTATTTACTTATTTTCAGGATGTATGGTCTAACTTGCCCAAATTCCTAGATAGTGGAATCTTGAATTTGTTTCATTTTCCCATTATTTCACAGCTGAATTAAAACATTCCTGAAAACTGGAAAGACCAGTTATCTAATCTATTCTCCCACTTCTGGGAACAGAGCTCAATTCTGTTATTTCTCTGGGGACAAATCTTGTTCCTTTTTAGCCTCCCATCAAGACCTGGTGAAATATGAGCTGAATGCATGGTTAAATAATTGATATAATTAAAGTTTGGATGTTATGTGTTCAACTCCTTGGATCTTATTTTATTTGAATTTTGTTTGTTGAGAATCATGATAAACATGATTTATTTAGGTTCTTGGTTACTTTGCCGTAGCCACCTACCAGATTGGTGAAGGAGAGAAAATTCCAATCTATTTTGAGGATGGCTTTCTGGGTGGATGAAAACCTGCATGAAATCATTGGGGTGCCGAGTGTTTCTTGTCAACATGCTTCTTTTGCAGGTGTTAGAGGCACCAAAATTCAGCAATTATATTGCCACTTTAATTATAGCTTACGCTTCTCTTAAAGAAAATAATCTACTATAAAAAAGAGAAGTAGGGGCCGGCCCCATGGCGTAGCGGTTAAGTGAGCGCACTCTGCTGCTGGCGGCCCGGGTTCGGATCCCAGGCGTGCACTGATGCAGCTGCTTGTCAAGCCATGCTGTGGCGGCATCCCATATAAAGTGGAGGAAGATGGGCACAGATGTTAGCTCAGGGCCAGTCTTCCTCAGCAAAAAAAAAAAAAAAAAAAGAGGATTGGCATGGATGTTAGCTCAGGGCTGATCTTACTCACCCCCCCCAAAAAAAGAGAGAAGTCATACAATTCTTTCCCGCTTTTCTCATCCCCTTCTTTCACTGAACCATGCAAGAACTAGCTCTAAATATTAAATCCTCTTTCACATCATGGGTTCTAATCCTAGAGCATTGTGAAATGAGGGCGAATGATACGTGATGGGTAAATACTGCCCTTTTTTATTAGGACTGCCCTGGAACCCATACATTTTGGTATGTTACAGAGGATTTAAGCATTCCATCAGAGCTTAGTCTCCAAATTCTGCATACTGCAGATGCATAAAAATATCACTGTAAGTCTTTTCCTTTCCCCTCTCTTTGTTTTCTGTGTTTCTTTCTGTTTTTTTTCTTTCTTAAACAGGCATGCATTTACTATGGTTACATGGGTAAGTTCTTTTTGGGAGCTTTTACAGAGGAGTAAGATTTGGTCTCCATGATTTGTGCTTCTGTATGCAGCCTTGGGTAGACGTTTCTCTTACAGGTTGGCAATCCACCTAAAAGACAGCAGCAAAATATACGGCTTATTTGCACAGGAGAGGCACTCATACAGGAGCCAAGCATCCAGAAGAATTTCTTCTCTCTTATCGGAGATATTTTACTTGACATTTAATACGTTGGATAGAAAAGTGACTTCTGAGTCACAAAGCCACGGAACCCAGCCATGTGCTGGCTTGGTTTGTTAATTACAGATCTTTGGAACAATGTGTCGGGAAAAAAAAAAGCTGTTTCCTCTTCTCCTGAAAAACCATATGGCCAAATTTGGTCTTTCTTCATCACTTCTCACAGTCCTCTTAGTTTTCTAGTTCTGTGATTGTCATCAAGAAGAAAGAGGAAAAATGGTATGGTATGCCCCTCGCTATATCCAACTGCCTTAAAAGTCCTATTCTTTACAAAATACTTGAAGGTAGCATTGAATTGCCTGTAAAATACGGCTCAGCAGTCGTTTCTAGCTTCTTAGGGTTTTGCTGTGTACCTACACTTCTGTCCTTTTGGGAACAGCATTAATCAATCCTCTCACACTGTCCTCGGGCGGCAAAGCATTTTCATTTTAAACAGAGTCATTGAGGGTAATTGCAGGCGCTCTAGCAACATGTGGGTGTGAAACAGCAGTTGCTTAGTTTCACACAAAAAAGCAGGTTTTGATTAAAACTTTGATGAGCTTTAGATGGAGAATAGGCCTCTGTACTCCTTCCAAACCCTGCAGTCCTCAGAGAGCATTCTGTGGGCAAAGGAACGGCTGGTGGAGGCTCCATTGTTTTTCGACAATCGGTGGTGGAGATTTTAGGTTTTTGTGTGCAATTTGTCCAGTCCATTTTCTCCAAGGAAAAGAAAGCTTATCAATTTTCTCAAATTGGATTTCCTTTTTAGTCTGTGAAGAGAATCGGAGCTGGATGGTTAGACTGGAGACTGTTAAGGGTGGTAGGCGTTTGTGCTGTGACACTTTAGGAGTCCTTGTGTTTATGAGGAATTTGGCTCTTTATTCTGTGATCATAGAAAGTAACAGGAGGCTGATTCATTTACCACGCTGCACACACTAAAGCAGGAATCTACCAGCATTGAGAAGCTTCTTTTAAAAGCAGCCCCTGAGTTCTCTAGTTGCCTCACGTTGGTCCCATTTAATGGCCTGTGGAGTTTTCTGCTAAAAAAGGGTGGGAAAATTTGCTGTCCAAGAAGCATTTTTATCCTGCTCAAATGATTGAAACAAAATTGAGTTTTATGAGCCTTACAGTCGAGGACCATATGTAATTTAAATAATAGCGAGCTGGGTTGTTAGTTGATGGCTCAGGAGGTAACTTTGGCCCATGAAGAATTTTGTTTGAGCCACACCGTGTTTTAAGTATTTGAACAGAGATATCTTTAGATCAGCCTTCGAGTGTCCAGTGGACCAACTCAGCAGTCTCCCCTTGCGTCACCTGTCCGATCTCTGAAGGCGTTTGAAGTTGCAACCCCTGAGCCAGATGTCAAAGTTAACAATTGTTTTTCCTAAAAAGTGACAAGTGAGGTTAATGCTGCTAAGCTCAATGGCAGCATGGCACATAAATACCAGATACACAGAAGCTGAGGGTCCTTTTAAGTCATTCCCAGTAAAGAAAGATGAGTTACCTAAGGCTGGAGTTGGATATTGTGGAGAGTAAGATTCTAGGGGAGTACACTTAGTTAACGTAATGTTGTTTTGGTTGTAAACAAGAAAGATGGACTCTGGCCTAGCTTAAGCAAAAAAAGCCAAAAAAAAAAAAAAAAAAGAAAGAAATTTATTGAGAAAACTTGAGAATGTCTCACTGAATTGGAGAAAGAGTTAAATGGCCATGTCATGTGGAGGAGACAAGGAATAGGGCTACTCTGGAAATCCAGCTTTCGGCATTCCATGGCCTTCTCCCTCAAGTGCTACATAACAAGACTTACTTCCCTCAACTCCTGGGCTTTGTCTCTTAGATGTTCACCCGGGGTCAGCCAGCTCTAGCCACAGGCCACAGACATAGCCCAAAGGCCCCTCTCCCTGTCCAGGAAGCCATTCTTAGAGAAAGGGGAAACTTTCTCCAAGTTACCCCAAGAGTTCAAGTCCTTGGCAGTCCTTAACTATCCAGTATCATTTTTGTGCAGTTTTGCCCTTAGGTTTTTGTTTTTCTCATATTTTATTCTATTATGTCAACTAGCCCATTTCAGGGATCTTGGACCTGAGCACCTAGAAACAGAGTTTAGGTTTTCTGTTTTTTTAAAAAATAATCCCAGAGCCTAGCATCTGTGCCTCTGTGTGTGTGTTATTTCTTTATTGGTTAACTATTTCTCTATCTAGATGTATTAGAGATAGCCTTATTTCCAAGTGGCATTTGGCAATAAGTTGGCACGTTGTGCATACTTCTGATTTTTTTAATTCAGTTTGGTATATGCCCACAAGACCTATGTATGTGCAATATTTTTCTTTTCTTTTAAAGTTTATTTTTATTTATTTATTTTTTTTGTGAGGAAGATCAGCCCTGAGCTAACATCCATGTTAATCCTCCTCTTTTTGCTGAGGAAGACCGGCGGTGAGCTAACATCTATTGCCAATCCTCCTCCTTTTTCTCCCCAAAGCCCCACTAGATAGTTGTATGTCATAGCTGCACATCCTTCTAGTTGCTTTATGTGGGACACGGCCTCAGCATGGCCGGACAAGCGGTGCGTCAGTGCGCACCGGGGATCGGAACCTGGGCCGCCAGTAGCAGAGCGCGCCACCCAACAGCTAAGCCACGGGCCGGCCCCCTTCTTTTCCTTTTTTAAGTAAGAAGTTATTTGTGAGGACTTTTAGGAGAGAAGGCAAATATCATCAGTATTTGGTCCATGATCCCAATTAAGGTTCTTGAACCAAAGTTAGAGTTTTATGTTCTGTGTTTGACTTTTTTTCTGTCAATGCGGAGAGTTACTTTGCAAAAAAAAGATCTGAAAAATTCTTCAGAGCATCTGAATATTTACAGCCTCATTTGCAACTGGCGAGTTTGGGATTCTGTATTGTATGGTTACTCCTTTATTAGGACTCTTTGGGTTGCAAGTGACAGAATCTAAGTGAAACTTGTAAAAACAGGGGTTCATTGGAAGGGTACTCAGGTGGGACTGAAGGAAGAGCTGCAGAAAGCAGGCAGGCTCTGGGAACTTGACTGTGGACTGAAATGAGCACTGAAGACCTTAGTTATCCAGATCACCCGTCATCACAGATGTAGTGGGTATTTATCATTCTTTTTGACCATACCTTTGAATTTGCTTCCTGTTTTTGAGGAATTCTCCACCTTTCTAAGAAAAAAGCCAAAAAATAATTTTCCCACTTTTCCTTACACCTAAAGTGCATTCGTGTGACCTGCATGAGAGTTTGAATTGTACCTTAGAGATTCGAAGAAGCAAGTGGCACGAGGACCGTGGGGTGGCACGGTGGCCGAGGTTCTAGAGGAGGCATCCAGTGCCTAGGATTGGGAAATGAGCCATGGTGTCTATGCCCAGTGGTGGGGCAATGCAGTCTACACTGGTGCATACAGTGGTGTTCCTGCCTTTGAGATTCTGTAAGCTAATAAATCTTTAATCAATTCCTTTTCTACTTAACTAGCCAGAGTGGTTTCTATTGTTTACAGCTAAGAACCTTGGCAGATCAATAAATTAGAACTGGCAGTTCAGAAGGTTACAACTGTAACTTTCCCTCTTCAATTTTGCTTGGTCTATTTAATTCAGATTTTGGAACATGATGATTGGGGTCCAAGTGAACTATGGGCTGAGGGACCTTTTCCTGACAAGATAATAACATTTAGCTTCAGATACTAAATTACGCAAATCTGCTAACTTATCACTAGAGACACCAAACCATTTTTCATGGTACCATTTGTCTGGGGTATAGGGCAGGAGGGGCCAGTTTGTGCTGTGATCACAAACAACTCTCATATCTCAGGGCTTATCCTAACAAAGGGTGTTTTCTTGCTCTGCTGTGTATCCACTGCTGGTTGGCAAGGGTTGGGGTGCTGCTTTGTGCTGTCCTCATCCTCTCTCTGGACACCAGGCTGCCAGTGCAGCCACCATCTGGAACATTGCCTGTCACCTTGGCAGAGGGGTGAGGGCTCTGGAGGGTCTTGCATGACATTATTAAATGCCCTGGGTAGAAGCCACACACAGCACTCCTGCTCACAACCCAATGGCCAGAGCTGGTGGCTGGGCCCTACTGAATGCAGGAGGCCAGAGGCCTGCCATGTGCTCAGAAGCCAGAGAGCTGGAAATGTTTGATGAGCAGCATTGATGGCCACCACAGTATGATAACCCTTCAGTCATCCATATCTAGATGGGCATGATCTAGGTCATGGTTCAAGTTTGCTGATTTGAACGCCTTGCTGAATACGCCCATTCGACAGTATTGAATAAAGCAGGAGAGGCTCTTTTCCGGGGCCCTAGATCTAAAATGAAGCAGACATCCAAATTTAGCAGAACAGTGAAATAAAACAAAGCTCGATTTACATCGTATAAACAGTGCTGTGGCGTGTCCTGGAGTTTGTTAAATACAGTGATTCTCTTGGACATTGCTTATGTTAGATTCTTTGCACAGAACAGTGACGGGATGATGGTCTGCAGGTCTTTTTTTCTGGGGGGAAAAAAAAGCAAGTTATTTGAATAAATAAAGCCATGAGTGTAAATGAGCCAAAGACTTCTGGTGAGATGAATCAAACTCCACGTTTAAATCCATCTTCATGGTGATCACTTACTTGTTTTTAGTGGGAGCAAGTTGAAAGACTTCCAAACGTGTTTTCAGAATCTGGCCACAAATCAGAGGCAATATTCATGTTGTATAGTGTTTGCTATTGTGCACAATATGACAGCAAGTATTTTTAGTTTATTTTTCATCTATTCTGAGTGGAGCACAACAAATCCCTTAAAAATGCTAATTAGTAAAATACATGCCCATTGAGCACAGATTAGATCACATGTGGAAGGAGGCTTCATCATTCAGCAGTTTTGGGGGAACAATATAGAAAAAGCCAGTGGAGGTAACACATGAGATCCCTGGAGACCTACTTACAAATGTCATGAAAATACTTCATGATGATGCAGCCCCACTTATAAGATGGGCTCATCTGTTTACACTTGAGGTCAGAAGTTTAAATTCTGCTGCCCTACTCACCGAATGTGGACAAGTGTTATACCTTGTCTAAACTTGAGTTTCCTCCTCTATAAAAAAGTAGTAGGGGGGCCGGCCTGGTGGCTTAGCGGTTAAGTGCACCTGCTCCTCTACTGGCGGCCCGGGTTCAGATCCCGGGCGTGCACCGACGCACCGCTTCTCCGGCCATGCTGAGGCCGCGTCCCACATACAGCAACTAGAAGGATGTGCAACTATGACATACAACTATCTCCTGGGGGTTTTGGGGAGGGAAAAAAAAAAACGGAGGAGGATTGGCAATAGATGTTAGCTCAGGGCCAGTCTTCCTGAGCAAAAAGAGGAGGATTAGCATGGATGTTAGCTCAGGGCTGATCTTCCTCCCCCCCAAAAAAAAAAAAAAAGTAGTAGGACTTAACTCACAGGGTTGTTGTGAAGATTAATCGAGAGCATGTAGGTGAAAACAGCTGGCCTGTGGGAAGAGCTCCCTAGATGGAGATTGTCTCTGTTCAACCTTGTGTTACGGGCTGGGATGCTGACCTCTGAGCATCAAAAAGGCATGTGTGTCTGTAGGGTGCAAAGCCCAATATTCATTGGAATTTTTAATATTTCTTTTATTATTCTTGAAATTTAAAGCATATATAATATGCTCAGTCATCAGAGGTGCTGAAATATTTTTTTTATTTTTTTATTTTATTATTATTATTTTTTTATAATTTATTTATTTTTCCCCTCAAAGCCCCAGTAGACAGTTGCATGTCATAGCTGCACATCCTTCTAGTTGCTGTATGTGGGACGCAGCCTCAGCATGGCCGGACAAGTGGTGTGTCGGTGTGTGCCCGGGAGCCGAACCTGGGCAGCCAGCAGCGGAGCACGCACACTTAACTGCTAAGCCACGGGGCCGGCCCTGGAATATTTTTTTAAATCTTAAATAAAAGCTAGCAGTAACTAGTAAATTTTTGTTAGTATTTTTATTATAAATTTATTCTCTGTATAACTCATTTATTATAAAATTGTTAAGGCCTACCTGTTCACATCGATTTGTGATTTTTTTCACCTTCAAAACTAATTACAAATATGTTTTACAACATGCTGTAAAATAATTTAGGTGCATGTTAGGGTTGTATAAATGTTTCCAAGCTTTCAAAATATAATTTTCACTCAAAAGAATGTTTACAAATCTCCTATTGACTGTGCCACTTACTATAACTCTGTTACTTCTCTAGTTCAAGGGAGGCCAGCAGAGTAATTGTGGTTTAAACAGCTAATTGCTAAATTGTTTTTTGGGTCTTGTTTTCCACATTTTAGTCAATTAAGTGCATATTATTATACTTGGTACTTTATATGCATTTTAAAGATAAACTCAGTTTAACCAACACACTAAACAAAATCTAAGTACTGATCCTGGACATGGTATTATGGAGACCATGAGGCCTCAAGAAGGTTACTATTTAAGAGTAGGGTGAGAGGTGCCACTGAGCTGGGGGAGTTGTATATATTCTTTCATTTAATTCTCACAACAAACCTGTGAGATAGGAATTGTCCTCACTTGGCAGACAAGGAAGCCGAGGCTGAGACATTAATCCATTTGGGCAAGACAGCTGTAAGGAACGGAATGAAGGTTTAAACTCGAAATCCATGACTTGTCAATTTGCCCACTGGGACGGGCAGCTGACAACTATTTCTCACATCAAGTAGATTATTTACCAGATATTTGCCAGCTAAAAATTAAAATCTTCTTGGAAACAAAAGACACCACAAAGTTAAAAGACAAGTCACAGGCTGGGAGAGGATATTTGCAACGCATACCATCAATAAAGGATTAATATCCAAAATTTTAAAAGAACATCAACAAAACAATAAGAAAAGACAGACAACCAAACAGAAGAATAGACAAGGAATTGACCAGGAATGAACAGAAGAGGAAACCTGAAAGACGAAATATATATATATGGAGAGAGAGAGAGTGTGCAGAGATGATGAGGCCTACCAATAAGCAGGGAGGCAAATCGAATGCAGTGGGATTTAATTTCACCCCATCATATGGAAAAAATACAATTTTCTTTTGGATTTGGATTGATAAGAATGCTGAGAAAAAGGAACTCCTGAGTAAACTACGTTCTCCAAAGTAGCTCCCTATCCCAATCGCTCTTCTAACACCTTCTCTTATTTTCTCCACGGTGCTCCCACTCTCTGACCTTCTTTTCTTTCTTTAACTTGTTTGCAGTCTCATCCCCTATTAAGGTAGGGAGTTCATCTGTGCTACTCCCCACTGTATCCCTAGTGACTATGATAGCACCAGTGCATAGTAGGTGCTCAGTAAATACTGCCTGAAAAAATGGTTGTTTCAATCACTGCGGTACTTGACTGTTGTGTTTGAGGAACATCTGAATCTTTGAAGAGCTACTCCAAAGTTGCTTTCAGGTGTCCAATTTCTGAATCAGGGTTTTACACAGACTCTTGGAACGGAGCACCCAGCATTGACTTTGCCTCAGACAATGGTGACTACACCACAGAGGTCATGAGCCACATTTGGCCTGTACCCGTTTTTGTATGGCCCATGAGCTAAGAATGGGTTTCATAGATGGATATTTGCAATTGATTTCATGTTAGGAGACACTAATTTTGAACCCCAATGAAACAAAATGCTATCCAAAAATAAAATTCCATTGTTCTCATTAGTAGATCTATACTACAAAAAATTATGCACAAGTATTATTATATTTTGAATTTCATCAATAAAAATGTTGTGGAAATTTGTCTTTTCTCTTGTTTTATAAGTACCTACTTAATATCTTTTATTTTTCTTCTTGGCTCACAAACATCATGCTAAGTGGCTATCCATCTGGCTCTTTACAGAAAACCTTTGCCAAGCCCTGCTGTGGAAGTGGCTTCAGGGCCACCTAACTGTGACTTTTCCAAGTGGGGGGTAACCACTGACCTTCAGTGGACACAGTGAAGTTCACGAGACTCTTGTGTTACAGTTTTCCCATCTGCAGCCTGAGAAGAATGGTCCTAGACTTCCAACAGAGACACAGAAAATGATTGGGTCCTCTCTAACCATTCATGGGGATGTCACCATAAAGTCTTCAAGAGCCAACCCTGATGGCCTAGTGGTTCAAGTTCAGTGCACTCCACTTTGGCAGCCTGGGCTCGGTTCCTGGGTGTGGAACTACACCATTCGTCTGTCAGTGGCCATGCTGTGGTGGTGGCTCACATAGAAGAACCAGAAGAACTTACAACTATACACAACTATATACTGGAGCTTTGGGGGGAAAGAAGGAAGAAAAAACGGAGGAAGATTGGCAACAGATGTTAGCTTAGGGCGAATCTTCCTAGGCAAAAAAATAAATAAATAAAAAGCCTTCAAGGTCTTTGTTTTGAGGCCATTACCACACAATGAATGTTAAAGTGCTTTAAATCTTGGTGTTTGCTTACTACTCCCTGTTACTCACCTTTTCTAACACAAGTACAGTCATGTGCCACATAACGTTTCAGTCAGTGACGGACCGCATATACAGCGGTGGTCTCATAAGATTAGTACCATGTAGCCTAGGTGTGTAGTGGGCTATACCATCTAGGCTTGTGTAAGTACACTCTATCATGTTTGAACAATGACGAAATCACCTAACGATGCATTTCTCAGAATGTGTCTCCGTTGTTAAATGCCGCATGACTGTATAGGATTGCTGGGCAGATTATATTATGACAGTCAGATGATCCCACCTTTTCCAGCTTCTAGGGTCACCCTTTACCTTCATACTTAAGTTGAAATGGCTTGAGCCTTGTGCTATGAGAGGTCCAGTACTTTTCCTCCCCTCAAATAATCTGATAATGTCTGGGGCTTCCATTTTCTGGGCACTCTCTGTGAATTCGTGCTCCTAGCTCAGGGTTTCGCCTCTGGCCACTGCTTTCCCTTCTCCTCCCTGCACTTCCCACTTCTTTTATCTGCCAGAGTGACACCAACACAGGCCTTACTGAAGGTCTTAGGGTAATCGAGGGAGACATCAATGCAGTTCAAAACAGAAACCAACTTAAAATTGATTACTTAAAGTTTTCTTGCTTTTTGGGGATTTCTGACTGGCTGTATTTTCTTCTTAGACTCCTGCTTTCTCTTATCTACACATCAATCCCTTTCTTCCATTTTGAAGCCTTCAAACCCCCACTGCCCACCTACTCTCTTGAGCTTCCAGCAAACAAATCCCAAATATATGTCATTTTCTTACTCAGGCAATTTAGCTTCCTCTGTTTTCCCCTCTCCTTCCAGGTCTGGCCTGGAGATGAATTATGCCACTCTGGTAGGAAGGCACAGTTGGCTGCAATCAGTGTTTATTTTCAAAAATCGTGTTTCCGCATCCTCTCTACCGTTAGACAATACATGTAATGTGCTCAGCACAGTGCTTCAGATGTAGTAAACACTCATTACCTATTGATTGTTCTTGTTATTAGGAGGATTGTACCAATTGAGGTCCAGTGCTGGTCCCTCATTCTAGCTATGGTTACTGCTGTCTTATGGTAGAGAGGAAATATATTGTTAGAGCATTTTGGAGGCAGCAATATATTGCTTCACGCAGAACCCCTTTTTCCTTTATACATGTCCTCATTTCCTCCTTTGACTTTTGAGATTCCTGGTGAACTGTATTTCCTTCTGTCTGCCATGAAAATGAGTTCACACAGAGGGTGCTGACATGAACATTAGGGTTCAAGAGTGCCTGGAAAGGACCCAGCAATTGCACTCCTATATATATATATACCCAAGAGAATTGAAAACATATGTTCATACAAAACTTGTACATGAACGTTTATAGCAGCATTATTTATAATAGCCAGAAGTTGGAAACAACTCAAATGTTCATCAGCTGATGAATGGAGACACAAAATGTGGTAAATTCACATGATGGAATATTATTCAGCCACAAAAAAGAATGAAGTCCTGATACATGCTAATGTGGATGAACCTTGAAAACGTTATGCTAAGTGAAAGAAAATAGTCACAAAAGGTGACATATTGCATCACTCCATTTTAATGAAATAACCAGAATAGGCAAATCTGTAGAGACAGGAAGGAGATTAGTGGTTGCCAGGGGCTGGGGAGAGGGGAGAACAGGGAGTGACTGCTACTGGGAATGGAGTTTCTTTTTGAGGTGATGAAAATATTCTGGAATTAAATAATAGTGATGGTTGCACAATCTATGTATATATAAAAAGCCACTCAATTGTTCACTTTAAAATGGTAACTTTTATTTTTAATTTTATTTATTTTTTCCCCCAAAGCCCCAGTAGATAGTTGTATGTCATAGCTGCACATCCTTCTAGTTGCTGTATGTGGGACACAGCCTCAGCATGGCTGGAGAAGAGGTGCGTCGGTGCGTGCTCGGGATCCGAACCTGGGCCGCCAGCAGCGGAGCGCGCGCATTTAACCGCTAAGCCACGGGGCCGGCCCAAAATGGTAACTTTTATAGTATGTGAATTATATCTCAGTTAAAAAAAAAATGCCCAGAAGCCCACGGAATGAATGACAGGTGTGAAACTACATGCTTTGCTCTGTTCAGGTAAAGAGGAATTAACCGCAAGAGAGCCCTGGGACCCCAGCCTGATGGTGCTCACTAATGGGCATGCGCGTGTTCAGCACAAGTGTGGAGGCCACGTGTTTGCTTCTCTAGGATGCACTAGGCTCGGCCTCTCAGCAGTGGTCACCCGGCTACTGGTCAGGCGCACACAGCCCTGCATTAGGAACCCAGGAGCGTGCTGTGTGCCAAATAAGGGAGAACCTCCCGCTGTGGTCACTGTGAGCTTGCTGGCCTCCTAGTGCATCAGCTTTCAGCTACAGCACTGACACAGAGCACCAGGGGTTTGTCAAAAGATGTGGCCAGGCACCTGTCAGCCCATTACACCTCTTACATGAGTGGGTTTTTCTTCTGCTTAGGAATTCAGCCACCTTGGTTCATCTTTCTTGCCTTCATTCTCACCCGCATGACCCTTGTCACCTCCTTCATAATGACTCGTGTGCAGGGAGCATCCTATACATTTTGAAGGGCACTTGTGTTAAAGGGAACAGTAATTATACCAATACCTTGCTTTTATACAACCCTTCCCAGCTTACAAAGGCTTGCTCTGTTGTCATCCCAAGTGGTTCTTATAATAGCCTTATGAGTGAAATAGGTGTTATTTCCATTCCACCAAGAGGGAATCTGTTAAATAATTGGTTCAAGGTGAATAGAAATTATAACCCAGGTCAGCTGAGGTCATATTTCATATTGTTTCTAGTGTATACTATGGCTATCTCCATGCTGAAATCTGGATCTCAGATAAATATGTTGATTACTATAGATTTTAGGTTTGATATTAAGGCTTCTTAGACATTTTCTAAGTCAACTAATATATTTTAAAGCTTAATTTTAGCTATTTTGTCAGGTTGGAATTTCAAGCATGCCTTACAGTGCTTAAGAACAAATTTGAACTGATTGTATAATTATGATAGGGAATGTTCTTTTGAATAGTGAATATTCATTTTGTACAGAAATAGTAAAAAATGACTTATTTAACTAATGTGCACTTAGAGGACATTAACCTCAATCAAGAGCAGACAGCTGTATCAGTTTTGAAATTGAACTGCTTGAATCTATTTGGGTACCCTGGATACAGCGAATTGTTTTGGAAAATCTGAATGCCTGGTCCTTACTCCTGCACAGGGAATGTTCTTATTTATAAAACCAAACCACCAGCACAGATTGGAGCCTGTTTAACACTTACAACATTGTATCCTTCCTTGTTGTGGTGGTATGTTAAGACAAGGAACAGGGAAGAAAGAATACTATATCTATAATTTGTTATTTTAAAAATATAGGCAAGCCAGGATGCTGATAACTAGAATAGAGGCACTATGTTTGGTCAAGTCATTAACTTAATAGGAAAAACAGAGCAAAAGTGCTCTTAAGGTTTTTTAAAAAGATGTTTTAATAACAAAACCATATAGGAATGGGAGAAGGGGGTAAGGGAAATTGGAAATTTAATTTTCTGTGTCTTTTATCTGAAGAGTTCTTAGATGATAGTTATTTTGAAACCAAAATTTTTCATCTTAAAAATAGAAGTGAAGAAATAGGAACAGATTGGAGTTTGGAGGAAAAAAAAATCAGAGTGAGAAAGAAAGAAATACACCAGGAAGGCTGTGTATGGGGAATGTTTATGTTAGCTTCTTCTCAGATTTTCTCTGGACTGTGTAGACAACCAGGGTGGTGAAGACTTGAACCGATTTCAGAACAGTAATTCTTCACATTATTTTGAGTTACAAAAATTTGATGAAAACAATTTGATGGAAGCTATGGACAAGCGTTCCAGAATACTGAACATCTGTTTGTGCACACATTCATTTGCAGGTGATTTCAGGAGGTTTGTGGACCTCACGAAGCCTTAGATTCTTAATCCAAGAGTGGATCACAGTCACTCATAGGAGTTTTGAGAATACAGATGCCTCAGCCTCCCTGACCCCAGGTCTCTTGTGAAGGACCACTCAGGGAGGCTTGAGTGCTGGGTTAAGACACATCAGTTATGATGGGGGTGATTGATTCCTAAACTTGGAGTAGATGCTTCAATAGCTAGTGTTCACCTTTAACTGAGCGTTGCCCCAGTTTGATGGGCTTGTCTCTCCTGGAATCACCTCGCTGTTAGCTGGGCTGAGCCCTCAGGTGGTGGAGCCCAGAATCTTGGCCAACAGCTTGTAGAGTCGGGACCACCCCAAGCCTGGCCCAGTGCTCAGATGTGGTGCCAAGATGTGCACTCCTACTGGTGGCCAATTCTGCTCTCCGTGGTCTCCTGAAGCTACACGTTGAAGAAGAGCCGCGTTTTGTTTTCAGAATAGTAGCCAATGGTTCCTCCTTGCTATTAATTTTTATTTCATTTGTGAAAATGTGCTTGTTTTATGCTATAAAAATGTTGAATGCTAAGAAGAAAAACTGTAGAGGCGGAGAAATTCATAGCTTCTTAAGAAAATAAACATAAAGGAAGTTATGGGTCATCTCTTCCAGTCTCCTGCCTTGTCCACAGTCCTGTTTTAGGTTGCTATTTCTCCAGCTACGCACCGACTTTAGTCAGCATCTAAGCTGATTGGTAACATTGCACTGTCTCTAACCACACTCTGTGGAATCTCTACTACCATATAATTAGCGAGTTGAGTAGAAGCCTCTTATCCAAAATCACTGATTCCCAGTAATTGGTCAGTTGTGTAGAGGCAGTTAAAATAGCAAATCGCAAAGAGTATACGCACAGTCTATTTTAACTTAAAACATAGGCCTGTACATTCGTTTGCCAGTCTTTTGTTGTGAGTATGGCCCCTGGCTGGAGTTCTGGTCTTTCTGGCAAAAACCCATCTGAAGTGCATCACCCACCATTTCCGGTTTGAGCTTCTTCAAAGTGGAGCAAGAACTTGACACTTGCAAAGCAATCTGAGTGCAGAACACCTCCCGAATTTAGTGACTTTGTGATTCTCTTTTACAGTACTTCACCGATACCTAACACAGCAGTATTCAAAAATAGCACCTAGCTTTTAATTGACTTGATTTTTATAGAAAAGAGAACCTGCTTTTTTCTGTGCACAGATTTCATCGGTTCACCTAAATTTTAATTAAATTATAAAATGTCAATAACTTGTACAACTGATATAAACTGCTTTGGGAACAAACCAAATGACTCTTGGTGAAAATATGACTGAACTGGTAGCATCAGGAGTACACAGGGAGAGAAGATGCTGAGTGTCAGTTAATCTGACAAATTGGTTTTGTAGAGACAGGTTGAGTGCTTCTACTGTAATACATGTCAAAGAAAATCAAAATTTTGCACCATGTTTTAAAGAACCTTGGAGTTACTTAATTTTATTTGTAAAATAAATTTTACAAGGAGGAACGCATACACTTACCTTTAAGAGAATCCGCACAGCATTCTTGTACAGATGGAATGAGTAGAACTAGGTCAGGGCAGTTGTGATCAGAAAGTCAATCTCTACAAGGCATTGTGGGATTAACCTTCCATGGCAAACGTAGTTTCATCTCTTCCTGAACAATTCATTTTTCTGCATTTAACAAATAAAAGTTATAGTAACAAATATTTATAGTTTCAAAATTACATGCCAACAGCCTTTGGAATTATGAAAACAAACTTTCAATGTTATAGCAAAGCTCTGTACTCTTCTTAACAAATAGATCTGGATAAAACCTAACTTCGTAATTTCAAAGTATAGAATATGTGCAGATTTAGCTTAAATTTTATAGCTGGCATGTAAATATTTTTAACCTTTTTTTTTTTTTTTTTTTTGGTGAGAAAGATTGGCCCTGAGCTAACATCTGTGCCAATCTTCCTCTATTTTGTGTGTGGGTCGCCACCACAGCATGGCTGGATGAGTGGTGTATGTCCGTGCCTGGGATCCAAACACACGAACCCCAGGCTTCCAAAGTGCAGAGTGCTGAACTTAACCACTATGCCACCGGGCCAGCCCCAACCTTTTTCTCTATCAAAACACATGTTAATTTTTAATGAAATGTTTTAAATTCTCAACAATGCTTTCTTACAGTTTCTCTCAGGGTTCCTGCTAAACTACTTGTCATCTCTGCTTTTGTTTTAATTTGAATAAAGCTGGATCAAAGACATTTAAGGTTTGTAATAATTTATTTCCACCTAAATAAATAAATGGTATTTACACTTAGCTAGATTAAGGTATTACTATAAAGCCCAGCTAGTGAATTTCCCTATTTCCTTCCAAAGTAATAAAAAAATTGTCCCCAATCCCAAGAATTATATCATGTTCTTTCCTCCTTGGCATTTAAATCAATGTAAAAATGTGCCTTGAATCATTTCTGTGGGGGACTGTCAAAGAAGTGCGACACATGGTGTCCTCACAAGTCTTCTAGTCTGGTTAAAGAAACAAGATTGCCACATTTGAAACAGATTATTCCAAACATTTGATTCAGTATCAAATGAAAAGTACAAGCAATAATTGCTGAAGCACCTGCTTTGCCTAGTTTATTTTGTGCATAGCAGAGGCTTGAGTGATTAGGAAATTTGGGGGAAGTCTGTGGGGCTAAAACTGGACCCTGAAGAATAAGTAGAATTTGAACTGACCAGTGAATAAGGGAAAGAATTCTTGGGGGGAGGAAAAAGCCTGGCACAGTATGTCAGAGGTAGGTTGCTTTTAGGAAACAGACCAGAGAGTAGGATTTGTTTTGTAATCAGAATGTCCTTATGGTCTTTGAGCACTTCCTAACTACTCTGGGTCTTATCTTGGCAGTGAATTGTCTTTGGTTGCACTTCTTTTCTTTCCCTATCCGAGAATCTTCATAGGACCAATGGTCTGTTCTGGCCTACCATCCAATCTCTGGTGGTGTAACGTTGGGAAGTTTCTGTGAGGATGCGTTTATGCTAATGATAGCCATCTTTTACCCAGTGCCTTTGAGGTAACTTTATCAGTCAGGATAGGCTAGTAGTAATAAACATCCTAAAAATATCAGTGGATTAAAATAAACTTTTATTTCTCACTCGTGCTACGTGTCCAGTTTGGGTTGGTGGGGGTGAGAGGCAAGATCTCAGCTTCTTGCTGTCATTCAGGGACTCAGGCTGACCCTGCCTCAACTTAGATATACCACTGACTTTGATCAGACAGGCCTGAATCCTTTCCCCTGACACATTCTAATCCTCCTTTTTAACTCACTGAAGATTCGTCATCCATGACATTTTCAGAGCCACTGGTGAACTTTTTAGTGTATTCCACATCTTATGGATAAAAAATTTATGAAATTGAATAAATTTTTTATCCAGTGCATTGATGAATGTGTCAGTGCACGACAGCCATTGTGGTTTTTACCTAGGAATCTCTTCTGAAGTTGCTATTGGGCATATAATGTTTGTATTAACAGGAAAACTAGGTATGGAGATGATGAAACTCTGAGACCTGGGATGGAGGCAGCATGATATGGCAAAGCAAGGATGGGACTAGCTAGAGGTCTGGGACGAGTCACATCCCTGCCTCCTCTGACCTATGTGACTTTGGTATGTCATTTCACCTCTCTGAGCTTCACTCTCTTTCATTATAATATAAAGGAGTTGGCCTAGATCGTCCTTAAGGTCCCTTTGAATACAATGATTCTCTATAAGCATGAAACAAGTAAAATTTAAAGCTAGAAATAGTTTCTGTCTTCTGGATTCTATAACCTGCTTGTTTTTTAAGCTCTTCCTTGTGGAAGGAAGTTTGTTTTACCTTAATGCAAGGAATGTCAGTCCTCCTTTCTCATGCAATTAAGAAATATGGTCAAAATTTTCATCAGCTTGGATCTGCTATATTTATGTGCAATGTGTCCCCTTTACTCTTGTTATTTCCAGTCTGAACTGGGGAAAGGGGACTGGGCCAAGGTCAGCTGCCACTCTGGCAGCTTCACTTCTAACCTTGGAGAGTCTCATGCTCATTCACTAAAGAACCCTGAGTCCAGAGAGTTACACAGCGGCAAACCCAATAATGATTGACCTTGGCAAAGGTCTGCTTCCTTCTGCAATTCTTCATGGTCCTGAAAAGGACCACTTAGTGATAAAGATTGTAGATCTTTCCTCCCATTTAGGTTTGAGGCTTAAGTGCTTTTGGTTACCGAGCTGTCCAGCCAGCTCTCTCTGCCTTGTTTTACAGTGCTGGCAGCTTCCCACAGAAGAAAAAGAAACATTTACTGGGCTGCTTCTGCGTGTCAGGCACTATAACTTATAGTGCATTCAGACAGGAGAATGTTCTATAAATATAAAATCATACGAGTAATGTCCCAGAACCAGAGTCTTATCTCTAATGGTCAGTAAGATTCGCTCAGGCAGCCAAATGCTTTATCACAATCAAAAGGGCCCGAGACCTGGCAATATGGACAATATGAAAATGACAAAAGAGTTAGTTACTAATGAGTAAATGCATACTTAAAACTGAGAAATCCATGCATACATAATTGTGTGCAAGCATTTCTAGAACTGAAATACGTTCCCTGTGAAACTGCTCAGCAGCGCTGCGCTTTACCATCGGCAGGCTTTCTGCTCAATGTTGTACCATAGAACCTCCTTAGAGGCTCTAGGACTGAGAGGATAACGGGGTGTCTGCATGGTTGTGACAGGCAGCCTCAGGACCACAGTGAGGGACCCCTTGGGGAGTCTTGTGGTTTGGCATGATGTTTGGGGACTAACGTGGGCTGAGAGCCACCAAAGAGGCCCTGGTACCCGTTATGGACAACCCTGGGTCCCAGGTGAACTTCGGGGAGGATATAGATTGCTATGCAGGTATTGGGGAAGCAGCCCCCTCTTCCTCTCATGCCCCCTTTTTTTCCTGTTTCCCTTCTCCATTCCTCTGTCTCCATCATGGTAGTTTTTCTGCTCTCCCCACCCTCTGCTAACTCCACTTTTCCTTTGGCTTTGGTAGCTACTCAGGTCCAAGGATCTTTGAAATGGTTTATAGGGGTGCTGCAGACCTTCCATCCCAAGAGGCTGATAGTTTGGGAACTGGTAAAGGTTTGGGGGATGTTAACTGGCTGGAGTTTTCTATCTGAAGTAAGTCTATGAACTCATAGTAGATTGAGGTTGATTGAGATTGATGTTGATTCAGATGATCCTTTCCAGGATTCCGAGTCCCAGAAAGTCTGGGTACCTTATATGTTTTGAATAGGGTGTGCATATACGTGGAGATGTGTGTGTGTGAGAGAGAGAGAGAGAGAGAATCCTTAAAAATGTGGTTAATGCTGTTTCTAAATTCCTGTTTGCTTTCTTAGGCAAATGTTCTTATATAATCTCACTTTCATAGGACAAATGAAACCCCTCCCTCCTTTCGTGGTTGATGTGTTACCCCAGTGAGATCTATGATTTGACATTTGAGTGCCTACTATGTATGCAGATGCTATGTGTTTCTACATCATGAAAACCTCTGCATTTCACCGGATCTACTCCAGAAATTTGGCCTCTCTTTCTACTGTCTATGATAAAAACCTAAAATACAGTAAGTTTTATTCTCTTCGCCATTCCCTTGTGTGTTTCATTCTCACCCAGACTTGAACAATTTTGACACACACAGAAAACGTGGTGAATTTAAAGAAGTCAGTTTAAGAACAAAAAGCAACTCAAATTTGTTTGGCATTTCTTTCCAACTTACCAGGATAACTTAGAGAATAAATTTAGAGCTGAGTGTTTATTCCTCCTTGTCTTTTGGTTTTTTTCTTCTTTTCTTCCTTCCTAAAAGTTATCCAGGCCTGCTTGAATTATGGTGCATTTTTTTCTTGTCAGAGTTGATTTGATTTCTGGTTCCCTTGCCTCCCAGCCTACACTCTGTGTAATGATGCAGAGGCGGCAGATTGATGGGGGAAGAATTCAAAATGCTGCTCTGGATTTAGGTTTCAGCATGCATGCTGTCTACTGCCAGAGACATTTAGCAGATGGACTTGGAGAGGTGGGACTGGGCCTTCACAGGGAGGGAGCTTCAGGGTTAGAGGGCCCCTGTGGGATGGGCTGGCTCTGCCTTTCCCAGCTAGCCATTTTGACCCTGGACCACTATTGAGTCTATCCCAAGACTAACAGAGACTCAGCTTTTCATCGTTGTCATCCTTGGTTTTCAGTAATTTGATTCTGATGTATATGGGCATGAATTTCTTTGAGTCTTTCTGTTTGGGGTTTGCTGAGCTTCCTGAATCTTTAGGTTTACGTCTATGGTCAAATTTGGGAATCTTTCAGCCATGATCTCTGTAAATATTTTTTTCTGCACGGCATTCTTTCTCTTCTGCCCCTGGGATTCCAGTGACTGAGTGTGAGACTTCTTGATATTGTCGCACAGTTCCCTGAGGCTCTTTTCATTTTTTTTTTTTTTAATGATTTTTCCTCTTTGTTGTCCGGATTGGATACATTCTGTTGATCTATCAAGTTCTGACTCTTTCTTGTGTCACATTCATTCTGCTATGGAGTCCATCCACTGAAATTTTTATTTTGGTTATTGTATTTTTCAGTTCTAAAATTTCCATTTGGCTCTTTATACCTCCTGTTTCTTTGCTGAGACTTTCTACGTTTCCATTGGTTTCAAGAGTGTATGCCTTTACTTCTTGGAGTAATAGTTGCTTTTAAGTTTTTGTCAAATAATTCCAACATCTGTGTCATGTCTGCATTGGCATCTGTTGATTGTCTTTTCCCCACACTAATTGGGATTTTCCTGATTCTTCATATGCTGAGTTATTTTGGATTGTATCTGGACATTTTGTATATTATATTATGAGACTCTGAGTTGTGTTTAAATACTATAGATAATGCTGATATATTTGTTTTCACAGGCAATTGACCTGGTTGGGTTCAGGCCTCAAGTTCCAGCCAGGCTTCTGTGGATTGTGATTTCAGTATCAGTTCTGCTTTCAAAGCCTTAGCAGTGTTTTTCAGATCTGTCCCACATACATGTCACCCAGTGGCCACTCTGGGATCCAGCTGGAGGTCTGTCTGTTAGCTTGGTGCTTAAAGTCTTTGATGTGCTAACCAGGATCAGGTCCATTTCCATGCAGTACAGGGGTGAGCCCAGGACTTCATAAACCATTTTATGGGGTTACTTTCCTTTTCCGTGATTTTCCCAGTATCCAGTTCCTTGTGGTATCTGAACCTCTGGCCAGAAAGGTTGGGCTTTAGTTACCCCTGCTCTGCCCATGCTTTGTCGCTCACTTCCCGTGACTGTGCCTGAGTCCCTGGCCAAGATGCAGGAGAAGAGAGACAGAAAATACTCATGGGGGGTTCACTCCACCCTCTTGGGGCCAGAGCCTCAGATCGGAGAGGAAGCTTCCCTTCTCTCAGAGTTTTAGGTGTTTGCACCGGCTGTGGCTTCCACTAGCCCAGGGGGATTGCCTGGGAGTTGTAATGCAAGAATGGAGAAAAGGAAAAAAAAGAAGAGGGGAAAATGGGGGACTTGCGCTGCTCTCTCTAAGCGTTAGGACACCCCTTCCCTCCTTGAGCCTGGACTAGAGGGCTTCTCCTGGAGCTCTCGGTCGGCGCCGATGGCCACTTCCAGTGTGAGGCTGCCAGAGTCGGGGGCAGGAGTGGGGATTGGTTCAGTGGTACTTTGAATTCTGGTTTTTTCCCCTAGTCTGCCTGCTAGTATTTACTTTTCCGATTCCTCAAATAACTGCTCTGTGCATTCCATCCCAGTTTCATTGCTACATTCAGAGCGAGACACAGAGTGGGGGTGTGCTTATCCATCTCACCCAGGACAGCAATCCAGATTCTCTTTTTTTCTTTAGTGCCATTTTTGCATGGGGTACCTAAGTTTTAAATGTCACCACACCGCATGTGTAACTGATGCTGCTCTTTTGGAAGCAGGGCTGACCCTGAGAAAAAGGCCAATTACATGAGTATGCTGAGGGGAAGGCATGTCAGCTCCCACCCCAGAGACTCTCAGAGCCCTAGTCTCACTCCAGCAAAGGCCTAGAAACCACGATTATCTACGGGCATTACAGAAAGGTAGTGGCTGATGCTCACACGCTCTCAGCTGAGCCTGGATGCCTGTTTTGCTTGGGGAACCATTTCGTGCCTCCTCCTCCCCCATCAACTTCCACAACCCCCCCTTCTAATCTAAAAAGGAATAAACAATTTCCTTCAATCATTGTTTCCTGCCCACTAACAGATGCTCTTAATTAGCACAAAATTGCAGCAAAATTGCTAAATAAATATATTTCGCTTGCTGTGGGTTTGTTTCTCCCAGAAAGCTTAGGCTCCCCAACATCAACATATCAACACACGCTCAGCGGATTGTTTAATTTGAGTCAAGGAGTCACAACCTGGTTCTTGTCCACAGGCACGACCATAATGCAGAGGATCAGTTGTTAGCTGTCTCTCCCAACAGAAAATTGCTAGTTCTAAAACATCTCAGGAGCTTGCTCTCTGTGGGAATGTGCATTTGGGGGTATTGAAACTTTATAAAAATATCCCAAACACTCTACCAATTATCCATCAAAATAAAGAAACTGATCATTTAAATCACTCGTCATGTGATTTTATCCCCAAAGAACTGTAGCTCTGAAACACAGAAGAATGGACCATTTGACTCCTTCTTTTGGCTTATTTTATATTTGGTTTCTATACCCCCCACCAAGAAAGTAAAACAGTGCTTGTACAAAACTTGCTTATACAACCGATGGTGGCACTGTTCTTAGTTCGACAATTTCTGTGTGGGCTATGTGAGGTCATTCATGGATGTGGGGGAAACTGCCTGTGAAGAAGGAAGCTGTTATTCCAAATTTCAAGACAAAGAAAGCTTTTGCACAAGGCAGAATTGATGGCTCTCTTTTCTAGGTCATGGGTGGGTCTGCTTTTTTTCTATAATTTTTTTTTTAATGCAACTAGTTTTGCTTGGGGCTATGGTCTCGAATTAATTCTATTATGTGAGTAAGGGGAGGCTGGTAGGTAAAAGTATTTTAAAAGATTGGTTTGTTTTTAGCATTATCTTTTCATAGTAAAATTTTGGAATTCAGTTTCTTTGGCTTAGAAGAATCATTTTCTTTTTTCAAGAAACAAATTTAATGCTGAAATCATAAATTATAAAAATATACGAAAGCCTCATGGCTGTGCTTGCTGCAGTCTTTTTGAGCCAGATCCATTATCTCTGTGCACCAGCTTAGACTGAATCCAGGATCACTTTTTTACCCTTTGGGAAGCAGAATGTCAGATGTCTGCAAAATAGCCCCCGAACAACATGAGTTAGTTGTGTGTAGAATATTTTGCCATCATTAATCTTAATTTTTGGAAAATTTTTTCTATGTGATCGAAACATTTGCCCCTCGTTAGAAGAAGCCAGCTCACTTTTCAATACACATTTCCTAGAAAAAGTGCCAGATAAAGCCTTCACAAACAAAAGGGGGGCTGCTTCCTTTCCTGAGAAATTTGGGACTCTGCCTTCCCTGAGATGCTCATCCGTGCTGGGGGAGGGGCTCCTTTGTATGAGTGGCCTGGTGGTTCAGGGGGCAGGATGACAGGTTGCAAAGGAGTAGAAGGGCCCCTGTCCCTGCAGGGGCTCAGGAGCATGGCTGCTTCTCTGTGGTAACTCATTGTATATGCTGCATTTGACATTTCAGCTCATGCCTGCTGGGGACAGGCAGACCAGCCCCAAATGACAGTACCTCCACCGCCTTCTGCTTAAGCTACTCTGTCCCATCTGAAGAGGAAGTGGGGGCAGCAGACAGCACTGGAAATCCACATTCCCACCTTCCCCTGGGAGTCATGGGGGTAGCATCATTCTGGCCACTTGATATTTGCAGCACATGGATAATAGTGTACTCTGGCATTTAGGGAATTGTTTGGGGTAAAATCATAATGATAATTTTTTTTTAAGTAAAAGATGTTTTTTTGCCTTGTTCTATTAAATACCAGCTGTTAGTGTTTTGAGGTGTTCAGATAATTCTGTTTGTGGGATTTTTGGAAGGACAAGTATTGATGTGTGCACTAGAGAATTAAGACAAATGATAATTGAAAGAGATGATAAAAGCTAGTGGTTTCCTTGGCGAAATAATCACGAACTGCTGTCAGACTGATTCCAATAAGAACATTGCTTTATGTGAAATGTTTTTTAAACAGCTCAATCAAAGCATTAAGCCAGAGCACTTCTGAGAGCATCTCTTTGCTGTGTGTTTCTATCATGTCCCCATCTGAGACCCCTCAACTTATATTGTGCTCTATTCCAGCTGCCGTGTTTAGCTTCCTCGTGGTCAGTACTCAGTTGGAAATGAGAATTATTAGATTGCAAGAAGGATATTTTTAATGGATCTTTAAGATAATTCTGTAGTTTCACCATATGGATTCACCATTATTGATCTTTGAGGTTACTTTTGCATGTTAGCCCAGGTTAAGTGCTTTGATTGTGTTCAAGGTGTCTCTTTAACGAAGCTTGTGGGCTTCTCGCAGTGGAGACTGCTTCCCACAATCTGCATTTGTATTTTCTGGCATTTATTTTGGAGTAATACTTGAGTCCTCCATATCTTTGTGATCCCATTGTACCCTACAGAGATTTCTATTAGAGCCCTTATAGCACTTCATTGTGTTTATCGGTTTACAGAGCCTGGCACGAGGCACATTGCCCGCTGAATGAATGAAGGACTCCCTTGACCAGTGGTCAAGTCTCACTGCCTCTTTCCAAAGGATGCGGTGCAGGAGACCTTCCATTTGCCCCTCGATATCCACTCTCAACCCTGCTCCCTCTACTCTGCACCCCAGGAGGCTGACCTGCATGGACCAACCATAGCCTCCCTCTTTTCTCCCTTCCCCTTGGGTTAACAGTTAGGGTGGGTATGTAATAGGACTGGATGTGATAGGATTGGCTGTGTTCCTCTATTAAAGGCCTTCTCCATACACTTACTGTCTTGGGTTTCACAAATTCCTCCTCTTCCTTGCTCCTTCAGGCTTGGGGTTTGAGAGGGCTCTCTGGTGTTACTAGTCACAGGTATTGCATTATTCCTTACAGGTTTCCTTAAACCCTGCCCACACCTTTGTAAATAACCTCTCTATTAAATGCTTTCCAACTTAGCCAGTTGGAAGGAGCCCACTGTATCCTGCTGGGACCCTGGCTGATATTTGCCCAAGTCACCCAGATAACAAAGTCGGTTATAATCTAGATATCATAATCTGTCTCTCTTGCATTACTTCAAGTAAACACTCTCTTTTAGGCCGGTCTACTCCAAATTAGAATCAAATAGAGCAGGGGTCAGCACACTACAGCCTGGCGGGCCAGATCCAGCCCACTGCCTGTTTTTGTAAATGGAGTTTTATTGGAACACAGCCATGACCATTTGTTTACTTACTGTCTGTGGCTGCTTTTGAGCTACAGCAGGAGGCGAGGAGTTACAACAGAAACTGCACAGCCTGCAAAGCCTAAATTATTGGTGTTTTGACCCATTACAGGAAAAGTTTGCTGATCCCTGATTTAGAAGAAAACCGTAACGGGTGAACTTTATTATTTTCTTCAAGAGGCTCCTGGACCAGATACTGGGGCACTTGTGAGTGGTCCCCCGACAGTGACATGGGGAGCTTTAAACCCCAGGCCTAGACAAGCTTGCGTGAAGCATTGTGTTGCTGTGCTGGCAGCAGCAGCAACCTGGGAAGGCACTCTTTGTCATTTGACGCAAAAAGAATGTGACCAGGAAAAACTAGGAGGCGTTTGTCTTTAAATGTGCTTATAATTTATGACTTCATAATTAAATAGTTTCCCACAAAGAATGGCTCTCCCTAACGTTTCAGCATTCTTCTATCAAAGTTATTCTGTAGTGTCCGTCTCCTCCACCAGGCTGTGAGCGCCTCTGGGGAGAGTCCAGGTTTAATTCATGTCTGTGCTGACCAGTGCCTGGCACAGAGTGGCTGATGCTCCATAAATATGGTTTGACCAAATGGTAATCAACATCTAATTTAGAGAAGGAAAAAAGAAATAGGGGGTGGAAGGCGTTAACTGGGAAGATAAATGAGTTAATGGTCTCAGGCTCTATCTGACTAGAGTCTCTTGTCTTTTCAACCTTCACAGAACAAGAACAGCTATCTGAAAAGGTGGTTTTCCCAGAAAAGGTGCCCCTTAGGGCAGACTGACTACATAATTTATGGGGTACAGTACAAAGTGAAAATGCAGGGCCATTGTTCAAAAATTATTAAGATTTTCAAGATAGTGTCAACAGAGCATTAGGGCAAGCACGGGCCCTTCTAAGACTGAGCAGGTTGCATGCCCGTGAAACTGGCCCTGGCTTAAGGATTCCTGAGAAAAAGGCAGCCTGTGGGAAATCCATGAGGGTTCTTTAAGTCTAGAGGACTGCAGGGCGCTCAGCTGCTACAAGGCAGGACAGACCTGTCTGGACGCTAAGACTGGGTTGTCGGGACAGTGATGAGTCTGATAATGCCTAACCTGGAATAACCCTCTATCACAGAGAGTTTGCATTTACCTCAGACCCCCACGCCAGAGCGTACTCCTCCTCCCCAAGCCCACACACCTGGCTTCACACTGACTAACCTGCTTCTCCCCACTCCTCCTTGCCTTCGGTTCAACCCTGAGTCACCTAGACCACCCCATCCAGGAGCAACAAACCACATTTGTCTCAGGTCTAGCCTGTTTACATGGTTCTTTTTTGGTTGACAGTTCGTGCCATAATACCTGTCTTAGTCCATTTGGGCTGCCATAACAAAATACCACAGACTGCATGTCTTATAAACAACAGAAATTTGTTGCTCACTGTTCTGGAGGCTGGAGGCCCCAGATCAGGGTGCCAGCATGGTTGGGTGCTGGTGAAGGCCATCTTCTTGGTTGCCGACTACCTTCTTCTGGCCGTGTCCTCACAATCTGGCAGAAGGGGCAAGGGAGCTCTGTGGGGTCGCTTTTATAAAAGCACTAATCCCATTCATGAGGGCTCCACCCTCATGACCTAAGCACCTCCCAGAGGCCCCACCTCCTATATAGACACCTTGGGCATTAGGATTTCAACATATGAATTTGGGGGAACACAAACATTCAGACGATAGCAATGCCTAACTGAAGAACAATGTGTATACATGAACAGTCCCTTTATCTTGTCCCCAGAACCCTCCCCTGCCCCCTTCCTCGCCATAAAAGGGGGTTAGGGACTCATCCCAAACACTCTGCAGGAACCCCATGTTCCAAGACACGCAAAGTCTTTCCTGATACTAGACATTCACCCTGCCAGCTGCTGGGGCTTCTCCTGGCCCCAAGCCCTTCCCCAGCCTACACCCTGAGCCCTACTCTCCCCTTGGAATCACAGTGTGCCTCCAGGAGGTTTCCAGGTTGTAACTTTGAGCTCTAGCAAGGACTTCATGACTAGGGCTTCCTTTTGACTGGAGGTGTCCCCATTTCGGTTTCTTCCAGACCACTGCCTTCCCCCAACCCTTCATCCATTCCACGACCCTTGCTACAAAAAGAGGCTTAGGGCTCATCTCTAACCACTCTGCTCATGGGAGCGCCTCATGTGCTCAGCTGAAAGATGGGGGCTGCCTCACAGTGCTACGAGGCCACTCTTGCCAGCCCTGGTGGTGAAAGCTCCAGGGTCCTTGGCTGCACGGGTGCAGTCCCAGAAGCCAGGAGATCTGGAACTCCGGGTGGTGCTGCCAGGTTGTCCCGCCGCCCATTTCCCTGTGTTGGGGAAGGTGCCCAAGCGCCCAGAGGATTTCAGGCATTACGGTACTGCGACAACAAAACCGGTCCTTAGGGAGGCACATATTTCTGAAGCTCTAAGCTCTGGAAAGCGTAGTAGTAGACAGGGGAGTGTTTCTTCCGAATGGGGAAGCGGCACCGTGTAATACAAAGCCTGGGTTGAGAGCCTGATGGGGTCAAGCAGAGTTTGCCTTTGATCAGAAGCTCCCCTCAGACATCCCCAAGCCTTTGCAGTCTCCTGCTTAACCTGGTATCTGGGCTTTCTCAGGCCTCATTTGTCTCCCTGGGACTGATGTGGCCTTAATGACAGCAGCTCCAAACCAGCTCCCTGCTGGTGTGCAGATGTGTCTGTTTTGCATGTGGCTAAAGCAGTCTCACCCCCTGTCTGATAACTCTACGTCCTTCCCGCCCCCGACCCCAAGCTCCTCCTCCTACACACCGACCTATGTTTTCTGTCTCTCACAGGGTCCCCGGCGGCATATAGATCTCCAGCCTTGGGCAGGCCCTGCTCAGTCCCTGGATGAAGAAGCCTTGAGATTCCTGAGATATATCAGCACCACCCAGGTTGTGGGTTTGGAGATGATGTAAAAGATCCCGATGGCCTCTTTTAAAGAAGGATTTGTCACCGAGAGGGTGGAGAGCTTCCTGATAGGGACTTGATAGGGACGTGGTTTCTGAGGCCTTGCTGCTTAAATTCATCCACTCACTTAGAGGCAGATAAGATGCCTTCCATTTGCTTCAGCATCTGCTCCCTTCCAGGAGTATCGGCATCCTGAAACGTTTTAATGATGCATCCCGACGTGTTTTAAAGATCCACTTTATAAAATTGCTTTGGAAAACCATTTGAAGCGACAGATTCGTGCCCGTGAATAGGCAGTGAAGCGTTGTCACAAAACAAAACAAAATCTGGAGGTTCAAGCTCCGTTTTGTATTTGGAGGAATCTGCTTTTTCCCTTTTCTGCCACAGATGCTTGGTGGACTGGGACGCGCCAGGCCAGAGAGCAGGGGAGACGTTGCAGGCAGTCTGAGGAGAAGCTAGTGAATCCGAAGGCTCTCTGTTCTTGGGGCACTCTAAATCACTCCTGAGCACCGGCCTTCATTAGTGACTTAACGCACTGTGGCAGCTCGTGCCCAGCTCCGCAGGCTGAGTCAGTGCCCCGAGCAAGCAGAGAGGCCGTCCATTAAGGAGAGTCTATGGCTCTTGACACATTAATCAGGAGGTTCTATTCTCCAGTAGCCTGATCCTGGGCAAAGAGACACAGAAGAGGAAATCAAGGCCCAAGGGAAACCTCGCCCTGAACTGAGAGGTGCTAGTAAATTAACAACTCAGACTGCTTCTGAGGCGCGCACAGCCCCACTTGGGACACTGCTCTGTGGAGCTGGTCTGACACTGGGGATCCTGGGTTCTTCTGATCTCCCTTCAGCCCACTGGCTCTTGGCATCCCACTTCTCCTCCCGAATCTCTCTGGCAGCAAAGCTCATTTTTCATCTGCGGGAGAGAACATATTTCTAGATCTGTAGAAGGCTTGTTGAGGGGTACAAGAAAGTCCCATTTCTCATACGATACAGTCAGACAATCAAGGATTTTAATACTTGTCACCTAGGCATGCAAGTAAAAGCTTGTTGAATGAATCATGAGTAATAGGATAAATTGGTCCCTGTACTTTATAATTTCTTCTTATTTTGCTGCTGCAAATTAATTTGGTAGACTTACACAGACTTAATTAAAATACTGAAATTTTAATTTTATAGTTTGGTTTTACAGGAAGACTAAGAAGCTGGACCTCTTAACTGTGACTTTAAGAAGACCTTAAAGGCCCCAGAGGAAAATAAGAGGTGTTAAATTTATGAGTTGAATTTGAGGACTATAGGCTCCCTCCCCAAAATAAATTCACTCAGTGAGACCCTCCAAATTCCATTTTACATGTATTTCAGGTTAATGTTCTGCACCTTATAAAAGGCATATTTACTTCGAAGAAGTTCTTTAGGTGTGAAAGGGTCATTTCAAGCCCCCGTTAGAGCTTTCCAAAGATTTATGAGCTGAGAGGATAAAAATTCTAAAAAAAAAAAAAAAAGAAAAATCATCCTACAATGTAGTCTGATGTTGTGACCCTGGGCAATTTATTTTGCTTCTCTGGCTCTCGCTGTTCTGATCTTGAAAAGGAAGATGTATAAATTATTTCTAAGGTCCCTCCTAGTTCTCTGAGCTTATACTGTGCTCACAGAGTAGTGTAGGATCCTTATTAACCAAGTATTTCTGAGTACCTACTACTTTGCCAGGAACTGTGGTAGGCCCTAAGGAGACAGTCTCTGCCCTCAAGAGCATAACAAACTAGTTGAGAAGGCAGAGAAATGGACATAGAATTATTATTCAGCTTGATGAGTGCAATAACAGAGATCTGGTTGTTAAAGCTCACTAGTTTCTGTCCTCCAGAAATGAGGAGATAAAATTCCAGACCTCACCATCAGGGATCGTTTTACCTGGGTAAAGTCCTATGCTTTTATGTACTTCCGGGAGACTAGGAGGCCAGCAGGCGGGAGCTTATCAGAGATGACACTAATTGGTTATTAATCAGAATCTTTTACTAACCAGTGCTCCCTCCCCCTTTCTATGTAACTCAGAGCTTTTTGGCTGCTTTGGGGGCTTATGCCTCATTTAGAACTCACTTGACAACGAAAGCCTACGAAGCTGGCAGAATATTAAAGGCACTATTACCTAAAATTTTCACAGTTAGCAGTAGTGAGTCATAACGGGCAAGGAAAAAAAATAAAACCTCTGAAGCTACTGAAGCATATTCCACCCCCATCCTATTATGCTGCTTTTTAAAATTAAAAAAAAAAAATGTATTTCCCTGAAATTTGTGTTCAAGCTTGTACAGCGAGGCCCAGTATTCGATATGCTCATCATTGATTTATTCATTCCTCATTCAGCAGGCATTTGTAGAGCATCTGCTTTGTGGCTGGCACTGTGCTGGGCACTGACTGGGATATCAAGCCTGAATTAAATACTCAGACACACTGCTAAACAGCTAGGGTGCACGCGAGTTACGTGTTCTCTAACAGGGTGGACAGATGGGTGGGGAAGCTTCCCCAGGCCAAGGGAGCTCGGGAACAGAAGCGCAGAGCATGGGACAATGTGGCTTTAGACTGCAATGGAGATGGCACCCCTGGACTTGTGCACCGTGGAGACCCTGATGGCATGGTTGGGGCCCTGCATTTTTTAATGAAACACCAGAGGAGACGGTGTTTGGGTAGAGTGTGCAGAACAGCAAGCTCTGTTTAACTAGGTATTGTTTTCTAATGTGAAAGACCATGATTACATCTCAGAGTTCTGGAGTCGATGATACGCTGTCTGCTGCTAACAAGAAACAGTTAAATCATAAACACAGTGCTCTGTTCTCGGGGAAGGCTCCAGATCCAGCTTTTTATGGCAACCCCCGAACCATATGCCTCCAGGAAGCGTGTGCTGCAGTATAAAATTAATCTAAGCAACGGTTGCTGTTTTAAAAAAGAAAAAATGTGTTTTAAAATCTATCTTCTATCTATCTATCTATCTATCTATCTATCTATCTATCATCTATCTGATTGTCTGCCCATCTATCTATTTTTAAGAACAACACAATAACCCAAGCTCTGGAGATACAGACTTTACAACTTTATAACAATAGTATCTATTATATTTATTGTTGCACACACACATACACACAAATTGGGACAAAAGCAACAAATACAAAACAAAAATACAACTCTTTCCTTGAGATTGTACCTTTCAAAATAATGGTATTACAGAAACATAGAGTTGATCACCGCAGTGATTCTTGCCAAAAGTCCCAAAATTTTAAGGGCTCCCTTTGCCAGGTTCTACTTATGGGTTGGCAGAAATGCTATTCAAGCTTTTGGGATCCAAAATAAAATGAAAATAAATTAGATCCCTTTAAGTTAAATAACTCAAAATCAATTCAGAAAATATTTTTTTCTTGGAGTCTGTTTTCCTTCGTCCAGGCCTAATTCACTATATATGGCTAAAATTACGAGGAGAATTAGAGAGAGAGAGAGAGAACATCATTACCGGAGTTGGAGCTTAGCTAGGAGTTACTGCCCTCACTTATTTTGCTTGCGAGAGAGTTTAGTGAAGCCCTGGCCATAAATCTTAACAAGAAAGTTTGAAAAATCAATGTTTAATTAATTTTTAGGAGCTGAATTTTACCAAGTAGTCCTAGTTGTTTTCAAAAGCTAATGTCTATCAATGAGATGGTTAATAAGTGGTTAAAATGGAAAAACTCTGGTGCTGTATTTGTGAGCTAGGAGAGGAAAGGGGAACATGAGCAGAGAGATTGAATGGAAAAGAATGTCTTTCCAACAGGGATAGATCTGTGCAAGAAGAAATCTGTGGAAGAAGAAGAAATGCTTCAAGTGTCATCTTTAATAGAATAAAACCCTACTCCTCAATGTTGGTCAAGGAGCAGCTGAACCTCCAAGCTCTGAATCTTGACCCTAAACACTTCCCTGACTCTGGGCGGCCTCTGGCTAATTGCTCTGCCTGCCTCTCTGGCTCTTTGTTAAGGGTGTGGTTGGAGGGGCTACTGTTTTCAGCTTAAAGCCCTGGCCCAAGTGTAGCCTCTTCTCTCAGTTTGCTAAGGCACAGGTGAGGCCGGGCTGGGACATTTCAGTGGGGCTTTACAAAAGGCTGCCAGGAAACTCACAGGACCACCTGCATAAGAATCACCTGGTGAGAGCTTATTAAAATGCATGTTCCGAAGCATCAGCCTCAAAGATTCTGATTTTACAGATATGGAGTGGGACTCAAAAATCTTTTTAAGTGCCCCCCAGGTCCATCAGAGTGTAGGTGGACCACACCTTGAGAAACACGGTGGGAGAGGCAAGAGTTAGGTTTTAATGGCATTAGGAGGAAATTATCAACAAGAACCTGTGAATGTCCATATCCTCATCTGTCATTATGGAGGTTCTTAGGGAGAGGTACACACAAAGAACAGTAGCAAATTGGAATCATCATACTGCTTGAATAAAGATACTCCAGGAAGCTGCCCTAGAGTGTATGACTCAGGCTTACTAGGTCCAGGCTTGCTTTAGAGGCCCATAGAACTGCCCTGGCTTAACTAACTAACTGTAGGAGGCAGGCCATGGAACAGAATGCCAATGAAGGTGGGGATGTTTAAGGCACAGTAACTTGCCAACTAGTAAAACAGGCCCAATGAACACAATGAGCTTTGACTAATTAGATTAGCAACTTCTCCCTTGGTGGGTGAGTGGGGCCTAGGAGGTGGGCAGGCAGAGGCATAATTTCTGTTTACCTGTGGGATAATAGTAGGAAATGAATTAACATGTTGATGCACCCAGTTAATAAATGTATTCTGTACTAGTTGCTTGAGAGAAGATTCAATTCCATTTATTATTACAATTATTTTTTACCTTTAAACAGTGGTTATGGATAAAGAAGTAGAATGATACTGGGTTGAGGGAAAAGAATAAATATATAGAGTTTCACTTTTTAAGCTTCCCTCTAGAATTCCAAATCCTAGCAGAAGACTCTCTCATCGTCACCGACAAATAGTGCTAGGATGATTTGCCAGGCCCACCCTAGATTATAGCAAGAGTAAGGGGGATGTTGTATTCGTTGAATAGGCTCCACATGATATGCTCTTTTTGGATTAAAATTTTGGAAAATCAGTTAAATAAAAGGATTGGGCAAGCCTAGAATATTTCAAGAAGAAAATTATTTACTGTTACGTTTTCCAATGAATCAAAGCAACGAACCTCAAAACACCCTTTGCATCTGGAGTGGTTTGTTCTCTGTGACGTGACATCGAGAGCTGCTACATGATTCATGGAGCAGCGTGATGACTATGAGAGTTTTGAGGGATTAGGGGGAAATACTGTGCTCAGTAAGGTAAATAATTTGGCCACTGAACTTGTGTTCTTGGGTTCCAACAGCCTCAGCTGTGCACCTTATGCCGGCCTCAAACACAAGTCAGAAGTCCTTACAAAGTATGTTTACTTGATGTGCATTTGAAATTAGAGACTTGCTTCTGCTAGATTTAGATATGTGTTCCCTTTGGTTTTCTTATCTAATTTTGATGGATGACTTAGAAGTGCTTTGATTAGCTCAGGGAGAGCCTCCTTCCTGCCTGGGGCTCTTGCCCTTCTCCCTTGGGGAGGAAGCTCATTAGAACAGTGTTATCACAAGGAGGACTGTCTTGTTAGCAGGGACTACAAATTAATTTCACTTGACTCTGATCAGCTGTTTACCATGGATAACACATGCTACCTTTCTGGACCATGGTGGCCCCACCTTACCTATCTGAGATAAGGAATAGATCATATTGTATCCTTCTGAGATCTATGCCCACAATCATATCTCCCAACTTCTAGTAGGAATGTTGTGGGTAACGGACCTCTGTTTTGTCAGTACTGTTCTCCATGTCTGGAATGCCCTTCTTGGTCTCAGCCTCTTGGTCAACTTCTGTTCATCCTTCAAGACTATGACGTTTCTGCCAAGCCTTTCCTGACCCCTCCTCCCGCCATCGTTGCTCCTGACTTGTTCTCCTCTGCATACTCTGTGCGTGTGTCTATAGCAGCTCTTAACTTTCCCTCCAACCTGCCTATACTCTCCACGAGGTGCTTTATAATCTGGTATTTGGAATTCCTCCGAACATTTTACAGCACTCTTGTGTTTCCCTGGGGAGGGGAGTAGTTAGCAGTGGAGAAGGACATAACTCTCCCGTTATGGTTTCCAGGGACCAGGGAAGCAGAAAGTCCCTATCTGCCATTTATCATCCAACGCTTTAAATTATTCACATTGATTTCCAATCCTTGCAGATTGCATGTGATCACATGAGCACCGACAGCCTGGCTACCAACTCCAGCCCTGCAGAGAAGCCCTGGTCAGTCTGTCTTGATGACAGGTTTGGCTTAGCTCATCAAATCCGCAACAAGCAATGCTGTCTCTACTCTTTAGGGTAAGTACATTTTACGCCAGAAGAAACAAAAACACTCTTGCAGGCGGCCAAGGCGTTTTCAGCGACACAAAGTTATGCATGGTTGCAGTGTGTGCCATCGTTTCAAACTCATCTGTCTGTTATGTAACTGTGGGCACTTGCAGATCACCAAAAGTAGCCAGGGCCGCTTTCTCTCCCATTCTGCTAGTAGTAAGTTGGCAACTTCAATTTGCAGCATGATGGTTAGTGCTTGGTGAAGCCAGTGATTTCCAACTAGAATTAGAGCATCTTTATTATAAAGACAGAGAAGAATATGAAGAATTCACCCAGAAAAGAAACAGTGAGCATATTAGAAATTTTATATGCGGTTATGATGAGTGACCCAAGACAAATGGCACTGTTGGATTTTTATGTTTTGTGCCCATGGTAAATCTGTATACTTTTACATTAAAAAAAGAAAGAAAGAAAAGGGAACTCTTATGAGAACCACGTCATTTTATCAAAACTGTGGGAAATATTGCTATTCAGTTATTCAGGCTGAAAATGACCTAAATGTACAAATGGATTTAGAGATCTTTTTGTAAAAGGGTGAATATAAAGTAGTGAGACTATTTCACCCAATACACCAGTACTCATATAAACAGTCCTGACCTAACAAATGCCTCAAAAAAGGCAGGAGAGAGTTATTTTTGTTTGGAACACCCTGTTCTATAGATTCTTTGTAGAAGTTGTGTGGTTAGATTCTCAGGCAAGATCCCTGAAGTCCTTTACAAAAGTACTGGAGACCCTAACAAGTGTCATATGCTTGTTCCTCACCAGTAGGTTTCATCACCTCTACAATTTACACTCAGGCCCATGAGTGACAACTGCCAGCCAGAATCCTAGATGGTACAGGTTAGGGGCAAACATTTGGGTGATGTGGAAGCCTACTCAACACGGTCAAACTTTACCAAACAAGAATTCTTAGTTATAGTCATCGTGGATTTTTTGTGAAAACAAAAGGTTAAAATAAGTGTTTCAGGATAATGGAAACAGTCTTCTATGGGTTCAATGAAGAGTGATGGTATCTATCAGTGGAGCTTGGTATACAGTAGGCACTCAATATATATTTGCTATGTAAGTGATTGCTCATGGTAAGGAGACTAGGGAGGGAAGCTGGTTAGGCTATGATTTAAACTAGGAGGCTGAGGATTAGGAAATTAGTTGCTCAGCCAGTTGATTAGAACAGAGCTCTCTGGGAGCCTACCAGCTATGCTTCAAGATTGTAGGAAGAATGGGAAGTTGTGACAGTGGAGTTCGTTTTATATTATATTAAAAATGCATGAAAGTAGGTCATAAAAATAATTGCATAGTACCACATGCAAATTGGAGATCTCAGCTTGGTCCTATTTTCTTGCTCTGAACTGTCTTTATATTTTCTGTAATATTTTACACCCTGGAATAATTTCATTTAAAGCATATAAGTGAGTAAAATGAAATTGGGAAAGCTGAATTTGGGGAAATTTTTAAAATTCTTTTTTGCTTTCCTTATACTTCTGAGCCATTAAATAAGATAGTTCTGCTGTAAGATTTCAGATTATTACATGTAAAAAGGTAGTTTCTCATTTTCATTAAATGTTCACACTATTCAAAATCAGCTTTGTAAAGAGCAGATAAGAACAGTTGAACTCCACTGGGAACAGAAATGAATATATTATAAGGGCCAACATTTGATTAAAAACATGAAAATGCTTAATTGAAAACTGGAAACTAAAGAAAATATTTCTTATGGCTAAGAAAAGGATGCTTTGGATTGTGGATGTACATGTTGATTGCTCTGTTACTGAGGATTGAGGATCCGACAAGCATCCTTCCTTCTCAGGTGACTTGCTTGCCTGGGGGGCAGGTAAATTTAGCTGGCTGACAACATTTCAATTGATGCTAAGGGAAGAAAGAGACCAAGGCCAGAAGTAGTGGTCCTGAAATGAGGCACGAAAACAGGGAATGTGGGCCCTGGATTCCCAGCGTTTGCGAGTGTTGGGATAGTGGTGAGATAGGCGAGGAGGGCAGGTGGCAGGTGGGTCATGGGGCCCCCACACCCAGGCAGTATGTGCTCCAAGCCCCAGGGCTGTGGCAGCAACAAGACCATGCCACTGCTGTGCCCAGTCATTCCCAAGCAAACCCAGGATGATGGAAAAAGCTGCAACTGGGGGTAACCATCCTGGAGGGAGAGGAAGGAAGGGATCTGAGGACATAAGGATCAGAAGACCAAGGCTGAATGCCCTTCCTTCTGATCTGTTTCCTACCTTCCCTCCACCTACAAGAACTGAAGCAGGTATCACCTCCTCCTTCTCTGATGTCTGAAACTTCTTAACTAGGAATCAAAGCTTTTTATTCCACAGTTAATGTAAAAGATATTTTTGTAGGAGAAGTTCAGATGAAAATTAAAATCGGATCCTTTTCAGTTTTGAAATGGGGTAGAATAGAGCAATTAAGATGGAGAAGGCACTGAAAGGAAGGTTATGTTATGGAGAAGGGGAAAGAGAAGAGAAAGGAGAGGCTGTGAGTTCAGATGATAATATCATCTACCTCACAACTTCAGATGAGGCCTGCCCTGGAATCTTCTTGTATAGTGGAAGCGTGACGGTAGGGTGATGGTGGGGAGACGGTGGGGTGATGGTGGGGAAATGGTGGGGTGATAGTGGGGTGATGGTGGGGAGATGGTGGTAGCTAAAGTGAATTGGGAAAAATTGCCTATTTTATCTTTCCTGTCGAAGATTGTATTTCAGGGGTAGGAGTGAGAGTGGAAGAGAAAACTTGAGAAGGGAGAATACATAGGTAAATATTTTCCATCTCTTGTTTAGTTCTCTGGTAGGTTGCACCATTTGGTTTCAAGACATAAATTCTCAGCGTAAGAGTGAAGAAAATTTGATAGATGACACATGGTTAGGCAACAAGAGTCAACATCTTATACAGAAAATCTGGGACTTCCGGTTGCTGTAGCATTTCAAGAGGTATGAATGAGTTCCAGAGTCAAAAATTTTCATCTTATAATAGTTTAATGAACAGAGCAGGAGCTCATAGTATTATGAATGAGGATCAAAAAATCATGGACCCAAGGACCCTTTTTAGACAATTTTTTCCAATCGCTCCCCCCATTAAATTTTAATACCATAGATACACTGTATATCTATTTATGTAATGTATGTATCTGTGCATCATATGTAAAAACAGGAAGGTGTTTTTGTCCCCAAGAATCGATTTTTGCCCCTTAGGGGTGATATTATCCCTATTGAGAATATATGTTTTAGATGATATATAGGCATTTCATGCAATGTTACTTAATAAAAATTAATAATTATGAAATATTTTTATCCACTATTCAGTGTCATTTGTAATAATTTTAATCGCAATAATCATAAATCATAATAATTTAATCAAATTATTAATTTAACAAATAAGCTAATTATCTATTAGATATCATAATAGATAATCATTTGGCCAAATTCTCTGGTTCCTGCTGGGATGAAGACTTGACTACTGAAACTCCTGGTGAAAACACTAATTGCCTTACTTCTTCCAACCTTCTGCCTTCAATGGTGAGGGTTAAAAACTTTCCTTGTATCTGCTCTGATTTTATTTTAGTTTTTTAGTTTTTTTTAACAACTAACAGTAAACTCAAGTTTGTTGATATATAATTCATATACTACACAGTTCACCCATTTAAAGTGTATAGTTCAATAGTTTTTGGTCACTACAGTCAATTTTAGAACATTTTCATCACCCCAAAAAAGAAGCCCTGTACCCAGTAGCCATCAATCCCAATTTCCCTCCAACACTTCTCCCTCATCACCCCCTAGTCCTAGGCAACCACAAATCTACTTTCTATCTCAATAGATTCATCTACTTGGACATTTCACATAAATGGAAGCATACAATATGTGGCCTTTTGTGACTAGCTTTTTTCATTTAATATAATGTTTTCAAGGTTCATACATGTTGTAACATGTATCAGTACTTCATTGCTTTTTATTGCCAAATAATATTCCATTGTATGAATATACCACATTTTATTTATCCACTCATCACTTGATGGACATTTGAGTTGTTTCCACTTTTGGCTGTTATGGATAATGTTGCTATGAGAATTCATGTACAAATTTTTTGTGGACATAAATTTTCATTTCTCTTGAGTATATATCATTTTACATTCCCACCAGCAATATATGAGAGTTCCAATTTCTCCACATTGTCGTCAATACTTATTATTGGTCTTTTTGATTGTAGCCAACTTCCTAGATGTGAAGTGGTATCTCATTATAGTTTTGATTTGCTTCTCCCTGTTGGCTAACGATCTTGAGAATTTTTTCATATGTTTATGCTCTGAGTTTTTGATTCCTGGGGAACATAAAGGATACTCACCTAATACTCTCAGGAATATTTTTAAAAGAATAACCAAGGACCTGAAACAGTGCCACACTCATCCCTTCTACCCTTCAGTAGCACTAAAGGGCATGCAATTGTTAGCACTCTAGCTAGTCCAAAGGATACCTTTATATAACTTGGGAAAGACCCCTTCCCTCAAGAACTGTTACTGCCATCTGCCAGAAAATCATCGTTATGGTGACTATGGTGTGAGTGGTGCCCTTTAGAGTTATTTAGTCCACAAACCACACAACCACACCTAGGGATCCCGGTTGTTGCTCTCTGAGACAACAGAGGGCCAAGATGGTTACTCTGTTATTCTATTACCTTTCGAAATTTAGCCCTGTAATTCTCCCTCTTCCTATTTCTTCAATAAGTCTTGCAGATTTGTGGCCCTTCTTTGCCAAAGAGTTTGTTGTGATCTCAAACCTCTGCATTAACATATGCAGAATAATATTCATAATCATGAGTTACATAATTTTCTCTTTCTCCCATATAGAGGGATCCGTTACAGTCTTCATGGAGGCTTATACCTTTGACTATACATATTTACTGCTTACCTATTTCAGAAATGGGTTACAACTGGAACTGCTAGTTGCCCCCCAATATACATTCTCCCCTTCTTTCTTGGGTGACAGACTCTTGAGTTGAGCAGGGCACATGGTCACCTTGCTGAAGACTGCATACCCTAGCCTTCCTTGCAGCTACAAGCGGCCACATGACTAGCTTTGAGCAATGAGATATGAAGGCAAGTGATGTGTGCAGCTTCTAGGCCATGCCCCTAAGAGGAGAGGATATGACTTTCACTTCTCCTTTTACTTTCCCTGATGGCTGGAATGCAGATGTGATGGCAGGGAATGGAGCAACTATCTTAGATTTTCCACAGTGAATTCTTTTTCCAGTTAAATAAGAGCAAAAAATGGTTTCATTATAGACTAAATACATTTTTGCTATAAGTAATAGTTTATTTTGGTTATTTAGTTATTTTACTATAGTTATTTGTTCAAGTCTTTCTTCATTACTACTCGTGAGCTTCTTCATGTCAAGGATCATGTTTAATTTACCTATTTGCCTCTGGTGTCTAGTGTAGGGCCTTGCACAAAGTGCTCTATAGATATCTGTTATATACATGAACAAGTCAGTGAAATGTAGCCCATCCGTGCCTTGTTGGATGTATATTCTGGGAATTCCAGACCCTACCTAATAGTTTTCTTTCACTAAGGGCAGCATTTCGTAGATTTGTCTGTCATCGTTCATCTATATACCCAGTACTAGGGATTCAGAAATAAGCAAGATCAACACAGCCCTTTTCTTCATGGAGCTTTACTGAGTAGTAACTGACAATTTCCTAGATCCTCCGGATCACAAATGTTCGTTCCATGATCCTGTGTCCTGTGATCATTTGTGGTGAGCTAGAGTGTGAAGAGCACGTGCTTTGGAACTACATGGATTGGATTTGACTCCTGGCTTTACCACTTTGGGCCAAGTTTGCAACCCCTGTGTACATGACACGTGCTCTCCCTCTTGCTTTTCAAACCTACCACAAACTTGACTGATTTAAACTAAGCTTGAACAAGTACCGTTCTGAATAAATGAAAGTAAGAATTATAGACACTGATTAAATGAATACAGTTTATTACTTTCCAATATAGTATGTATTGTGTATTAAGATTAAGTGGATTGTATTTGAAAAAGTAACATAAGTTAACCAAAAAACCTATAAATTTCAGTAGTTTCATGTTATTTAGTATATCATACAAAATAGTTCTTCACTATTTAATGATTAACTTATATATTTATGTGCATGCTTATGATATTTCAGAACACTTGTACACGTGTAGAAATTTTCTGGACGGATACACAAAAACCTGCTAACTGTGATTATCTTTGGAAATTAGTAGCTTAAATTTCTAGTGGAAGAAAACCTTTACTATTCATTTTATATACATCTTACAATTTGAACTTTTTCTATATGTATTTGTTATTTTTTAATTATAAGAAACTGGTTTAAGTTGAAAACGTATCAATATATAATAAAGTGCATTACTAAAAAATTCATTACAGAACTGGTTAATTTAACTCTTAAATTTTTTTGAGATCTTGATTAAAATACTTATGTCTTAGAGTAGAGAATGTTTTTTTGAAAACAGTATTCTGAAAATTCACAGAGAAAGAATTTATTTACATTTCTTTACCTAGAAAGTTTATATACAAATTATATTTAGTGAGTACTTTTTTGACATAGAGTGCTCTTAGTACAGCTACAAAACTGCCATTCTCCATTGGATGACCCATGATAACATCGGTTTGCTCATCCGAGTTTCAATAAATTTAGTTAAGTGAAAAATCCCTTGGGGCAGGTGAATTCTACAACCTTCTGATCTATACAGAAACAAATCTGTCTACTAAAAAATGCTTTGTAGTTTTTACTGCAGCTCTTGGATTTATGTTTAATGCCAAGTTTATCGGTTAGCTATTGCTGTGTAACAAATCACTCTAAAACTCAGTAGCTTAAAACCATAATTTATTATTGTTCATATGTCTACAGATTACCTGGGCTTCAGTTGATCCAGGCTGAGCTCAGCTGGGAGACTTTACTTCAGGCTCAGATGGCTAAGGGCAGCTCTGTTTTTCATAGAAAGCCGGTGGATTGGCTGGGCCACCTCTGTTCCTCATGTCTCTTTTTTCCTAAGACCAGCAAGCTATCCAGGGTCCACTTTTATCATGATGATGGTAGAAGAGAGTGAACAGAAGCACTTAAAGCCTAGGATCAGGACAGGCATACTGTCACTTCCTTCCAAAGAGGAAGTCACATAGCCATGCCAAAATGTCAAGGGGCAGGAAAGGATACTCCACCCGTGATGAGCATGGCAGTAGAGTGGATGCAGGGGTGAAGAATTAGGGCCAGCAAGTCAATCAGCCACACCAGGTGGTGGAAAATTTGGGGGAAAACTAGAATAGAGATTACAATGGTCTGAGCATGTGGGTTCAATAGTAGGCAGAAAATAGGAAACAAGTTTTCTTGGGCAGAAGGAACGGGAACGTTTGTGAAAAGAGTGCTGAATCTTTTTCTTGCCAAAAGGGTGTACAGAATTATAGCTGAGGGACAGCAGAGAGTTGACATGCCGTGGGTCCAGTGAGGAAAAAAGCAGTGTCGTGGGAGTGAAGGGAAAGAACAAGGCAAATAAGAGTATTAAGAATGTCAAGGGCCGGCCCAGTGGCTTAGCGGTTAGGTGTGCACGCTCCGCTACTGGCGGCCCAGGTTTGGATCCCAGGCACGCACTGACGCACCGCTTCTCCAGCCACGCTGAGGCCGCGTCCCACATACAGCAACTAGAAGGATGTGCAACTACTACATACAACTATCTACTGCGGCTTTGGGGAAGAAAAAAAGGAGGAGGATTGGCAAAAGATGTTAGCTCAGAGCCAGTCTTCCTCAGCAAAAAGAGGAGGATTAGCACGGATGTTAGCTCAGGGCTGATCTCCCTCACAAAAAAAAAAAAAAAGAAAAAGAATGTCTAGATGGAGGATATCCATACTAAAGATATATTTTAGTTAACTAAAACCAGATGAATAATTGTTACCCAATGAGCTTGTATATTTCCAAATTATGAAATAGTCTGGAATAGTAGAGTTTAAGAGAATGAAGCATTTCTGCACTGAGTTCAGGTTTGGCCAATGTATTATAGATACTCTGTGAGGTTTTGGTATTTAAATCTCATCTAATTATAGTATTTTGGGCAGAGAACCTATAACCACCGTTTAAAAAAATCATCCTCTTGGTTAATTGCATGTTTTTCATTCAAATTGATGCTTTAATCAAAGTGATGAATCTTACACCACTAAATAAGGAATATTTCTGAGTAAATTAAAAATGTTCCATATGATATGCTACCTACTGGTTGCTAAAGTATAATTAATTCATAATTCCTTGCTCCTGTCGATGTGAATTTAGGTGAAGTACCTCTTCTGCTTCTTGAGTACTAGATCCAGTAGAGCCACATACATTTGCCTTTTTTCTTTAACTGTACTACTTTAAGATACATTCCATTTCTAAGGAGATAGCTATTGTCTTTAAGTCAAACTGCATGCACAGCGTCATGGCCATTAGAATACAGACAAGTTGTCTATTAGGAGAATGCACCTCTCCCAAAGGGAACTGATGCTGGGGCTTATATTTTTGACACATTCTGAGAAAACCTCTTAAGACTACTGGATCATCTTTGTTTCATTGCTACTGTGGTTTATATCTTTTTAAAAAATGATTTTGATATGCTTCTACATGTTTGAGCATATGATTCCCTGGTCTGCATTTAGCAGATAATTTCTCTACTTTTTTTAATCCAGAAGCTTTTAGCTATAATTCTTTCTGTGAAAGAAGGTTTATTGCATGTGTACAGTTAGCCAAGTGTTAAAACAGGAGCAGGCTTGATATGAATAAGAAAATTGGCTTTGGAACTGTCACTTTTTGTCAATCCAACACTTTGTGCTTCATTCTATATTTTTGTTGTTGATTTCCATCCTCTTTCTTTACAGGCTGGGAAGTGATGATACCCATTTTGAGGTTCGCATGGCCAACAATGGATGTGAAGTACATCGTTTTGATCCTAGCATTAAGTCAGCTCATGTTCTGGAGAGTCAGCGCCTTTGGTTTCACCGCTTGTCCATCGACTGGCGGGACCCCCATCCAGCTGTTGCTGCCCAAAAACTGCATAGCAACACCAGAAAACTGAGATCCATTTTGAATGAATTTGGGCATCACAAGGTGAGATTTTTCACTTGATTTCATAATTAAATGAAGTGAACAAACTCATAAACAGTTTTTTTAATGCAAACTAAGAGTTGGATAGTTGAAGATCCAGTTTTAACCTGGATCACCCATCATTATTTATAGAGTCAGCTCTGTAGACATAAAATTTTGGCAAGGATAGAGCTATTTAAATTGATTTGAAGATTTTAGTTGCTGTTGAGTAGTGCTAAGGTTTTGGCCAAGACTGGGCAAGGAGACTAAGAAACCTACTTCTGGCATAGACTCAAGAGTACTATTTCCATCTGGCAATCGATTTAAAATGTCCAGACAGAGCAAACTACTTATGTCGGCCTCAAATACAAAAAGTAATCGGAGCCATGTTTATCTTTGATAAGAGATTGCTTGTGTATCGTATTTCTCACTGTTGTAACAACTATTTTGAGCCTCCAGGCTCTTAAAGGTCAGAAAATATGTGTAGCTTTGATTAAAATGTACTTCGTCAAATTGAATGGACATTATGTGTGTCGCAACTGATATAATGATGTCAAAGGATGTCACATCTCTACAAATATTTTATGGTGAATGGATAGCAAAAAAGAAACTCAATCTTTGAACTGTGTTCCTTGAAAGCAATTTTTAGTGTAGACCTGAGATAACTGCATTCTGTAGACAGATACTAGAGAAAGTCTCCTAAGTATAGTTGGCTTGCATTTGATCTCCAATCCTTCTTGGGCTTGGCCTATCTTGGCCGATCATATCCAGCCAGAGATGGCATGTAATTTAGCATACGCCAGAATGGGTGTTTCTGAGAAACAGTGTACATGGAACTCAATTGTTGGCTGCTTGATCTTTAATAAAATGGCTTTTCCTCTGCATTCTTCTTCTTCCTCTTCCTCTCCTACTTCCTCTTCCTCCTCCCTCTTCCCTCCTCCTCTTCTTCTTCTTTTTTTTTTTAAAAAAAAAACAAAACCTTTAATTGGACAGCAGGAGTTTCTTCAAGACCAGCTTCAAAGAATGCTTCTCTTTTAACATGTGGTTAACTATTGATTTATATTTTGCTTTGCCATTGAGAGTAACTAGCATTTAATAGGAGCCTTAATGAAACATGTATGGGATTTTTTGGGTAAAATCTCTGAACAGAATCTGAAGAAGTGGGAGCATTTTTCAGAACTTTATTTTGCTTTTGCCACTCGTTAGCTTCATAGACCTGTTTTTTTACAACTGAAAATTACAGACTTGATTGTCTAATATGTCAACTCTAGATTATTCAAAGAAGTAGCTGCTGATTCTTGTATTCATTTAGGAGTCTTATGGCTTCTCCTTAATGCTCTTTACATCCTGGCCCTCTCCACCCCCACTTTTCAAAGAAAAGATTGAGTAGAGAAAAGAGGTGAAACTCAAAGCTATTTTGCTTTTTCTATAATATTTTAGCAAAAGATTTGGTAAATGTGAGGATATAATAAGACTTTAGAAAATGATCTGTGGAAATAATTTATCTAAGCCACACTTCATATGGAAAATGCATTTTCAGATAACCAGGTATGCACCTGAATTGTGCTTGTTTAACTCCATGGGAGCTGCAGTGGGCAAACCTTTATGCTGAGGATGAAGCCTGAAGCCTCTTACAGCACTGCTCCTGAGACTGCAGAAATATTGACAGGGATACCGAAAAAGTATAAATGTTTTAAAGGATTTCTTATATTCCTAAGGCTACTTATTTTTATTGAAAAGACTAATAATCACACTTTAAAATGGTTAACCTGGTAATTTTGTGTTATGTGTATTTTACCACAATAAAAAAAATTAGGAAAAAACCCATTAATAATGAAAGTGATCTGGGTCAGAAGAGCCAGGTATGTATTTGCCCCTTTAAAAAAATCCCTTGTGGAAAAATTTAAGAGATACTGATATTCTTTCATAGAGGTTTTTTTTATAAATGCTTTAAAACAAAAACTAAACCCGTCAGTGAGTGATTGCTTCCTTTAGGAACATGCTTTTAGGAGCTATGGGGTGCCAGATAAAAGGAAACCTCGTTTCTGGCCTGTATCAAGCAAGATCTATTTTCATTTTCTGCATGTGTACAGACACGGGTAAATAGGATATGGCTCTGGCGGGGAAAGCAAATAGAAAAAAACTATATACTAAAAACTGTCAGTGCTTTTGTGCCTGGTCTTCTTCACTCATTTTTTCTGAAAGCAACTATAGAAACCAAAGGAGTTGTAGTTGTTTCGTTTTCCCTTCATGACTTTAAAATATCTCATACAGTTTTGTGATGTTTTCCATGTTAAGCTGTTATTTTTCTTCTTCTCTTTATTCGTACCTAGATTCCAACCACTCAGGCAAAAATGTAGGCAAAAGTGAAAGGCAGTATTCTGACATGGTGACAGAAAGATACATATGGCTTTCGTAATGCCTTTAAAACTCTTTGGTAATTTTAACTTCAAACTGTAAATCAAAAAATCCTTCTAAAGCATCCAACCAGAGCAGCTGCATCAACAAAAGTGTGTGATCCAGAAGCCCAGGCTGCCGGGGGATGATAGCACCTGGATCCAGCATTATTTGAAATGATTAACTGTCCTATCTGTGCTGAAGTGCTTATTGCTGTAACTACGCATAAGAATTTTTCCAGAATGTGACTAGAAATATCGAGTCTGAAATTTCTGCTCATATTAATCATAATGTATGCTTTTTTTCTAAAGTCTTGATTACACAGAGTATCTTAAGTGATCCAGGCTGGTTAATGAGAAATTATTATTTTCAGTCTTAACCATGCTGATGATAATATGAATAACAGGACTGCGTTAGTGTTTACCTCTATAAGCTCATTAATCTAGGTTTGAGACATGGGTCTTCTTATCAGTTTTTGGTATGGGGCAAGCTATTTAACCTCTCTGGCACTCAGTTTGATTGTCAGTAAAATGGGGACAATGAGATGGCTGTCCCCACGTCCTAGTGTTAAGTTCGGCGCCTTCCACTTTTGGGGGAGGGGTTTGGTTCTGGGTGCGGACCTACACCATGCTGTGGCAGCGACCCACATACAAAATAGAGGAAGACTGGCACAGATGTTAGCTCAGGGCCAATCTTCTCAGCAAAAAACAAAAAAAAATGTGGGGACAGTGATTCTACCTAAATGGATTATTTTTGAGAATTGGATCCGAGAACATAGTGTGAAAGCCTCCAGCAGAGTGCCTGGCAGGAATTAGTCATTCCATTGCAAATTCAAAGAATTTTTATTAACACTTTCAGTTAGCTTTTACTAAATTTTATAGAAAACATTTTCTTTTTATTCTTTCTTTGTTTTCAGGGAAAATATCTCAGAGATTTCTCTAGAAATTGCTAACTGCACTTAATTCTAGTCAAGAGTTTTTAAGGAAAGCTTTGTGTGAAACGGAAGGGCAATTGGTCCTTATTGTTTGCTGCCTGGGGGCACCGAACAGCTTTGCTGGCCATTTTATAGAAAGTAGATACTGTGCTGTATATAAATTAAGTAAGCTGCTGGGAATTAACACAGAGACCAGGGAGGCTGGGGTTGCTGGACAGACAACCCGGGTGGAGTTGGACTTCCCGCCCGCTCAGCGCCAGGGGGCGGGTCCTCCTCACCCGGATGCTGCCCCCTGTCTGTGACCGAGCGTCCGCATAGACCCTCAGAGGATGGGCAGTTTCTGCTTCCCTGGGCGAGAGGGGCTCACCCCTGTTCACAAAACAGGAGTTCTGTTGGGTGGTTCCTGCTGTGTTTGAGACAATGTAGGCTTTGAAATTAAACTACAAAAAGAGTCCTTGTTCTTTTTGCTTATCAAATTGGCAAACATACACGAGATATTGATACTGCCTTACACTGGAATGCTTGTTGGGAATCATACACATGCTTTGCTGCTGGAAATGGAAAATGATAGACTCTCTCAGGAAGAAAATTTATCCATATGATGTCACTTTTTGTTTCTAGAAATGTTTTTTGCCTTAAATTCTGTTTTGTGTGATATTAGTTCTGTCATACTAGCTTTTAAAAAAGTAAGTATTTATATGAAAGGCCATTCTAGATTTCTTTAATTTCCTTTTTTTGATATAGTTTTAATTTATGTGTAGCCTGTAAGAGCAACATATTCGGTATGTGCTTGGATCGTATTTTTAAATCCACCTGTCTTTAAACAGGTGTGTTTAATTCATTTATGTTTATATTTGTTGTGATTACTGGCACATTTGGACTAATTTCTACTCTTTTAAATTGGGCTTTTTTGGTTTTCTGTACTTTTTCACTTCTCACCAAAGCTTGCATTTTTATTCTTTGTGGTTATCCTTAAATTTTAGATGTATATTATTAACTATAAAATTTTAAAACAACATGAAATTATTCAGTATTTCTGTATTCCTCGTAAACACTACAAGGATCATAGCAAGTTAACTACCCATTGAACATGAGTTCTCCCACATTGTTATCATCTGAGGTTTTAGTTTTAGCTTTTTTTTTACATTTTCTTTTGAAAAAATTTTAAACGCAAAAGTTGCAAGTTGCATGAATAATACAATGAACTGTCATCTATTCTTCACTGAGATTCACCAATTGTTAATATTTTGCCATATTTGCCCCCCTCTCTCTCTGATTTATACAAATATATATATTTGTATTGAGGTATTGTCTCTGCGAGTAAAAAAAAAGACTCAGTGAAAATGAATGGATGGATATTTCCATAGCATATCTATCTGTATATGTGAGTGTAATCCATTTACAGGCATACCTTTTTTACTGCACTTGGTTTTATTGCAATTCACACATATTGCATTTCTTACAAATTGAAGTTTTGTGGCAACCCTGCATCGAGCGCGTCTATCGGCACCATTTTTCCAACAGCATTTGCTCACTTTGTGTCTCTGTGTCACATTTGGTAATTGTGGTGTCACAATTTTGGTAATGAAATACATCAAACTTTTTCATCATTACTATATTTGTTATGGTGATCTGTGATCAGTGATCTTTGATATTACTGTTGGAATTGTTTTGGGGCACCACAAACCATGTCCACATAAGACGGCAAACTCAATTGATAAATGTGTGTGTTCTGACTGCTCCACCCACTGGTGGTTCCCCATCTCTCTCCCTCTCCTCCGGCCTCCCTATTCCCTGAGACACAACAATATGGAAATTAGGCCAGTTAATAACCCTGCAGTGGCCTCTAAGTCTTCAAGTGAAAGGAAGAGGCACTGTGTCTCACTTGAAATCAAAAGCTAAAAATGATGAAGCTTAGAGAGTAGGGCGTGTCAAAAGCCAAGGTAGGTCAAAAGCTAGGCCTCTTGCACCAGACAGCTGGCCAAGTTGTGATTGCAAAGAAGTTCTTGAAGGAAATTAAAAGTGCTACTCCAGTGAACACGTGAATGATTGAAAGCAAAACAGCCTTACTGCTAATAGGGAGAAGGTTTTAGAGGTCTGGATTGAAGATCAAACCAGCCACAACATTCCCTTAAGCAAAAACATAATCTGGAGAAAATCCCTATTCTCTTCAATTCTGTGAAAGCTGAGAGAGGTGAGGAAGCTGCAGGAGAAAAATTTGAAGCTAGCAGAGGTTGGTTCATGAGGTTTAAGGAAAGCAGCTATCTCAATAACATAAAAGTGCAAGGTGAAGCAGCAAGTGCTGATGCAGAAGCTGCAGCAAGTTCTCCAGAAGGTCTAGCTAAGATAAGTAATGAAGGTGGCTGCACTAAAAAATTGATTTTCAATGTAGATGAAACAGCCTATGTTGGAAGAAGACGCCATCTAGGACTTTCGTAGCTAGAGAGGAGAAGTCAGTGCTGGCTTCAAAGCTTCAAAGGACAGGCTGGCTCTCTTGTTAGGGGCTAATGCAGCTGGTGACTATAGGCTGAAGCCCATGCGCATTTAGCGTTCTGAAAATCCTAGGGCTCTTAAGAGTTATGCTAAATCTACTCTGCCTGTGCTCTATAAATGGAACGACAACGCCTGGATGATAGCACATCTGTTTACAACATGGTTTACTGAATATTTTAAGCCCACTGTCAAGAACTACTGCTCAGAAAGAAAGATTCCTTTCAAAATATGACTGCTCATTGACAATGCACCTGGTGACCCAAGAGCTCTGATGGAGATGCACAATAAGATTAGCGTTGTTTTCATGCCTGCTAACGCAACGTCCGTTCTGCAGCCCATGGATCAAGGAGTAATTTCGACTTTCAAGTCTTATTTTTTAAGAAATACATTTTGCAAGGCTATAGCTGCCATAGATTATGATTCCTCTGCTGGATCTGGGCAAGGTCAATTGAAAACCTTCTGGAAAGAATTCACCATTCTAGATGCCATTAAGACGTTCATGATTCATGGGGAGAGATCAAAATATCAACATTAACAGGAGTTTGGAAGAAGTTGATTCCAGCCCTCTTGGGTGACTTTGAGGGGTTCAAGACTTCAGAAGAGGAAGTAACTGCAGATGTGGTGGAAACAGCAAGAGAACTAGAATTAGAAGTGGAGCCTGAAGATGTGACTGCATTCCTGCAATCCCATGATAAAACTTTAACAGATGGGGAGTTGCTTCTTACGGATGAGCAAAGAAAGTGGTTTCTTGAGATGGAATGTACTCCTGGTGAAGATGCTGTGAAGATTGTTGAAATGACAACAAAAGACTTAGAATATTATTACATAAATTTAATTGATAAAGCAGCAGCAGAGTTTGAGAGGATTGATTCCAGTTTTTAAAGAAGTTCTGCTGTGAGTACAATGCTATCAAATAGCATCGCATGCTGTAAAGAAATCATTGGTGAAAGGAAGAGTCAATCGATGAGGCAAACTTCATTGTTGTCTTATTTTAAGAAATTACCACGGCCACCCCAACCTTCAGCAACCACCAGCCTGATCAGTCAGCAGCCTGAGGGCAAGACCCTCCTCCAGCAAAAAGATTATAATTGACTGAAGGCTCAGATAATGGTTAGCATTTTTTAGCAATAAAGTATTTTTTAATTAAGGTATTTACATTGTCTTTTTAGACATAATGCTATTGCACCCTTAATAAACTACCATATAGTATAAATATAACTTTGATATGCATTGGGAAACCAAAAAACTCATGTGACTTGCTTTATTGCAGTGGTCTAGAACTGAATTTGCAATATCTCCAAGGTATGCCTGTATATTTATCATGGTTGCTGATACAGTTGGATTAATTGCTTCTTACTTGGGTATATTTCAACCCAAGAGCTGGCATCAGGATTAATGTGGAAACAATGGCAATATCCTTATTAAAGTCAAGGAAAAATAAGGATGTCTGTCATTATCATTTGTAAAAACGGAATTAGAGCTCTTCAAAAAAAATAAACTTCTTATTTTGGGATAATTATAGATTCATATGCAGTTGTAAGCAATAATACGGAGATTCCATGTGCCCTTTACCTAGTTTCCCCTGATGGCAAACCTATAGAATGATATCACAACCAGGATATTGACAATGATACAGTTCAGATACAAAACATTTCTAGGACCATAAGGATCATGTTGCCCTTTTATAGCCACACCTACCTTCCTTTCCCACCTCTTTCCCTAGCCCCTTGTAACCACTAATCTCTTTTCCATTTCTATAATTTTGTCATTTCAAGAATGTTATATAAATGGAATCATACAGTGTGTAATCACCATTGTTATTTCACATAGTTCTTAAGATAATAGCTAACATAATTAGAAAAGGCAAAAATTTTAGGTATAATATTTAGGAAGAAGGAGGTAAAAATTTTACTATTGTATGCATATGTATTATTTATTATTATTATTGGAACACTCATTGTTGGCAGATAATATGATTGCATACTGGAAAACTTAAGAGAACCTAATGAAAAACTATCAAACGATTAGAGAATTTATTTATTTATTTGTTTATTTATTTATTTATTTATTTTTGTGAGGAAGACCAGCCCTGAGCTAACATCTGATGCCAATCCTCTTCTTTTTTTGCTGAGGAAGACTGGCCCTGGGCTAACATCCGTGCCCATCTTCCTCTACTTTATATGGGATGCCGCCACAGCATGGCTTAACAAGCGGTGCATCGGTGTGTGCCCGGGATCCAAATCGGCGAACCCCGGGCCACCGCAGCAGAGCACGTGCACTTAACCGCTTGCACCACTGGGCCAGACCCCTAGAGAATTTAATGAATTGTCTGAGTGCAGTATACAAAAATTTAAAACCTACACTTTTATGAATAACCAGTTGGAATATATAAAGAAAGAAAAGACACCATTGCAAAAGCAACAAAAAAAAAGATAAAAATAAACTTAAGACATGTGCAAGATCTACAAGAAGAAAAATTTTAACTGTTCAAAATTTAAAAGAAAACTTGAACAAATTCAGAAATATAGCATGTTCTTAGATAGACTTATCATAATGACTTAATCTTTCTTACATTAAGCTATTCATCTAATATGATCCCAATAAAATTGCCAGTGGAATTTTATTTTATTTATTTATTTTTTTTGTGGAACTAGATAAGCTGATTCCAGAGTTCACGTAGAATTAACAAGCAAAAATAGCCATTCAAATTCTGGCAAAGAAGAGTAATAAAGGAGGTTGACTAGCCCTATGAGGTATTAAAAATTTCTTGTAAATCTATAATAATTAAAGAAAAATGGTGCTATTGCATTAGAAGATTAACTGATTAATGGCCAGAATAAACAATCCAGAAGTAGATCCAAATACGTGCATATTTGACAGACGTTAAAGTTGTCATCTCAAATCAGTGAGAAAAGATGGATATTTCAGTAAAAGTTTTGTGGACAACTGGGTGGGCATTTGTAAAATAAATTAATCTTGATCTATATTTGATGGCTTCTACCAAAAAAATAATCCAAACCAATCATATAATAAATATTTTAAAAAACTGATACTATAAAAATACTAATAAAAATTGTGGGGAATTTAAAACATAATCCTGGAGTAAGAAAGTCACAAAAGAAGGAATGATTAATTTGATTACATATAAACACAAACTTCTTCATAGTACAAGTACCAAAAGCAAAATTAAAAGACACATAACAAACTGGGAAGATATTTACAACTCACTTCATAAGCAGATATCTAATTTCACTGATATATAAAGAGCTTCAACAAATCAGTAAGTAAAAGATTAGCAACTTAATAGAAAATTGGATAAAGAGTGAACAACCAGTTCACAGAAAAGGAAATACAGATGTCTTATATGAAAAGGTACTCAAACTTGCTCATAGTAAGAGAAATGCAAATGAAACTTCACTTAGATACAAAGTTTTCACCATTAGATTATCAAAGATAAAAAGTGGCATGAATGTAAATTGGTACAATCTTTATGGGCAAGTTTGGCAATATCTACTACATTGCAAATGTAATGTACCCTTTGATCCATCAATTCTACCTCTATGAATTTGCTGTATAGTCATACTCCCATATATGTGAACTGATATATGAATAAAGTTATTATTCTTGCCTCAGTGTTTGTAATAGCAAAGGATAAGAAATAATCTACAATATCTACCACTGTGGAAGTGTTTAAATAAATTATTGTACATCTTTTCGTGGATTACCTAGAATGCTCCATGATAAAAGGAAAAATCAGATCTTTATGTACTGATATGAAACAATTTCTGAGATATATTTGTAAGAAAAGGAACTTGCAATGCAAAGCAATTGCTGAACAATTTTGAAAAAGAAGAACAAAGTTAGAGGACTTACACTACTTAGAGGACTTACACTACTTGATTTCAAGACTTAATGAAAGTGACAGCAATAAGGAGATTATGGTATTGACATACATATAGAAATATAGATCAACGGAACACCAAGAAAATTTGCAAATAAAAACACAAGTATGGTTAATTGATTCTTTACAAAGATGCCAGCATAATTCAAAAGGAGAAATGCTAGTCTTTTCAACAAATGGTGCTAAAACAACTGGATATATGTATGGAAAAAATGAATTGACTTCTATCTCATATCATCACAAAAATTAATTTGAAATGGAACATAGAACTAAACATAAAAGCTAAAATTATAAAACTTCCAGCAGAAAATGTAGGAGAAAATCTTCAAGACTGTTGACAAAGAGTTGTTAGCCGGGATACAAAAATCATAAACCAAAAAATTTTTAAAAAGATAAATTGGACTTCACCAAAATTAAAACATTTTGCTCATCAAAAGACACTGTTAAGAACATAAAAACTGGGAGAAAATATTCAACACAAACATATCAGACAAAGGACTTGTATCCAGAATGTACAAAGAAATCTTAAAACCAAAAATCAGACAAACATCTCAATTAAAAAATGGGCAAAAGATTTGAACAAACACTTCGCCAAAGATATATAGATGCCAAAGCATACGTGAAAATATACTCAGTATCATTAATCATTAGGGAAATGAAAATTAAAGCCAAAATGCAATATCACTATAAACACCAAAAGGGCTAAAATTGACAAGATTTATGATACTAAGTGATGGCGAGGGTGTGGAGTAACTGGAACTCTTCAAACATTTGTGGTGGAAAGGCAACCTCTTTGAAAAAGTGTTTAGTGATTTCTTATTAAGTTAAATGTACATTTACCAACTGACCCAGCAAACCCACTCCTAGATATTTACCCAAGAAAGTTTAAAATGTATGTCCATACAACGACTTGTACTTGAATGTTCATAGCAGCTTTATTCATAATAGCCCCAACTGGCAACAACCCTAATGTCCATCAACAGGTGAATGGGTAAAGAAGTTGTGGTATGTGTGTACCATATACCATTCCATCCGTATATGATGGAATATCACTCAGCAATAAAAAGGAGCAAGCTTAGTGATACATACAATATGAATGAATGAATCTCACAGACTTTATATTGAATGAAGTAAGCCAGAACAAAAGACTATGTATTATATGATTCTCTACTTAAGTGAAGAGGCAAAACTATTCTTTGTGATAGAAGTCAGATCAATGGTTGCCTGAGGCAAGTGGCGGGGGAATAGAATAAAAGGTTTACTGAAATGGTTACAAGGGAACTTTTTGGGGTGTTGGTAGTTACATGGGTGTATACATCTGTCAAAAGTCATCGACCTGTATACTTAAAATGTATGAATTTTATTGCATATAAATTATACCTTAATAAAGACAAATTGCAGAAGAATGTGTGTGGATTTCTACCATCCTGCCATTCACGTAGGTAGGTTGACCCTAGGAAGAACTGGGTGGCTGAGGAAGGGACTCTGCTTTCTGTATCTTTTGTACCTTGTGAATATTAAAAATATCAAGATATTTTCAACTGCTTCTCCTCCATTTCCTTTATTCTCTACTTCTGGATTTCCTTTTAGGTGGAGACCTAAAAGGAACCTCTCAGTCTATCCTCCTTGTCTCTTAATTACTTTTTCATATTTTAAAATGTTAATCGCTGTCCTGCTTTTGGGTGAATTCCTAAGTACTGGCTTCCAATTCCTTAATTTTCTTTTTAATTATGTCCAGTCTAGAGTTTATACCATTTCTAGATATTTTTTAAAAATTACAATGACTATATTTTTCACTTCCAAGGTTTTTAATTGGTATTTTCCCTGTCCATCTGTTCTTTTTTAGTTCTGCATGCTTTTATTTCAAAATGTGTTGCCACTGCTTGTGTTTGTGAAAGTAGGTATTTCTTATTGATTGCTCTGAGCGTCCTAAACATACTTATTTTAAACTTTTGTCAGACTGTTCAACAAAAATATCTCGGAACAAAGTACTGTTCCAATTATTGCTTTGGTTGGCTGTTTCTCATCATTTGATTTCTGTGTGTATTTTGAAATTTTGTTTGCTAGCTCGTTTTCAGTGGGAGGTGTTTGGTTTGGTTTTGCTTTTTTCTTTCCTTTTTGGTTCACTCTTCTCTGCCTGGTGATTTTTTAGCAGCCCTCAGGGCCTGGTCTTGTATAAGCATTTGGGGCTTCCTGCTCCTCCCAGTGATATTGGGAATATTCAGTTACTGAGCCATCTGGGGTCTGGCTCATTTACTGTTTACAAAGGTGAGTCTTTCTCCTCCCATTTCCTAGGCCACTGGCTGGTTTTAAGCAATAGCCCCAGGCAGCGGTTGTCAACGGTTTATTTCAGGCTCCTTTCTGGACCCAGAGAACTCCATCCAGCCCTTGGTTTTAATCAATGAATGCAGCTCGTCTGCTCTCTCATGGGAGCACTTTTAGTTCCTGTTCCCTGCAGGAGGTGTACTCCCAGGACCACTGCCACCTGCTTTAGGATGGGAGCCCAGCAGGTCCTGGCTTCAGTCCTGCTCACTGCTCTGTGTTCCGGTCCGTGGAGATGTTCATCTTGTTTTTGAGCCCTGTTTGTCCTTTTTGTTTCTCTCTCTCTCTTTTAGCATTCTTTCCTTTTGCTTTGTTTTTGGCATGAGGGGAGTGCATCTTGCCTTCCTGCTTTTCTTTAAATCAACTTTCAATTGATTCACCTTTCCTCCTTAGAATTATCTGGAGTGATAATATCCATGGACTCATGAGTCAACTGTCCTAGTTATATTTTCTAATACATATTAAAAAATACCTAACAAATGAAAGGTTTTGAAATGTTTATTTATATTGCTCCAAATCATATTCTATACCAATATTGCTCATATTTAATGTGTTCATATTTAACCTACGGAATCTAATTAAAATGTAGATGTTGATTTAGGAGGTTCGGGGTGAGGCCTGAGATTCTGCATGTCTAGCAAGCTCCCAGGTGGTGCTGCTGCTGCTGGCTGGGGAACCATACATTGAGTAGCAAGGTCTGTACCACAGTCTGAGAAACACAGAAGCAGAGGATATTAATGGTAATTGGCAATGCTGGCACTTGAGCCTGGGTGGTGTCCCCCTAGAGGCCCAGCACTGGGCCACTGTGTGCTCTGCTGATGTCCTCCACACTCAGCCTGAGTCCCTAGGAAGGGTGGTGTGAGGCACAGATGCTGTGCTGTGCTCCAGGGCGTTTTTCCATTCCTGTGTCAGCCTATTGCACCCGATTTCTGTCCTAGACTTGCTGTTTTCCTGGGACAAATTTTTTCTCAGGAGGGACGCTCCTTTATAAAAATATCCCCTGGTGGTCTGCCACACACCCAGACATGCCTGAGTCCTATCTAGGACAAATGGTTTTACCCTCCAGCTGGACCCCTGCTTCTCAAATGTGTGTTCCTAACTACGATGTGTGTGGCTCAAGGCCAGAGACCTTTTATTGTATAGAATCCCATCCCAGCTACCCAGCGAAGTGCTGACAAAATATATGACACTTGTCTACCTGAGTTTCTCCCCAGTACCTTCCTAAATAAAATGTGCAGCATATCAAAGTTTGAATACTTTGTCTTTTCATACAACATACTGTGGAATTAATAGCATCAGCTTGAGCATCCAGAGGCCCTAGTCATGGATATTTCGGAAGAACATTTGGGTGGAAAGCTTCATGGAGACAAGATATTCTGTGGTAAAGTTAGAGAAGTCCAGGTGATTCTTTTAGGACCCAGTGCAAACTTCTATTTACACTTGTTTATATTCCTTTTCAAAGAGAAGTATGTATCTTTCTGTGTATTTGAAGGCAATTTCGTCTTGCGGAATGGCTATTTAATCATGGCGGTGCTGTGTTTCTGTGAAATAAGCTAGTGACAATTTAGGACTAATGAGTCATTCACGGTCCTGAATTGCAATTTGAAATGCAGAGACATCTTTCGGTCTCCATCGACCTACAGTGGACCCTAAAGACAAAGTCATCTTGAGAACATGAGATGAGAACTTGAGTCAAGAACTTGTGCACTCCACTTTTAGGAAATGAGTTTTGGCTTTTTACCCTATTTACTCATCGATAATGGTGAGCTTTGCTGTGAAGCAAAATGTCTTGGCTCTTCTTAATGATTTTCAGCCCATTCAGTATTTAACTTAGCATGTAGACACAGCAGATTATAAAGCCCATTTGAAGAAAGAACGACATGCTTCTGGATTTAGCTACAGTTTTTGTTTTTTTTGATGTGTTGTCCCCTCGGTTTTCCTTGGGCAGAAGCCATGACTGGCAAGGTTGTATGCAAAACGTGCTGGAGATCCACTCCCACCTGTACAACCAAGTGGTTCTCAGATTTCAGTGTTAGAATTTGCAACACCGGAAAACAAACCAAAAATAACAGCAACATACCACAGACAAAGAATCCAATCCCCTAGGGAGCTTGATTAAAATGTCAAACCTAGGATCCACGTCAGAGATTCTGATTTAGCTGGTCTGGCATGGAGCCCAGAAACCTGCATTATTAACCCACCCCACCCCACTCTAACCCAGGTGATGTGAAGATCACCTTTGAGGAACCTCAGTGCATAGAGAGGACTTCAGTGGCTCAGCCTTCCATGTGCAAAATCCCCCTTCCCTTGCTATGCATAAAACCCTTTCAACAAGAAGAGGATCCCAAGCCTGGCTGTCAGCTTCTGCAGCCTCCCTCCCTGTCTCCTCACCAAGTCACTGTGTCCTCTGTGCCTCGTTTGTAAGCTGTGTGATACGAACCCCTAACATTTGAGAAGGTTGTACAGGCAAATAAACTCATGTTGGTGAGAGAAATGAATGAGGAGTTTTTGTGAGACCAGAATTGTGATTTTCTATAAAACAAAGCATTTTGACCGACTGTAGCTTCGAGATTTTCAAAGGCACCTAGTGTTATTATAAAAGGAAGATTTCCCATATGGAGGAAATTAGCCTCCAGGGAGCTGTCATTTGTTTTTCCTCGTTGCTGTGTACCGGGAGTGGGCGTATTTGTCTGAGAATCTCTCCATTTTGACAAAGTTTTGGGAATGAAAGCCATGTGAATCCTCAGGGCGCAGAGGGGCTGTTTGTTCCAGGTGTCCATAAAGGTTTGTCTTTGTGTGACTTCCTTTCCTAGAGGAGACTATGGGTCGATGGAAGAATGTTATGTTCAGTGATCCGCAGCTCAGATTTGCCAGGTCATGCAGCTCTGCAAGTTCCTTTATAGGTGTTAAAAAATGCTTAATGCCTTTTGACAGTAAGAGCCCCCAGAACGCGCTATCATAGTAGTGAATCTTCTGAGGGAATGTAGTCCTGAGCAAATCCTGGGCGGTCACACCCGGGCCGGCCATTTCTGCCTCAGCCATGCCAGTTCTCTGAGATGCCCGTGCATAACAACCCCCCCATGAAATGGCTCCAGGTGCTTGGGAAAAGGTGATCATCGTTTCATTTGGAGGTAAAACCAGATTTATTTTCCAGCCAGTGAAAATATCAGAAAAGGAAGGTTTCATTTGCCACTTTTTAGTTAAAAACATAAGGACTTTTTAAAAAACACAAATTTCCTAGCGTGGAGTGGCATTCAACGGTTTTGCAATTAAAATGATAATAAAACATTTCTTACAAGAACTTCTCTTTAAAATCAGTGCGATGGGTTCACAGCACACCATTAGAAGGAATTATGTAAAGCAGCCTCTCTGTTCCAAATTTTATTTTAAGGTTTAATTTATTCCAGATTCTGCAGGAAAAAAATTGTCCATGTGACAAGCCTGCTAACAGATGTCAATTTAGTTTTATAGCACATGCCTACACTTCAGAGTCAGAAAATGGAGATTATTCTTTTTGCCTGCTGTTTATTACATGACACAGCTTCATAACACTACGCCCCAGAGGACAGCTGATTAATAACCTGTGGGCAAGCCAACTTATCACTGCTTTCGTCTCCTGCAGTGTTGAGTGTAAACTTCATTTAACATTACCCTTCTGAATTAAGAGAGGTACTGGAGGGTGGGCCCCGTGGCTTAGTGGTTAAGTGCATGCGCTCCGCTGCTGGCGGCCCGGGTTCGGATCCCGGGCGTGCACCAATGCACTGCTTCTCCGGCCATGCTGAGGCCGCGTCCCACATACAGCAACTAGAAGGATGTGTAACTATGACATACAACTATCTACTGGGGCTTTGGGGGAGAAATAAATAAATAAAATTATTAAAAAAAAAAAGAGAGAGAGGTGCTGGAAAGAACAAAGGAGTCAGAAAATGGATTTCTCTCTGTTTTAATAATATCTAGGTCAGAGGACAGATTATACTCTAGATGAAGGGAAATAAGAGAAAAAATAAGAATTATTCAACTAGATAGAACTAAATCTATATTAAAAATTTTTGTGGTGTTGGTGGGTAAAAGAAAGTAATTCTATATGATAAATATTATGTCAAAATCAGCCATGACAAGAACTCTTCACTTCTTCATATTCACAGGGCCCATTTCTCTGTGTTCACATGGCATAGTAGTTATTGGTTTAAATGTTTCTCTTCTGTTCACGTTCCCATCTGTCTGTCTGGTCTGTCCATCCATCTACCCATCCATTCCTTCATCTATCTATCTATCCAATAAATATTTATTAAGCATCTTCCATATGCAAGGATTTGTGCTTAAAGAATAAAGATACAGGGATAGACAAGTCTCTTTTTAATTAAAAAATGTTTAATTGTGGTAAAATACATGTAACATAAAATTTACCATGTTAACCTTTTTTAAATTTTTTTATCTTTGGTGAGGAAGATTGGCTCTGAGCTAACATCTGTTGCCAATCTTCCTCTTTTTGCTTGAGGAAGATTGGCCCTGGGCTAACATCCGTGCTAATCGTCCTCTATTTTTTGTATGTGGGATGCCACCATAGCATGGTTTGACAAGGGGTGTGTAGGTCTGAGCCCGGGATCTGAACCCGCGAACGCTGGGCTGCCGAAGTGGAGTGTGTGAACTTAACCTCTATGCCACTGGGCCGGCCCCTGTGTTAACCATTTTTAAGTGTGTAGTTCAGTAATACTAAGTATATTCACATTGTTGTGCATCCAATCTCTAGAACGTTTTTATCTTGCAAAACTGAAACTCTATACACATTAAACACTAATTGTCCCCTCCCCCCAGCCCTTGGCAACCACTATTCTACTTTCTGTTTTGATGAATTTGAGTACTCTAGGTAGCTCATATAAGTGTCTTTTTGTGACTGGCTTATTTCACTTAGCATAATTTCCTCCAGGTTCATCCATGTTGTAACGTGTGACAAGATTTCCTTCCTCTTTATGGCTGAATAATATTTCCTTCTATATGTATACCACATTTTGTTTATCCATTCATCTGTCAATGGACAATTGGGTTGCTTCCGCCTCTTGCCTATTGTGAGTAATGCTGCTATGAGTATGGGTTTGCAAATATATTTTCAAGACTGCTTTCAGTTCTTTTGGCTATATACCCAGAAATGGAATTGCTGGATCCTGTGATAATTCTATTTTTAATTTTTTTGAGAAACTGCCATGCAGTTTTTCATAGTGGCTGCACCATTTTACATTCTCATAAATAAGTCTCTTAAGATTTAACATGTAGCTAAAAAGACAGAAATGTGATTCTGCATTGAGTGCTACAGAGAAGAAGTATGATGTGCTGTGGAAGTGTTTAATAGAGAAATCCAATCTAATATGCCATTTATTTTTGTATTCCTGATGCCTAGTCCATAGGGGGGACTCGATAAGTGTTGGGTGGGTGAGTGAGTGAGCCGTCCAGACCCTTGGTGATTAGACCCCTTTCCTTTGTTTCCTTCTGGCTGTTCAGCTGCCCTCTATTCTACAGGTATGGCACTGGAAGGCAGTGAGAGCACTTGTTAATAGATTACTATCTTTTCTTTGGTTGCCTCTATTGATCTCTGGCGAGATTATGGAAAACGTCTTTCCAGTAATGTTCTTCTTCTTATTCTGTATATCATCTAATATTCAGAAACATTGAGATATTTCCACCAGATATGAACCTGCCTTTTCTTTGGGGGAGAAAAAAGAAAGCTGCCTGCAGATACAAGATGAAAGTGTAGTGATAGGGAGTCGTGGGGGATTCAGGGAGAAAATGTTTTTTCTATTCTTAGAACACTGCCTCTATTCCCTGAAAAATTTAGTTCTATAAAGATAGCAAAAGGGCCTCTTGCTCATTTTCTGATTTGGCTTAAATCAGTAACATTTTGCTCAATTCCATACTATTTAGAGATTTTTAAATTGAAATTTCATTCTTGAGATTTTTAAAGGGAATTTCAGATATTTAAAAGATATAGGCATTATATTCAGAGACTTAAACTTCTTGTTCCAGTTTTATAAAAGGCATTTGTTTATCTGATCCCCAGACCAATGAAAGACATAGTTATTATTCTGTCCAACTTTTTCTTTTGCTAGCAATTGAGGCAAAGAAAGAGGCTGGCCACAAAAATATCTGGCACAGCTCTTTCCTTAGAAATTTTTATTGGTTTTGCTCTTTGCCACGGCATTATTATTCTGATCCATTAGAGAGATCTAGTATCTGTCTGCAAGGAGTCCCCAGGGTTTCTCACAGTTGCTCTGATCATCATATTGGCACAGGAAAACAATATTGATGATATTTTCAGAAAGCTGTTCATGGGGCAAGTGGCAAGTATTGGGCCATGTTGCCTAGTGGAAGGGTCACTGGCTGTCAGCCAAAAAGATCCTAAATAGCAGCTTTACCTCCCGTTAAGTGTGTGAATAGCATGGGTGAATTAAGCCCTCTGAGCCGTGTTTTATTTTTCTGTAAAATGGGGATGATAATACTTTTTGTGCAAGACTGATGAGATTAAAGACAAAAAGGTCTATGAAGAACCTAGCACAGTGCCCGGCCAGTTGCTCCCCAGATGGGAGCTGTTTATTAAATAGTTATTGGGTTGAATTGATTTGAATTGTTATAGGCCGATATTCAAATACGTGAAATGGAGTATTATGGTATGGACCATTTTACATAGTTTATTGCTTTTCTGCTTTTTTAGTGATAGCAGGGAATTTCCATTAGGTCAACTATTTACTCCAGAAAATGTTAAAAAGTCATTATGCACTGAATATTGGAGGTGTTTAGAACAGCAGGAGTGTAAGTCTGATGTCCAGACACCCCTTCAATGTCCTTGGGATCAGTCCTTCTGCAGTGACAGTCATAAATATAATTGGTGTGCATTTCAAATAGTCCACCTGCTTCACGGCCTTGGTAGAAACCTTGTAATTCAGTCCTCTTTCCTGTGTCCGTCTCTTGAGCATAAGTACTTAAAGAGTTTAAGCTTTATTGACTATATTGTTGTGAAATCATTTGGGTGGTGAGTATTGGTGTCTTTGAAGGTATTTTATATAGTAATAATTCTTTTCTTTTTTTTTTTTTTTTTGTGAGGAAGATTAGCCCTGAGCTAACATCTGTTGCCAATCCTCCTCTTTTTGCTGAGGAAGACTGGCCCTGGGCTAACATTCGTGCCCATCTTCCTCTACTTTATATGGGACGCCGCCACAGCACGGTTTGACAAGCGGTGCGTCGGTGCGTGCCCGGGATCCGAACCGGCGAACCCCGGGCCACCGCAGCGGAGTGTGCGCATTTAACTGCTACGTCACTGGGCCGGCCACTAGTAATAATTCTTTAATATTTTTCACTACATTTGCTTTATGATATTATAATTCCTCTAGGATGAACTTTCTCTCTGATACTCTCTGTTAAATAATTTTGACTCCTTTTCAGAGACATGTCAAGTATAGTACCAACTGTTGGTGGAATTAAGTGCTCAGGAATATTCTGGATAACTAAATTTTCAGACTAAACGAAAGAAGTGCTGTTGCCCACCTCTGTCTTTATTGTTCCTTTCCTGTGCTACTTAACTGTGTTAAGTACAAACACCTCGTCTGATGTGCAAGGTTTCAATTCAGTTTCCTAACCTCTTTATTTTCCACCACTATCCTACAGATATTTTATGCTCTAACCTAACTAGACGGCTTTACTTCCAACTTGTCTAAACTTTCTCACCCCATGTAGTTTCAGTCACAATTCCTTTTATCACGAATATTTTCTCTGTAGCTGAACAAGTCAAAATTTCACCTATTCTTTAAGTCCTATTCCGAATGCTGTCTCATCCACAAAGCCTTTCTTAAAACCGTTTATTTTAATGTTTTTAATTATATAAGTGATATATGTTCACTGCAGAAAATTTAGATACTTGAGAACACAGAAAGTAAAAGGATGAAAATTAAAATCTTTTGTAATTCTACCACTAAGATTACTACTATTAATATATATAGTGTTTCCTTTAAGACTTTTTCCCTCTATGGTAAATATATTTTGATGAAATTAAAATGACATCATACTGTATATGCTATTTTATAATCTGTCTTTTTGTTATTGACTTTATTTTTTTAGAGCAGTTTTAGGTTCAGAGTAAAATTGAGAGGAAGGTATAGAAATTTCCATATACTCCCTGCCTCCCCTCTCCGTGCATAGACTCCCCCATTATCAACGTGCCTCACCAGAGTGGTACATTTGTTACAATTGATGAAGCTATGTTGACACATCATAATCACCCGAAGTTCATAGTTTATGTTATGGTTCACTCTTAGTGGTGTACATTCTATGGGTTTGGACAAATATATAATGACGTGTATACATCATTATGGTATCATACAGGTATTTTCACTGCCCTAAAAATCTTCTGTCTCCACCTGTTCATCTCCCTCCTACCCCCAGTTCCCCAACTGCTGGCAACTATGGATCTTTTTACTGTCTCCATAGTTTTGCTTTTCCAAAGTGTCGTATAGTTGGAATTATACCATATGTATCCTTTTCAGGTTGGCTTCTTTCACTTAGTAATATGCATTTAATGTTCCTCCATATCTTTTCAAGGCTTGATAGTTCATTTCTTTTTAGCATTGAATAATATGCCATTGTCTGGATGTACCACAGTTTATTTATCCATTCACCTACTGAAGGACATCTTAGCTGCTTCCAAGTTTTGGCAATTATGAACACAGCTACTATAAACATCCATGTTCAGGTTTTTGTGTGGACATAAGTTTCAGCTCCTCTGGATTGTATGCCAAGAGCATGTTTAGTTTTGTAAGAAACTGCCAAACTGTCTTCCAAAGTGGCTGTACCATACCATTGCTGCATTCCTACTAGCGATGAATGAGCATTCCTGTTGCTTCACATTCTCACCAGCGTTTGGTGTTGTCGGTGTTCCAGATTTTGGTCATTCTAATAGGTGTGTAGTGGTATCTCATTGTTGTTTCAATGTGCATTTCCCTGATGACATTTGACATGGAGCATCTTTTCATATGCTCATTTGCGATCTGTATATCTTCTTTGGTGAGGTGTCTTTTAAAGTCTTTGGCTCATTTTTAATTGGGTTGTTTGTTTTCTTATTGTTGAATTTTAAGAGTTCTTTGTATATTTTGGATGACAGTCCTTTATCAGATGTCTTTTGCAAATATTTTTTCCTAGTCTGTGGCTTATCTTCTCATTCTCTTGACATTGTCTTTCACAGAGCAGAAGCTGTTAATTTTAATAAAAGTCCAGCTTATCAATTTTTCTTTCATTAATTGTGCCTCTGGGGTTGTATCTAAAAAGTCATTGTTAAACCCAAGGTCATCTAGATTTTGTCCTGTGTTATCTGTAGATATTTTATAGTTTTATGTTTAGGTTTGTGATCCATTTTGAGTTACTTTTTGTAAAAGATGTATAAGGTCTGTGTCTAGATTCATTTTTTTTTTTTTTTGCACGTGAATATCCAGTTGTTCCGGCAACATTTATTGAAAGACTGGTTTTTCTCCACTGCTGTCTTTTGCTCCTTTATCAAAGATAAGTTGACTATATTTGTGTGGGTCTATTTCTGAGCTCTCTATTCTGTTCCATGAATGATCTATTTGTCTATACTTTTGCCAACAGCACACTGTCTTGATTACTGTAGCTTTATAGTAAGTCTTGAAGTTGGATAATGTCAGTCCTCCAACTTTGTTCTTCTCCTTCAATATTGTATTTCCTATTTGGGGTCTTTTGCCTCTCCATGTAAACTTCAGAATCAGTTTGGTGATATCCACAAAATAACTTGCTGAGATTTTGATTGGGATTGCATTGAATCTATAGATCAAATTGGGAAGAACTGACATCTTGACAATATTGAGTCTTCCTAACCACAAACCTGGAATATCCAATAAATATCCATTTATTTAGTTCTTCTTTGACTTTGTTCATCAGAGTTTTGTAATTTTCCTCGTATAGGTCTTGTACATATTTTGTTATATTTATCCTAAATATTTCATTTTTGGGATGCCAATGTACATGATATTGTGTTTTTAATTTCAAATTCCACTTGTTCATTACTGGTATGTACGAAAGCAATTGAGTTTTGTATAATTACCTTGTATCTTGCAACTTTGCTATAATCACTTGTTAGTTCCCAGAATTCTTTGGCCCAGAATGTGATCTGTCTTAATGAATATTCCATGTGAGCTTGAGAAGAATGTATAATTTACTGTTGTTAGATGAAGTAGTCTATAGATATCAATTATATCAAGTTGATTGATGATGTTGTTGAGTTCAACTATGTCCTTACTGATGTTCTGCCTGGGAGATCTGTCCCTTTCTGATAGAGGAGTGTTGAACTCTCCAAGTATGATAGTGGATTCATCTATTTCTCTTTGCAATTCTATTAGTTTTGCTTCACATAGTTTGACACTCTGTTGTTAGGAACATACACATTAAAGATTGTTATGTCTTCTTGGAGAATTGACTCCTATATCATTATGTAGTGTTCTTCTTTATCTCTGATAACTTTCCTTGCTTTGAGGTCTGCTCTGTCTGAAATTAATATAGCTACGCCTGCTTTATTCTGATTAGTGTTAGTATGCTATATTCTTATCTATCCATTTACTTTTAATCTATATGTGTCTTTATATTTAAAGTGGATTTCTTGTAGACAGCATATAGTTGGGTCTTGTTTTTTGATCTACTCTGACAATCTTTGTCTTTTAATTGATGCATTTAGACCATTGACATTCAAAGTGATTAGTGATGTGATTGGATTAATATCTACCATATTCATTATGTTTTCTATTTGTTATCTTTGTTGTTTGTTCCTATTTTTGTCTTCCATTCTTTTTCTGCCTTTTGTGGCTTAATTGAACATTTTATATGATTCCACTTTCTCTCCTTTCTTAGCATATTGATTATACTTCTTTTTTTACTTTTTTTAGTGGTTTCCCTAGAGTTTGCAATATACTTTATAACTAATCCAAGTGCACTTTCAAATAGTACTATGCCACTTCCTGGGTAGTGTGAATTCCTTACAATAATAAAATAATCCTAATTCCTCCCTCCCATTCTTTGTATCATTGCTGTCATTCATTCTACTTATATATGAGCATATATATATATCTTTGTTAATTTTGTTATATATAATATATGTTATATATACATAAGCATTCATAATCAAATCCATTGTTGGTATTATTATTTTGAACTATTGCCTGTTAGATCAATTAAGAATAAGAAAAATAAGTTTTTATTTTACTTTCACTTATTCCTTCTTCGATGCTCTTCCTTACTTTATGTAGATCCAAGTTTTTCTGACGTGTGCTTTTTTTCTTTTCTCTAAAGAACTTCTTTTAACAATTCTTGCAAAGTAAGTCTACTGGGAACAAATTCCCTCAATTTTTGTTTGCTTGAGGAAGTTTTATTTCTCCTTCACTTTTGAAGGATAATTTTGCAGAGTACAGAATTCTAGGTCAGTGGTTGTTTTCTCTCAATGCTTTAAATATTTCACTCCACTCTCTTCTTGCTAGCATGGTTTCTGAAGAAAAGTTAGATGTATTTCTTATCTTTCTTCCTCTGTAGGTAAGGTGTTTTTTTCCTCTGGCTTCTTTCAGAAATTTTTCTATATCTTTAATTTTCTGTAGTTTGAAAATGATATGCCTAGATGTCGTGTTTTTTTTTTTTTTTTTGTATTTGTCTCTTCTTCTGTGCTGAAGAGGGCTCTTCTTGTCTGCTTAATCCATTAGAGCCCTTAGCATGTTAATCATAGTTGTTTTAAATTCCCAATCTGATAATTTCAACATCCCTGCCATGTCTGATTCTGATGCTTGGTCTGTCTCTTCAGATTGTGTTTTTTGCCTTTTGGTATGCCCTGTAATTTTTCTCGATAGCTGGATACGATGTACTGGGTAAAGGAACTGTTGTAAATAGGCCTTTAGTAATGTGGCAGGGAGAGGTGGGGGGAGGGGAAGCTGTCTATAGTTCTATAATTAGCTCTCAGTCTTTTAGTGAGCCTATGCCTCTGAACTGTGAACTTCACAAGAGTTTCTCAGTTTTTTCCCTCCCCTTAGGTGGGACAGGGTGGCTAGAGTGGGCTGGAGTCAGACGTTTCTCTTCCTCCAGGTCAGTTAGGCTCTACAAATACTCCAACAGGTTAGGCTCAGGTTAAATAGTTTCTCCTGAGAGCAGGCATTGTTAGGAATAACAAAATGCTCTGGTATATTTTAAAATGGTTCCTTTTCCCCCCCGCCCCCTGCCGGAAGCCTGAGGGGGTTTTCCTCTGATATTTACTGTGGGAATGTGGTTGAACTCCTAGGGGTAAAACTCACAATGTTGTGGGAGTCCCCCATGACTGGGTCCCCCTAGAGTTTTTAACTCTCAGACTCATTCACACTGAGCCTCCAGCAATTTGCCAAGTACAGTTCGGGTTTTCCTGCCCTGGCACCCGTTCCTGCCGTGATTTCCACTCCTGAGTCTCTGCTCTGGTCAGCCAAGACTCCCGTATTCTCCCTGTATTTCCTGTCTCTCCATTCTTGGGGGCAGCGGCTTGCCGGGTGTCCTCTCCTCTCTTATGGATCTAAGAATTGTTGAGTTTTCAGTCTGTTCATCCTAACTTGTTGGGATGGGGTAGCGACTTCCAACCTCCTTACATGTGGAACTGGAAACCAGACATTCATCTGCCTTTATTTTTACTTACCAAAATATCTTGAATTTTTTGTTTTTCTGGTTTTTTTTTTTTTTTGGGGGGGGTGGGTGAGGAAGATTGGCCCTGAGCCAGCATCTGTTGCCAATCTTCCTCTATTTTGTGTGTGGGAACCACAGCATGGCTTGATGAGCAGTGCATAGGTCTGCGCCCGGGATTTGAACCTGCGAATGCTGGGCCACTGAAGTGGAGCATGCAAACTTAACCACTACACCACCCAGCTGGCCCCAATATCTTGAGCATTTTTACATAGTATTAAACATTTCATCTAGATATGTTGCAGCATTGTTTGTAATAGCAAAATTCTGGAAACAATATAATTGTCCTTTAATAGGGAATTGAATAACTAAAATATATTTAAAACCCATACAACTGAGTACTCTCTGTTAATGAACATGCTATAGATCTATATTTTGCTGATATGAAAAATCTCCAAGATAAATTAAGAGCCCCAAATGAAGTGCCAAACAGTGGGTATAGTGTGACGCCCACTATTTGAATAAAAATAAAGAGGTGTACATACAAATATATGTTGTGTGTACTTTGAAACAGTGATGTCTTTGGGGAAAGGTACTGGGGGTTCTGGGGTGGGAGAAAGACACTTCATTGTCTGTCCTTTTGAAAGGTTTGAACATTTTTTTTACCATGTGTATTTTATATTTTTTCCATAAAATCTTACGAAATACCTATCTGCAATGTAATTTTTAAGAACTGCGTATATTCTAGTGAATGGATGTATCATAGTTTATTTAACCACTCCCCGAATGTTAGACATGTAGATTATTTCCAGTTTTTAACTACCGTGAACTGTGCAGTCTTAAGGCTTTTCATACACATTGCTAAATTACCCTCAAGAGAGTTTGTACCATTTTACTTTACTGGGCTTCTTCCAGTGAATGTATTGCTTACTTCTTTGAATTTCCATAAAGAAATTCATGTTTGCATGTCTTTTATGGAATATAGCTAGTTCCTTGTGTCATAATTACCTGGTACTTAGTGTATATCTGTGATACACTTTGTATCTCTATGATACACTATGAAATTCCTGAGATAGTGCCTTTGTCATATTCGATTTTCTCCACTGCAGCACACAGCGTAGTGCCTGGCCCATGTGAAATGTGTAGTAAATAAATACCAAGTGCAGTGAAATGTGTTAGTTTCTCATGTTAGTGAGCATCTTTCTAAAATGATGGTAGTAAAACTTGTTCAGCTGTCTGAGCATCCTGAGATCATAGCCCTCCTTATCAACCACTATACTCTTTGTGGAACATCATGAAATACCAATATTTGTAATTGAATGATTTGAGCTAGGGATGATTTTACCGGGAGAAAACGTGACTATTTATATGTATGTAATATAAAGTCACAACAAAGACCACGTGTAACCAAGCTGTAGGACTAAGCAGAATTGACTACTTCAGGTTTCCCCATTAATAATTGGTTGCCGCCTTTCATTTATTTTTCTTCTATTGGCCCTTGGTGGCAGATAATTAGCAGACAGTATGAAGGCTTAAGAAACACTGATGAGTTTTGTCATGTGGGAAATTTTGTTGATGCAATGTAGCTTCCAGATATACTACCAGGTAAGCTATCCCATGGGTTATGAATCACAGATTAAGATGCTTAAATCACAGGGTTTATTGAATCAATTAAAAACACATAGTGAGAAGTAAGGGGAAAGAGATGGAGTAGGCTTATATACTTAGGATTGCGAACAAGCTAGGTTGAAGGAGTACGCTACATGAGTCCTGGTCAGCTGCTCAGTCTCCCTCTCCCTCCCCTTCTATTCCCTCCTCCTCCCCCTCCCCCTCTTCCTCTCTTATCAGCCTTCCCTGCTGATGGTGTGATTATAAGGAAGAGAGTTGAGGTTTGGAGCAAGGAGGCTCAATTGGAGAGACACAGGGACAAGTATGTCTGGCCACAACTGTAAGCTCACCAATTAGTCTATGAGCAGCTATGGATTTTATATGGCAGAGCATCTGTGGGGCCAGGATGGCTATAACCAATGGGTGGCTAATTTAAAACCTCATAAATGTTGAGTGACTTGTATACCTCATGTATATTTAATGTTTAGTAACAATTTTAGTGTTTACTCAGCATTTTTATCCCTTTCTATGTTCAGCACACATATATACTACTTATTTTATTTATGCCTAATATGTCTCCTATGTTACTCATTTATCTATACTTAGCACATCTTACAAGTTTCACCTATCCCATTTGATTTTTCATTTCGTATTGTAGAACTGAATATTCTCAAATGAAACAACAAATGCACATTACCAGTTTAAAACTTAAAATTGGTGAGATTGTGTTGATTGACTTTGTTTTCACTGTTCATCCACTTCAGTGTTCAAACACCCCCATCCAGTGTTCCACTGGAGCCTACAACAGTCGTCAATAGGTCCTGGTTAATAAAATACAGTGAGCAAAGGGAGGCATTTGACAATCCTCTAAAGTCATTCTGACCTTCACTCTGATGATACAGTAATTAGCTGTAGAAGATAGAACTGGGTATGCACTTATCTGAGGACCTTCCCTGGAAATTGTTTTCATTTTTTAAAAACAAGATTTCTTACATGAATCTGTTCTCTCATCATTCAACTCCCTTAAAATTGATCCACAGAAAAAAATTATTTTGGCATATTTTTAAGCTCCACAGTGCCCAAGACAGTGCTTTATGACAAGTAGTAGGAATTTTTCTCCTATGACAAGTAGTAGGAATTTTGGTTAATTGAGATTTAGTTATGCAACTAGTCTATCATTTCAGAGATGGTTCTACTAGAAGATACGTATTTGAGGTACAAAGTCTCTGCTCTCAGGCACAGGACAGCCAGGGTCCTAAAACAGAAAATTAAACTCACCAAATCACATATTACCCCCTCTTTAGCCACTGTTCTCAGTTTCTTCCCCTGATCTAGATTTTTGCACAGGCTGTTTCAAAGAGGAAAGTGAAGAGATAAAGTTTGGCCTCTTCTAGCTTCCTTGTGAAAAGTGGTAATGTGTAGAGAAGCCAAAAGCATTAGCAAGGAATATAAACAGAAGGAATATTCTACCCACTGTAGTGTCAGCTCTTACAATGCCCTTTTTTAAATTAACAACACAAGGGAATGAGAAATGAAAGACTTAGCATGTTCAGTGAAATAATTACTTTGGCCTGATCGAATTACAGGAAGTAGAAAGGATAGGAGTTTGGTGAGCAGTGTTGTTTTTATATAAAACAAACATGTGCTAATATCATTGATGGCCCTTTCAGTAAGCCTCCCCATGACAGTTACCCAAACTTATCTCCCTCATGGTTGGGCCTATAACAGGCAAAAGTTGAAGAACATTTATCATGTACAGAAAGCCAAATATCATTCTTTTTGCTTCTTACACACTCTGTTATCAAGGATAGTCTTTCATTTACGCTTAGGAGAAAGTCAGAATAATTTTACATGGCTAAGTTCAGACTAGAATATTCCTATTTATATTTTTCGACATGCTAAGATGAGTGTGTTTAATCAAGACAAATTTACTTATTTATAGGAAGACTCCACATTCAGTAATCAAAATGAAGACTAAGTTATTATGGATAAGAAAATCTCCTATCCAAGTAGAAGAATGTTAATGTATTAGGACAGCAGGAGATGTTAAAGGAGCTTTAGCTTTCTATAACATTTTCCTGACAAAGATTCCTGTACTATAACTTAAACTGCACTTTTTGAAGAGCTTTTCCATTTGGAGTGAATTTAACAATCATAGATATAATTTAGGGTAGCAATTTCCAAGATTATTGGATAGCAGAGGATAAATGACTGCTGTTCCCTAGGCAACCACATAGCCCTCCATATAACATCCCTCAAGCTCCTAAAATGAAGTCTAAAGTTGCTACTATTTTTGGTTTCGGCTTCCTCTGAAAATGGTTTTTATCCCTTGAAATTATTTTTTTATATAATGAAGTTTGAGCCCTTTGCTACTCTTCTCTCTGTAACATTGGTCTTGTATGTAACAGCCTCTCCATCCTTTGATCTCAGCATGTGTGGCTATAAGAGGAATGGCCGCCCTGGAAATAAGATCAAATTGGGGATACAAACTAATATCATGAGAAGCGAGGGGCGAGCAGAGACATTTCCAGCCATCCAGTAGGCTTTCATGATTTCAGGAAGAAAAGTGCTCTGCGGTTTTCTGGCTCACTCACTCATTGTGAATTTTTTTTTTGTTTTTTTTTAGCAAGTTATGTGGACACTTAGCTTCCTTAGGGGAAAAACATTTTAAATAGAAAAAAATGCTGGTATGGGTACATTTCTGATTCTTTCAGTAGGCTTTTTGTGTGAGCCCATCTATTTGGGCATTGTATCTTCTATGTGGTTCCCCCAATATTGACACATCTCTTCTCTCAGCCTGTTTTTCCTCCTTTCTGTCCTTGCCCTGATTCTGTTTGTTTTTTAGTGATTTCTTTCCACGAGGCCAAAAGTGTATACTCTGAGTGATTGTGATCCTCTGAGTGCTGCCCCTTTAAGGAAGGGGCACTGGGGAATCCCTGCAGATGTGCCAGGTGTGGGCAACCTTTCAGAAATGGGGGGTCTGGTTGCTGACACCATCTTTTCCATCTTGGGGCTGGTGGTATCTAGTGACCCAGAAAGTCCAGGGGACTTCTAAAAGGCCTTCTAATAAAAATATCTCTTCAGTGTATTCTGCAAATTAGATTCATTTGAGTTAATTAGCTAATCTTTTAAGAAGATATTCCTCTCTGGAAGATTGAACTTATTCTTGCCTGAGCATCAACTGTTTAAGTCATACAATCTTGTTCCTTGAGTAGATGTCTCGTGATACTTGGCTGATGAAGCAGAAGTTGGCCAAAGTGGAAAAGGGGGACATTTTTGTGTATGGCTTGGTGTACCTTCTATCATAAGGAGTGTTGGCCAGCCAGAGGGCATCTGAGAGTGAACGTTGTGGGTGCGAAGACACCGGAGGTGAGACAGGACAGCAGAAGGAAGGTGGGAGGGAGAAACAATTGGGTATAGTTTGCCTTCTTTGCTATTTCCACTGAGGCTATGGAGGTGCCGCCCATAGAGTTTCATGGCATGCTTTCCTTCTACAGGTCAGTCATAGGTTGTTAATGCTGGTTATGTACTAACTACTTCAAATATTTCATATTCTATGCTACAGATGAAGAAGACAGACTGGATTTTTGTTGTTGTTTACTTTTGCTGGATACTATTGAATGCTCTTTAGGTATTCAGTAAACTCTTTTTGAGAGCCTCCTGTAAATCAGGAATTCAATCAATGACACGGAAGCAATGATGAAGGTCTTTGCCCTCACATACATCATAGTCTACAGGGGGAGACAAACATTTTTACAAAAATCATATAGTAATGTACTAAGTGCTCCCGCAAGAGAAGCGGAAGAAGAGTAGCTCCTTTTTCTTGGGGGGATCAAGAAGGTGGCAGAGAGGAGATGATATTTCAGCTGGCTCTTGGAAGCTGAAAAGTTGATCAGAGGCAGAGGGAGAGGAAATAGTAGATGCAAGGATGTAGATGTGAGAAAGACAATCGCAAATTCCAGAAAGGTAAAAAATTCAGTGTGGCTGGCACAAAAGGTGATTTGTGGAGAGAGCAAGGATGTGAGGCAGAAAAGGGAGGTTGGGCCCAGGCTGTGAGGACCTGGGGACCCCTGTGAAGAAGTTTGGATTTCGTTGTGTAGCTGTGGGGAGCCAGCAGAGGCCCTGAAACAAGGGACTTAAATAATTAGGTTTTAAATTAGGTAGATAATTCTGGAAACATTGTGGAAAGTGGACAGTTCAAGGCTACCATCTCTTGAGGGTAGGCATAGTTTTTTAGAAATATTGGGTGAGCAAGCATTAAAAAGATTGATAAGAGCCAGTGTTGGCGAAAGTGACATTGGTCACCATGGCATTCTGGTAATAGCCGTCACATCTATCAGTCTCTACCAAAATTTAAAGTGTGTGCAGGAACAAGGGACTTTTACTTTTCATGTTATACATTTCTTTCCCAGTTGCATTTTTACAACCAACTTTTTAATAAAACAAATTTATTTTTTAAAAAAACTCAAATCCCACTGCAATAAAATTAAAGCTACAGCACAAAACATTTCCAAGCTCTATTTAATAATTTATCTTAAAAAGAAATATTCACTACTAAAACATTTTAAACTTCCTCTGGGGCCTGCGATAAACAAATTTGAACTGGGTTTTTGCCTACGAAGAAAACAGAAATATGTCACATTCCCCAGAAAGAATGAAAGCTGTTTTTGTACTATCAGCAATTTATTATTTTCCTCCAGGGATCTAGTTAATCCAAATTGTAGATGACTCAAAATAAATATTTGATATTTAGCTGTGAACTGTGCACTTATAACTGCTTTTGAATATGGGTTTGGAAATTACCCCATAGATAACTGAGAATTGACTTTTTAAGAAAATATAGACTATATAGATTTTTTACATGGATTATAGACTCTCTTTTGTTGCTCCTTCCCTGTAAATTGTTTTTTTCAAGTTCAAATGTGTGTCTGGGTGACAATTTCCAGCACATAGATTAAGAAGCTCAGAACTGATACAGTCTAGTTCACCACACTCAGTTTTTTGGAAACAACAAATTGAACTCTTAAAGATATTCAGAAGCTGTTTTCAGCATGAATTCATTAGTTAAACATCCAATTACCAAGGAACTCCACCAAATTTGGCAACTCACTTCAGAAGAACTAAGATGGTGCTGCTTTTCGTCCCCTTATTAGAAACAAGACAATTAAACTTGCTGGTATAATGTCTTGCAAGAGGTTTGGCTTTTCAGGAAGTTCAGATGTCATGACGTTATTCAGGGTAAAAGCTGTTAGGCTGGGAGGTAAGAGTTCTCTTTCTATTTGACATAATTCAGAGCTATCCTTGGTGCCTGAAAAATGTCTGCCTGAAGCCACCCACTCCCTGAAATGTAGAGCATCCATTTTAGGGAAGGTGTTCATGGCGACAGGTTAACAACGGACAGGCTGCTAAGCTCCATAAGTGGTGTATGCACATTAGTGAAGCTGCGTCCTACCCCTTGTTTCTGTTGAAAAAATACCATCTGGAAAACTCCTCCAGCTCCCATAAAACTGCATTGCCTCGTGGCTGAAGCCTCCCAGGCATCAGCAATTCTTTTAAAGAAGAAAGATGAATAAGAGGATAGAGAATCCTGAAAACCTCAATTTAAAAATTATAAGAACAGCCACCACTGAAATCAAGCAAGATGATGAAGTCCCTGGTTGACAACCCATAAAACTTTCATGATTACCTCCACTCTTTCTATTCTGGGCCAACATACAGACTTAAAAAAGAAAATCCATTAAGCATATTGATCTCTATGATTCGGTTAGAAGTGTATGGATTTGGATGATTTTCAATGATAATTATTTGTCAAAACTCCCACATGTCAATTCATATCAAACTAAGTAGTAAAAGTATCTTTTCACTTTAGCTGTTGGGCAGCCATCCGACGGCCATCCATTTTTGCTGTGGGACTGAGGAATTGGGTTTTGGGCAGTAAGAGAGGAGAAAGCTCAATCAGAGTCCTTTCCCAGGCACCGGGCAGTCGGAGGGCTAGCTGAGTCTCCTCTTCCGCCTCCTCCTTGTCAAATAAATTTTATCTTGTCAAATGAACTTTTATCTTGATAAATATCTAAATGACTCCTCCATATATACTACATCCCTTCCTTTCTTTTGAATTTGCAATCTTTCCTGCTTGTGCATTTCAGAGATTGCCAGGTGTCAATCAGTAGATGTTGTGAAACATGAAAAAGATACAAACCTCACTAAATTCCCAATAGCATGAAAATATAACGACAATGCATATTTTTCAGGAAGGTCAGCTCTCATCTTGTCATGTAGCTCTGTGTTGGGTAAATTATGTGGGAGCATCTTCGCTACTATGGGATCAAAAAGACCCAGGACAGCCTACAAAATTATGCCTGAGGGAGGGTTGGGCTGTTTGCAGATGTCTCTAGAATGCTCAAGTCAAGATGCTGAAATAATCTTTGCCTGAAAAATAAGAGAGCTGTACGTGAGTATTAAGTGGATGGTCTTTTAAAGTGAAAAAAACAAAAAACCCCCACTAGAAACAGATTTCAGAAATATATGCACTATTTGATCTCAATTATTTTCTAAGGTAGATAAAACACTGCAAGAAATGTAACCAAATGTTAATAGTCATTTCCTCTTGGGATTAGGATTTGGGGCAATTTTTTTTTGTTCTTCTCTGTATCTTTTTGTACTTTCCCAATTTTTAACAATTCCCTGTCTTTTTTTAATAAACAGAAACAAACAAACCCACAGCATCCCAAATTGTTGTCCCCTTCTAGAGAATGGAGAGGCCTGGAGTGGGAGAGAGATGTCATATATTTGTTTATTGGTACGTTGAGTCTGAAATAATGTTGGCTGTATCCCTGGCCCCTCCAATTGGACCTGAACCTGAAATTAGAAATTGAAAGGAATACCTAATCCATTTTTGGTGTGGAGGGGATGAATTAGTGGGAGAAAATCCTTTTATAGCAAGAACAGGCCGTTATTCCAGCCTCCACAGATGCAAATGGTGGTTTTCTTCTTATGTATTCGTGTTAATATATACATGGGACTTTATAAAATATGAAGTGGCAAAGAAAATGTCCCAGTCCCTAATTGTGCCTTTTGGTCATACAGAAGCTATGAAATGGATGTAAATGACAATGTTATTATTCTAGAAAAAGTAGATGGAACAAAGAAGAGAGGGCACTAGTTCCAATGATCAAATAAGCTACAACTGCTAACGTGTGTGTGCCTTGTCTGAAGGCTGGCCTGACTGCTGCCTTTCACCCCCAAGAATGGCAGCAAGTGGGCTGTGCACATGCTAGGAGCTTAACGAAGACTTAATAAATTAATAATTAGTCCACATTTGCTTTTCTCCCATCTGTCATTTTTGCAAAAGGAACTGTAAGTCCAGAAGCCCTCGGCAATGTCATATTTTGTGCTTAGGTCTCTTACTATCGTGAGGGTATAAGAACGTAATGTTAAGAACGGGTGTGTTGAAGTCGGACCCAGTTAGAATCCTGATTCTACCGCTTAATAGCTGTGGGATCTGGGTTGGTTGGTTACCTTCTCTGAATCTCAGGTTTCTATGGAAACTTCTTGGGTTTGGTTTTGGCTTCATCTCTCATAGGCTATGTGAACTACTAGGCCTCTGTAGTTTCCCCATCTGTAATGTGAAGATGATAAAACACTTATTTCATTTGTTTGTTGGGGGGTTAATTGGGGTATTGCCCGTAAAGGGCTTACCGTACTGCTTGGCTGGACACACAGCAAGTGCTTAATTCAAGTTGGCTATTAGTTTTTTATTGCCAGTAGATACAAGATAAAAAGATAGATGTTGTGGTCTGAGGGATGGTGCATCCAAAGCAAATGTTAGGAACTTTTAAACAATATTCAGTGAGAGCCAATGAATGGTTATTTCTGCAAGTCATTGTCTTAACACTTTCCATAAAATGAGGTTTTTAGATATAATCTATATCTGACTATCTAGCACATTTCTTTGAATATTTTATGGGTGATACCTGTACGTGGTAGTCAGTACTGATCTTTTTGTGTATAAAGTTTTTTTTCTCCCCTCATTGTAAATTAAATATTAAATGTTAAATAGGGCCGGCTCCGTGGCTTAGCGGTTGAGTGCGCGCGCTCTGATGCTGGTGGCCCGGGTTCGGATCCCGGGAGCGCCCCGAGGCACCACCTCTCCGTCCCGAGTCCCACGTACAGCAACTAGAAGGATGTGAACCTATGACATACAACTATCTACTGGGGCTTTGGGGGGAAAAAACTGAATAAATAAAATCTTTAAAAAAAAAAAAAAAAATGTTAAATAAATTTAACAGGAGGTTCAAAGCTGGTACTACTTGTATTTTTTCTTGCAGGTTTTTAAGAAAAACTCTTTTCACATTTTTCTTATTTTCTGGCTTTTAGCCATACGTCTGTTTACAGTTTGCTTTCACTTAATCATCTCTTTTCTTCTGGGTTGGGATTTGTGCATATGTCTTGATTATAAGCAGAAGTGATTTTACCTAATTCTGTATTTGTAATTTTGTATTCTTTTTCTTAAAGAGGTCCCTCAAATTAAATGAGCTTCAAGCTCCACAGAACCTGGATCTGCTCCAGTTATAAGTTACATTTATTTTGCAGGTGAGAGGCTTGATGCATTCAGCTTAAAGTTGTCTAAAGTGAATGTTATTATGGGAGCATTATGAGACGAAAGAGATTTTTATTTTCTTGTTCCACTTGAGGCCTGACTGAATTTTGCTTTGCTTCTTCAAGAAAAAGCATCCGTGCTTTCAGTAAAAATATATAGACATGTAGAATTCACTGAGTGGTCAAAATAATGTCAGTATCTGGCTTCTTAAGTATATACTAGAATTTCAAATGTATGGAATAGATAAATAAGAGCCAACTTCATTGACATGATGCCTCAAACCTAGAGTTTTCAGGCTAAAGGAACTGACCTAGTGTGATTTTGCAACCCCATTTTGTTAATGCATTGTAAATTTCTGGGCTAAGAAAGGGAGGGAGGGTGCAGTGCAGTGGTCATGAGAATTCCGGTAGGAGAAGAATTGCCATGGCTCTGGAGCAAAGGAGGAGGAGGCAAGAAAGAAATACATAAGGAATCTAGAGGAAGAGTAGCGATCTCAGAATTGGAGAGTTGCTTACCAATTCAGGATGTGCTGAATAAGAGCAGTGAACTTTTAAGTGGGGACTTGAACTGCCAGTAGGCATGGGTTGCTGGTCTATTGCACTGCCACTAACTACTTCTTCATGGAAGGCTTCAACTCTGAATAACTTTTTCAGTAGGGACACCACTCTTTATAACTAGTTAAGGATTCTAGAATATGTTGAATATATTTAAAATTAGGTTGAGTTACATGTGAAAAAAAATTATAGTGGCTTAAGCAATGGAAAATTTTTCTTTCTCTCACATAAGAGAAATCTAGAGGTAGGTGGTACAAGTGTTGTACAGAGACTTCATAGTCATCACGGACCCAAGCTCCATCCAGCTCTCCTCTCTTCCATCCCTAGGGTATAATCCTTCTCCTTGTGGTTCAATAATGCTGCTGCAGCTTCAGCCATCCATCCTCACCCCAGGCAAAGGGATGGAGGAAGCAGTAGATACGACCCTTTCCTTTAAGGAAGCTTCCTGGAAATCCCACATGACACTTTTACTTATATCTTATTGGTCAGATTTTAGTCACATGGCCACACAGCCATAAGGGAGACTAGGAAATATGGTCTTTTATTTCTGCAGCAATATCTAGCAATGATCATCTAGAAATCAGGGTTTTGTTATTGAAGAAGAAGGAAGAACGGATATGTGGGAAAGCCATACCTCTGCCATGCTACATTTGCCTTTAAACTAAACAATAGTATATGTTGCTATTTTCCTCTTCTAAGAACCAAGCATTTTATAGGATCTGAATTTGTATTAATGTGCTTAGTGGTGAACCAGTATTGATCAGAGGTAAATTTAGAAAACACCAGATTGTGCTTTTCTGGGCACTTCTGGTACAAAGAGATTCTTGGCAGAGAGGGATATTGGGAGAGGAAAAGGATCATGCTTCTTTCTCAAGTATCCTAGCAATCCTTAAATGGAACACCTCGCTAGGCCTTGCGTCTCAAGGAGAATGCATCTTAGAGTTGTAGACTTGCCTCAAAGCTATATTAGTATGTGATGAATGTTAATGTGTGTGTGTGTGTGTATCTAAGACTCAGAGCAGAGGAGTGATATTGGAGATGTAGGATATTGGCCACTAATGAAATAATTTGTGATTTTGGGCAAATCATTTAACCTATTTAGGCCTCAGTTTTCCTTGTCTATAAATTAGGAAGCTGAAGCAGGTGTTCACAAAGTACCTGCTGGCTCTAATCTCCCATAACCTGGAACCTGGGAGGTCCATCTAACCATCTTCCCATCCATCCATCCACCTGTCCATCTATCCACCCATCCACGTATCAACTATTTTTGTTAGAGCCTGCCAGTGTGCCCTTACACTCCAAAAATAAATGTTATCAAACCCCGGAAATAAAACCTCACATCTACAGGCAGCTAATCTTCGACAAAAGAGCAAAAAACATACAACGGAGAAAGGAAAGTCTCTTCAATAAATGGTGCTGGGAAAACTGGACAGCCACTTGCGAAAGAATGAAAGTGGACCATCTGCTTTCACCATACACAAAAATTAACTCAAAACGGATCAAAGACCTGAAGGTGAGACCTGAAACTGTAAAACTCCTGGAAGAAAATGTAAGCAGTACACTATTTGTCATTGGTCATAAAGGGATCTTCTCAAATTCCATGTCTACTCAGACAAGGGAAACAAAAGAAAAAATAAACAAGTGAGACTTCATCAGACTAAAGAGCTTCTGCAAGGCAAATGAAACTAGGATCAAAATTAAAAGACAACCTACCAGCTAGGAGAAAATATTTGCAAACCATATATCCGACAAGGGATTAATCTCCGTAATATATAAAGAACTCACACATCTGAACAGGTAAAAAACAACCCATCAAAAAATGGGCAGAGGAATTTTTCCAAGGAAGATATACAGATGGCCCATAGGCATATGAAAAGATGTTCAACATCACTAATCATCAGGGAAATGCAAATCAAAACTACACTAAGATATCACCTTACACCCACGAGAATGGCTATAATCACCAAGACAAAAAAATAACAAATGTTGGAGAGTTTGCGGAGAAATGGGAACCCTCATTCACTGCTAGCGGGAATGCAAACTGGTCAGCCTCTATGGAAAACAGTATAGAGATACCTCAAAAAATTAAAAATAGAAATACCTTATGACCCAGCTATCCCACTTCTGGATATTTATCCAAAGAACTTGAAATCAACAATCCAAAGAGGCTTATGCACCCCTATGTTCATTGCAGCATTATTCACTATAGCCAAGACGTGGAAGCAGCTCAAGTGCCCATCAACAGGTGATTGATAAAGAAGATGTGGTGTATATATACAATGGAATACTACTCAGCCATAAAAAAGACAAAATCGTCCCATTTGCAACAACATGGATGGACCTGGAGGATATTATGTTAAGTGAAATAAGCCAGACAGAGAAAGACAAACACTGTATGACCTCTCTCATGTGTGGAATATAAACTAACACACGGACGGAGAGAACAGTTTGGTGGTTACCAGGGGGAAGGGAGTCGGGGGATGGGCACAAGGGGTGAAGGGGCACATTTATATGGTGACTGACAAATAATAATGTACAACTGGAATCTCACAATGTTATAAACTATTATGACATCAATAAAAAAGAAACAGCCTCCCTCCCCCAAAATGAATGTTATCAGTCTTCATGGAGCTAAGGCACAGGAATATACCTCTTGTCAGATGGAAATGAGGTTGAAGAAACTCTTGTTTTCAATTTTCCCTGCTGATGTGCTGTATGGAGATGGTTCTTGGCTATCAAGTTTGAAATACTTTTGTATATTTCCTGTACCAAATTTTAATTCTGCCCCTGAGTTATCTCCCAAAACATAGCTGCTAGGGTGCAGAGAAGGCACATTTTGATATTAGCTTAAACAAAATAATCTTAATTTTGGGGGGGATTATGGACCTCATTGAGAACTGGTGAAAATAATAACAGCCAAAACTGATGGGGCACTTGCTCTGTTGGGCTCTGTGCGTGGTGCCTTATGTGCATTCCTCTTTAACCTCAAGATAGCCCTGTGATAGGAGTTCTGTTGTTTTCCTCTAAGTCACTGAGAGACTAAACAACCTGCCCCAGACCCATGTGATGAGACAATCGGCCCCAGAACCAAGGTCCCAGAGACCACAATGTTCTTAGAAAAGTGCTCATGGACACAAACCCACATTTTTGCACACAGTTCCAGGGAATACAAGCCTCACAGACACCTTGGTAGTATGTTTAGGACACTTTAACATAACCGTATCCTAATTAAGAAAATAGCTGGTGTTGGAAAACCACCATATACCTTCCCAGGCCAAAAATTACTAGTGTGTAGATACTTTCTGCATCTGCTCATAAGAAGGGAGAGAACCCAGCCTGTACTGAGACTGAGAGTCCTGTGCATACACACCATAAAAAGCTCACCCAGTCTCATCAGCCAAGGCCAGTGGTTCTCAAAGTGTGGTCGTTGGACCAGCAGCGTCATCATCAGCTGGACTCCTGGTAGAAATGCACATACTCAGACCTCACTCCAGATCTACTGAATCAAAAGCTGTGTTCATAAGCCCTCCAGTTGATTCTGATGCATGTGATATTCAGAGCACTGCTGTCCAATGGGACGTTGTATGATGATGGAAATGTACTATGGCTGCACTGTCCAATATGGCAGCCACTAGCACAAGTGGCTATTGAGCACTTGAAATGTGGCAAAGGAACTGAAATTTAAATTTTATTGGATTTTAATTAATTGATTTAAATTTAAATACCTACACATGGTGAGTGGCTATGTATAGGAAAGTACAGCTCAGCTCCATAGCATTCCTAAACATTCCTATGCCTTTACATCTGAACAATTGACTACATTAAACACAACACAACAACAAGACTGAATGCCATATATAGAATTATGTGTAATTATGTGTTGATATTATCTATTTCCTTATTCCAATGTTGATATCACTAGAAAATGTTTGAGATGGGAGCCTTGCAGTTTAATGCCCATGAAATAGTCCATAAGAGAAAAACACTTTGTACACAAGTATTTCCAAGTTTTGTCAGAACTTCTGGTAAGTAGCACTTTCTTAGATAATTATTTGTGCTTTAGATCCTGAGGGTAAGAATTTTAGAATAACCCCAACGACTCAAGTTTCTTAAACAAAATGAAATTCAGCCAGTACTTGAAGGACAGTTGTGGGGCTCTATATGTTGGTAGAGGGGAGAGGTGGTGACTAGCAGAAATTTTTGGTGTTCTACACAGAAGAAGTACCATGAATAAAGGAACAAGAGCAGGAAATTTCATGGCATTTTGAGGAATAGCAAAGAATGACATATGGCTGGGGCCGGCCCCGTGGCGTAGCCGTTAAGTGCGCATGCTCTGCTGCTGGCAGCCCGGGTTGGGATCCCAGGCACGCACTGATGCACCGCTTGTCAGGCCATGCTGTGGCGGCGTCCCATATAAAGTGGAGGAAGATGGGCACAGATGTTAGCCCAGGGCCAGTCTTCCTCAGCAAAAAGAAGAGGATTGGCATGGATGTTAGCTCAGGGCTGATCTTCCTCACACACACACAAAAAAAGAATTACATATGGCTAAAGTGTAGGGTCCATAAAGTGTTGAAAATCAGGACCCTGACACCATTTGTGCAGAGTGAGATGATGGACTTCAGTGAGCTGTCCTCACTCCTAACTTCCAACCCTTGACTCCTCTCTCCTCCCTTTCAATCAGTGAGGTCTTAAGCAAGATGATCAGGTGGTGGACGTGGAGGGATAGAAAGGAGGGCCAGGTATAAGATGTTACGGAGGGGCCAGCCCGTGGCTTAGCGGTTAAGTGCACGTGCTCCGCTACTGGCGGCCTGGGTTCAGATCCCGGGTGCGCACCGATGCACCACTTCTCCGGCCATGCTGAGGCCGCGTCCCATGTACAGCAACTGGAAGGATGTGCAACTATGACATACAACTATCTACGGGGGCTTTGGGGAAAAAAACGAGGAGGATTGGCAATAGATGTTAGCTCAGAGCCGGTCTCCCTCAGCAAAAAGAGGTGGATTAGCATGGATGTTAGCTCAGGGCTGATCTTCCTCACACACACACAAAAAAAGATGTTACGGAGGCAGAATGGACAGGACATGTTATCTGATAGGATATTACACCCACTGCGTGACAGGAACTCGCATAGAAACTTGATACCTGAAGAGGAGTTAGGTCCTGGCCTGAAGGAACTTACAGCCTAGGTAAGGTAAGGGAGTCAGACATGTCAACAGGTGAGTGCAAACCATGGTATATCCTTCCCTAGAAGTCTGCACAGGGTCCAGCAATGGAGGACATCAAGGTGACTGACATACAGCACACACCCTGAGACCTCTTACTGTTCCCTCATCGCTTCTCGTTTCTGGCTTCTACCACTTGACTTCACTCACTGCTGATTCTTTCATAATTTTCACCCCTAGGACAGTGTTCCTTCTCACTCATATATCAGTATATTAAAAAAAAATAACTGAACAACCCAATGAGTTTATTTTGTGTTTCTCTACATTAGTGCTTTCTTTTTGCATTTGGACCGTGTTTTATGTAGCCTAAGCCACATTGCTGGCCCCTCCATGCTCTGAGATGGCCTTAGTCCCACATGTAAAGGTAAATATTCTCCTATTGAACCTCAATAACATGTCTAGCTGAAGACTATTTTATTTGGATGTTTAGTTGGTTATTTATTTGTTTGTACATCTGTTCACTTAGGAATAATTTATACATGTTTGTGTTTTATGTTCCCTCTCTTTCCAGAAATACTTGAGAATGCTTGCATAAATACAATAAGGCCAGAAACATAAATGAACCAGATGATGTAGCTTTAAGGCACAGAGTTCTGATCTAAGGTGGTTTGCAGCTGCCCAGGGAAGTGGGGTCTAAATAAAGAAACTAGAGCAGCTGCCTGACGCTGTCCTTGGTCCTGCCACTGCCTTCCTGCCTGACTCTGCCCTTGGTCAGGTGCCTCAATGCTGCCTAAATTTGCATTTCTTGGTTCCTTGCTGTTGCATGTCACCAATAGCCCTGCTGACTTCTTAACCTGTCGCCCGCTCACCCACCACTTGTTCCTGACCTAGGTTTCCAGGGCTACATATTACATCACCTCACCCAGCCCTGAAGATTCTTGCCCAGCATCTTCAGGTTAGATTCGTTGGAATAGGCTGGAGATCTGGCAAAAAAGTCTTCGTTTGTAAATGTTTCCCTTATTTCTTTTTAAATTCATTGGCAGAGTGTTGCTCCCTGCAGAGGTCATTTCTGTGAGCTGATTACTACAAAAATTATTGTCTTTTATTATTAGTTCTGAATTGGTCCTACATTAGCTTAAAGTGACCCTTCGTATTTCTCATAATACACAGGGCAAGCCTTATCTCCCTCTCCCCAGTGGTAGCAGAAGTCTTATAATGTTACATTTCTGCCAGCCAGCGGTGATAATGGGGCCTGATTTAGTGTGTTTAAAGTCTAAGGCTCTTAAAGAGACTTTTAATCCTCTTGTTCATTTAAGGTAGATTAATTTCCTCAGTATTTTTACAAAACCAAGATCCTCTTTCTTATGTGTTCAGCTTTTAGTTTTGTAGGTGCAGATATATCTTGCTTTAAGTAGACTTGATATATAAAAGCCTGGATTTACTTCACTTGAATCATTAAATAACAACTCTTTGTAATTAAACAAAAAAGCAGGAAGAAGTTGTATTGATACAATTATTTTAAAATTATGACTGACTATTGACCCAAACTGTAATGAATATGGAGAATGAATATAGTTTGATTTATTGGGGTAGTAGGTAATTGATGATAATTTAATTTTTAAAATATTCATAAATGACTAGATGAGTCAAATAAATAATACTTTAAAAATATAAGTCTAATTACAAAACTCAATTTCCACATTTCTTTTCAGGAATCTTTTACATAATATGAGCTGTAGCAGTAAGTGCTAGATAGTGTATGATTCTGGCCCAAAATCCAGACAGCTGATATTGAGGCAAGCAGCTGTGTTTGTAGGTCAATTACAGCCTGAATGGGAAGCCCTTTGTTCTGTGTTAGTTCATTGATAAGTTGGATGGTTAATATTGACATTGTACTGGCATTACTTATGTAGCTTTGGCTCTTAGCCAGGGATTTTGGTTAACAAGCTTTATAATTGATGGTAATAGCCAGTTTTAAGCTTTAATACACATTTTCTGGGTGGAAAAAGAATCTACATCCTTTTAAAGATTTAATATAGAACAATAGATAAAGCATTTTTATTTATTTTCTTATTTTTTAAAAGTTTTTATTTCTTCTTCTTCTTCTTTTTTTTTTTTTTGGTGAGGAAGATTCACTCTGAGCTAACATCTGTTGCCAATCTTCCTCTTTTTGCTTAAGGAAGATTCGCCCTGAGCTAACATCTGTGCCAATCATCTTTGTATGTGAGTCACCACCACAGCATGGCTTTATGAGCGGTGTAGGTCTGTACCTGGGATCTGAACCCCGGGCCGCTGAAGCAGAACATGCTGGACTTAACTACTATGCCATGGGGCTGGCCTGATAAAGCATTTTTAAATGTTTTAAATAAAAGTTATATAAAGACAACTCAATGTGTACTTAATTAAAACTGATTTGTCTTCTTTACTCTTTCTTTAAATGGCATGCAAGTTTTTGTCTAATCTAGAGAATCGTTCAGACATAAAGGCATAGGTATATTTAGGAATATTCCAGAGTGTCATACAGCTTCGGGGTAAGAAAACAAGCAGTGTTGACCTGGATGGTGACAATGGAAGAGCCTTTTGTGGTGCATCTGCACAGGGCTTACAGCCTTAGCACGACCTGGTTTGTCCTGTTTCTCAAGAGCAGAGACAGGAAGGGACTACAGGCTAGTAAAATTATTAAAAGTTATAAATGGTGCCTATCCTTTGAACCTGCTACTCCACTTCTAGGAGTATTCTTATTCTAAGAAAATAATAGAACACACTTAACTATTTAGCTACAAGTTTGTTGATCACGTCAATTTGTAATATCATCCAATTGGAAAGAACCTAAATGTCCATCAGAAGGGAGATTGGTTAAGTAAATTAAACCAATATAAGAGTTGTTAGAAAACAAGTTATAGATGGAGGCTTTCAAACTTTTTTTCTTAAGCAAGAAAGCTCTTTTTCAAGAAAAAATTTGTGAGGGATTCCAAATACATAAAAAAGAGAAAAGGGGAGCTGCTCCTGTTGAATTGAGGTGGAGGATCTGGGGTCTCACCCACATCTCCCTCACTCCTGCGGGGCCCTCATTCACCTTGGTCACATTCTTATGAAAGCTCCGAGGGACATTGGTAAGGAGAACATTTTAGATGAAAGTTTATTGGCCTGGAAAGATATTTATGGTCTGTTACATTAGAAAGCAGATTTGAAAACACAGTGTAATTCTAATTTTGTAAAATACATGTGTGTTTGAATTATACCCGTGTATGTTGTAGTCTATGTGTTTTATGTGTGTGTGTGTTTATGGCAAAGAAAAATATTTAGCAAAAATACACCAGCTGTTCAAGAGTTTACTGTTTTTACACTCTGGATTCTGGATATTTTAATTCCTTTTCTTTTTGCTCATCTGTAGTTTTAATTTTTAAATAATGATCGTGTTTTAGTTTTTTAATAGGAAAATATTTTTGGTAAAATATAGATTAATTTCTAGAAATCACAGCTTTGGAATATATAGTATTTGACACTATAGAAGTAACTTTTAATTAAAAATATTCGCATAAACAGTACTTGGTCTCTGTTCTAGTTATCTACATAATGAGTCACCCCCAAAACTTAAGTTTCTTGAAACAACAACAATGGATCATTTTATCGTCTCTCACAGGTTCGGGGGGTCAGGGTCTGGGAAGGGCTTTGCTGGGCAGTTCTGGTTCAGGGGCTCTGGTGTGGCTGCAGTCAGATGGTGGCAGGAGGAGCTGGGATTGGCCAGACAGCTCTCTCTTCATGTTGATTCAGGGCCTGTCCATGTGTTGTCTCTGCTAGGGCTAGTTTGGACTTTCTTACAGCATGGTGGCCTCAGGGCAGTCAGACACCTTGCGTGGTGGCTGAAGTTGTCAGCAGTGAGTGTGCCCATGACCAAAGTAGAAGCCACATCACCTTTTATGGCCCAAGGCAATGCTGGGCCTGGTTGTGTGGCCGAGAAGGAGCCCAGGGAATGGATCACAGGGTTTTTCATGGTGGTGGCTTTAATTGGCCTTGGAGGCTTGTTGACTTGTCCTGGGCTTGACACTTAGCAAACCAGAGCTGTCAGTGTTGGCTGATGTAGGGACTAGTAGGACAACATCCGTAATTGCCTCAGATAGTTGCTGGCCCTTGGATCTCTGGTACAGGACACTTTTCCTAAAAAGGCCTGTGTATTGGCTCCCCAACATACAGACTGCCTTGAAAGCTCTATTGAGATAGCTACCTTGAACACTGTTGTGGGTTGAATTGTGTCCCCCCAAACTTCATATGTTAATGTCCTAACTCCTAGTACCTCAGGGTGTAAACTTAATTGGAAATAGGGTCATTGCAGATGTAATTAGTTTAAATGAGGTCATACTGGTGTAGGGTGGGCTCCTGGTCTAATATGACTGGTATCTTTATAAAGAGGGGAAATTTGGACACAGACATACAGGGATAACACGATGTAAAGATGAAGAGAGAGATCAGAGTGATGCAGAAGCCAAGGAATGCCAAAGACTGCCAGCAAACCACCAGGAGCTAGGAGAGAGGCATGAGACAGATTCTCCCTAATAGCCCTCAAAAGGAACCAGCACTGTCAGACACATTGATGTTGGACATCTAGCCTCCAGAGTTCTGACACAATAAATTTCTGTTGTTGAAGTCACACAATTTGTGGTACTTTGTTACAGCAGCTCTAGCAAAGTAATATAAATGCTGAGGCCCCTTCCCCCCTTTCTCCTCATCTCTGCAGTTCTGGGTGGATGAACACAGGGATAAACCTGTGCCCATGATGAGGAAGCTGCCAGATGGCTTCACATCTTAATCCAGTTAAAATTAAAATTCTCATTTCCTCAAAAAGCTCTATGAAAGGTAATTTATTGTATATTTCAGGAACAAGGAAAAGGAGACAATTTTTGATAGGAGGACCCCTTTAAGATCTCTGATCTTATACCAAATAGGTTGTTTCATCCACCTTCTTTGAGACCCTTCTGCCAAAGAATATGCCTTCAGTTGTTCCCGAGTTTACAAGGAGTTAGCACTTAGTTGTTTTTCTCAAGAAACCTGATTTAACCTAACTGTATTAGAATTGGCACTTGATTATTCCGATATAATCATTTGCATGATTTTTAGTGCCTTAATTGTTGAAAGCTGATATAAGAATCGTAAAAGTCGCCTATCTTATGCAGAGATGTTTAGTGCCTTATAACAACAATAATATTGGGTGCCTCATGCAGTAATAATGGAAATTACATTTGCAAAATAGTTGTGGTAGTAGCACCTTCTGAAATGCAAGAAATAGAAAAAGCACAGTGGAAAAGAAAACCATGTTTTATTCACAGCATCTTGGCTGTCAGTGCTCTCAGGCCAGAAGGCGGGGAAGAGCTTATATGCCCCTCAGAGCCGCAGCACCTGGGCTGCATGATTGAGATGAACTTATACAATTCTGACTGAAGTGAGGAATTTTCAGTCCCTGGAATCAAAAGGGGGTGGGCTGTTGTCTTGTTTGAAATCACTTTTTGCTCTTTAGATAGGATAGCATTTTGTAAATGAAAATTGAATTTCCAAAGAAAGCATATTATTTGCTATGATTTAGCCTAATAACTTGGTTCTTTTCCAGTTGCTCATAACTTCTGATTGATAGCTTATTTAAAAAATATGTTTGGAAAAAAATACGTAAAGTATATTCCACTATTTTTAGGTCAATTTTAGGCTAACTTTTCCCTGTCCTTTTAATACATTGATTTATTGATCACATTCAACATATGCAAACTCACAGAAAACCGTGGTAAAAGTGGATCTGTAAGGAACCCAAGAAATTCTTGACTATGTGAAGTGACACAACAAATGTTGATTTTCAGTTTTGGATAGTTTCTGTACCAGTTAGAAAATTTTGTGAAGTTTTGATTAAATATTTCTTTTGGTAGATTCATTACCCTAATTCAGGAATATCTGCTTAAAATTTCAAAGATCGAACAAAGCCAAGGAAGTGCCAGGGCAGCAGAGATGAAAAAAGAGTGAATTAATTCTATTGTGTCCAATTCACAAGACATATTTTAGCCTTGTTTGTGTTCACATGGCGCCTACCTTTGCTCACTTCCTTTCAGAAAAGAAAGTTGTTGTGTTTTGTTTTTTTTGTTTTTACTTTTTCTCTTTGATTTTGGAACCGTTGAGCCAACAGGCTGGTTTATAGGTACCTGGCCTTTTCTGTCCTCTTGCTATTCTTGGGTTGTTATCATCACTCTTTCCCTGGTGGACCAGGAGCTACTCTCCAAGGCAACAGAGTGAAAGCATCTCCCGCAGGATCTCAGGACACTGGGCAAGGACCATTTTCTTGGAGTGATTGTGTCTAAATTCTCTGTATCTTCTCCTCCACCGAACTCTGAAATCACACAAGGAAAGTTACCATTGCACTGAGAGCATCACATCTCAGCCGCATATGAGAAACTTATCAAACAGACGTGCCTTGAGAGAGGGGAGAAGCTGGGGTGGGATTAGCCTGAGTGCTTATCCACCCTTCTGAACAGGCAAAGATACTTCACTTTCATGGGCAGCATGTTGGTGACTTCAGTTGGCAGCTTCCTGAAGAGCTGTTGAGGGTTCTGCTGTCACCTCTTGGGAACTACAGCCTTGGCTCAATTGCAATGATTCCCTCCATCCTAATTATTCCACTTTGTGGTCTGAATGCTGTCAGCCTTCCTCTATGTGGTTAAAGTACCTCCACCCTCCTCACTCCATTTCTTGGCTGCAGAAAGTCATTTTTACCAAATCCTTGTCTGCCTATGGGTCTGTTTTACTGAGATTGTGTATGTAGAAAGCAATTCTTTCAGCTGGAAAGTGCTCTGCAGATATAAAATGGTGATATTGATAACAGTACTTCTACTCACTGACCCTTATTCACTCTCCAATAGCACCTTATTTTCCCAACCAAAAGCCTTTTAGGGACTCTAAGTTACCATTATTCCTCTTGTGGTTTATGGAGAATGAACATCATGTCGTGGTTAAGAATATGGACCATGTATATATATACAATGGAATACTACTCAGCCATGAAAAAAGACAAAATCGTCCCATTTGCAACAACATGGATGGGCCTGGAGCGTATTATGTTAAGTGAAATAAGCCAGAAAGAGAAAGACAAACACTGCATGATCTCACTCATATGTGGAATATAAACCAACACACGGACAGAGAAAACTGGACTGTGGTTACCAGGGCAGTGGGGGTGGGGGGTGGGCACAAGGGGTGAAGGGAGTCATATATGTGGTGATGGACAAACAAAAATGTACAACCCAAAATTTCACAATGTTAGAAACCATTAAAACATCAATAAAAAAATAAATAAATAAAAAGAATATGGACCATGTAGTTCAAATTTCACTACTGTCTCTCCAGCTGTGTGACTGGGGATGGGTTACTCTCTGAGTGTGGTTTCCTAAACTTTAAATGGGGATACTAACAGAATCACCCTTGCAGAATTGTTGAGAGGAGTAAATGGATATCGCAAGGTGAAGCACTTAGCAGGGTGCCAGGCGCATGTAACTACTCGGTAAGTAATTAGCTTTCATTGCTTTCTGGAGGTATTTAGGGTTCTGTTATTCTAATGGATTTTGTGCAAAGCCAGCAAAAAAGAGCTGATTCTCATAACTTAATTAATTACAAAATCTCTCCCATCCTGCTCTTCTTCCTATATTTCATCTCATCTGGAATGTGAACTTGTAAACTTGTATTCATTAAATGAACAGAGAATGATGTTGCTTTTTTTTCGTTAGAATGCAGTGATGGTAAATACTTTTTAAAGAATTCATGGCATAATAATAATAATAATAATAATAATTTTTTTACAAGTCCAATATTCGGATACCTGAGAACTCTTTCCCTGGCTTCCAGTCCTGATAAAGTTGAAGGGGAGTAAGGTTTATGAGATGGTCCTTGCAGGCAGTGACCTTCTGTCAGTCTTTCCCTGCAGGCCACCATTCTGTCAGGACATAGCGGGCTTCCTTTGAGCAGTGTACAGGTGGCTGGGGAGAGGCTGTGGGCACGGAGCTCTGTAATATACACACTCCATCCTCTCCTTCCCCAGCATCCATTCCCGTTGGGCAGAAAGTAAGAGGGTCCATTATGATTTCGACTGGAATTTCATTATTTGTATATTAACATTTGGTGTGGAGTGAGGTTAGAAACTCATGTCATAAGTGGCCATTTGAAAAAGACCTGTAACTCTAAAATTTGAAAAATTCTTTCTTGGGAGGTAGTTATACAGTGATGCTCCTGATATCAAGACGGTATTTTTAACAACGTTTATTGAATCTGCTAATCTCATTTCATCATTTTGTTACAGATTGATGTTCTCAAAGCAGATCTAGAAAGTGCAGAATGGAAAGTTTTGGAAAATCTTATTCTGGAAGATGTTCTTGAACAAATTGGACAGCTCATCTTTGAGATCCATCTCCACTGGCCTGGGTTCGAGGTCAGTGGCAGCGACAGCAGTGTTGTGCGGTTCTGGTACAGCCTCCTCAAAGAGTTAGAACTAAAGGATTTCAGGCTTTTTCATAGTTACAAAGATTTATCTAAACCTCAGCTATTCCTGAAGAAAGACATTTTCAATGCAAGTAGCTCTTATACTCTGAGTTGGGTGAATACGAGATGGAAATAGGATGCAGGACCTCATCAAGAACTCAAGGAAATATTTGCAGAATGGAGCATGTCCATGATTCTAATTATTGGTTTACTTGTCCAGTCTCCCACTAGCCTATTACCTGCTTGAGGCAGGGATTGTGTTACTGCCTTTGTAGTGCATGTAGCCTGGCGCCTGCCACATGGAAGGGGCAGAATTAATGCTTGTTGGACACGGGAGTGCCACAGGAGTCCACCTCCATGTGCCCACAACCAGGCCCTTTGCCTGTTTGCCTCTGACAGCGGGTGGATGCTTCTCCTCCTTCATTTTAACTTGGAAGACAATCTCCCACTTATCTCAGTTTTCTCTCAAATTCATTTTGTATCTATAATCCATGAATTCACCAGCATGAAAAAGAAATTACGTACATTTTCCATTTTTACTGAGCTGATGAGATTCTTAACTTTGTAGCCTCCTGTTTAAAAAAGCGCCCTTCATTTGACTTGTACTCACCTCTTTCAAGGTTTTTCTTGTTCACCTTGTCAATAACATTCTTTACAACCTTGTAGATGTCAATCATTCCTCTTCAGCAGAGGCTGAGGCCATGCTGTAGCTTTATAGGAATCATTAATTTGGTTTCTGGGAACTCAGACACACCAAATTCTGTCACTATGTGTAAAAGCCTAGACTACCAAAAACTTAAACTCAGGATTCTTTTCATACTCAGCCTTGAATCCCCTTCTGTTCCTATGAAACTAAGCACAGAACAGAATTTGGGTGTCTTTACTGTTGCCTTTTCTGACTTGAAACCTGATTTCTCAACCACAGACTTGCCTATGCTGTCAAATCTTTTTTGTTGTTTAATACATTATCACAGAGATTGAGTTTTTCTTTACTGCCAGTTGGCATTCGTTACACGCCTGTGACCTGAGGGCCAGAGTCTCTTTCTTTCCTGGGATGGTTACACAGTGTTTCAGTAGTACCAATCCTTTTTTATATATTTTTTTAATTAAGTAAAAAATGCAGGTTCTCAATAGTTCAAATGATCTCTATCATTTCTATTTACAGGATTATACATTTACCCCTATAAATGATTTTCAAAAATCCTATTTCAAATAAATTAATTAAATAGCATAAAAATACATCAAATTATTACCTCATTATAAATTAAGTATATTTTCTGGCATTTTTTACACCCTGAGAGAGCGGGAAAACTATACATACACTGTTTGTTCAAGAAATTTGGGGAAAGAATTGAATACTGATTCCTACTAGACTTTATTCCTTTTCTCCATTTTTTACCTCTTTCTACCCAGAGATTCCCTGGGTTGGCTTTTTGTTTCTTGCTGTGGTTTGAAAATATGATTCCTCACGTGAGAAACCAAAATATATTAGAGTTAGATGGTCTCATTAACTTGGGTTCAAAAGGGAACAAGACTTTCTGAATTAGTGGTGATGATTTTTTAACATATAAATGAGGTTTTTATTTTAAAACTCATAGTACACTAATAAAAGTCATTGAGGTGGGTGGACCAGCTTGAATAAGTGTGACTTGAAATAGCAGATCAGTTGCATTCAATGTCTATAAGTATTTCAAAAGTCATAAGGGTCCACAAAACCCTAAAGTGGTTTATACTGTTAGTTTGCATGGCGTAGCCTCCAAAACGAAGTTAACATTAGTCCAGTTCCTGTTTGGATTATATCACAGATTCTTTCTCTTTTGTTTTTTAATAAAAATTTTATGCACTGAAGTATGTATAATAAACCTTTTTATACAGTAAACCTTTT